>NC_071998.2:25088053-25401029 GCF_028885655.2 Pongo abelii | reverse complement strand
ATATGGTTTTTCCTGTAATAAAAGTTAACTCTGTGTTAATTATGGTGTTAAGAGTTTCTTCTGAAAATAAGAAATAGGTCATACCCCAAATTTTAACTTAAGCTCCAAACTTTCACAGAACTCCAGATTCACATATCCAACTGTTTACTCAACATCTCTACTTCGCTATCAAATAGGCATCTCAAACTTAACGAGGTCCCACACTTAACTTCTCCTATCCCCAAACTGTTCCTCCCCATGTCCCCCATCTCAGTAAATGACACTCTTATTCCCCCAGTTATAAAAGCCAGAAACCTTGACTCCTCAGCACAGCCTGTTAATTCTATCTTAAGAATATACCCTGAATCCAACTGGTTCTCATCACCACCCTTGTCCAAGCCTCTATCATATTTTCACCTCAACTACCACAACAGCACCTACTAGCCTCCCTGCTTCCACTTGTGCCCTCCTATGCAAATGAAAAGTCTATTCTCCACACTTCAAGGCAGAGTACACTGATTCTTTTAAGATATGTCACTCTGCTCAAAGTTTCATAACTCTTAGAGAAAAAGCCAGTCTTTTCTCCCTCACTCACTCTACTACAGCTACAGTGGCTCCCTTCCTAGGAGTCCAATTCAGTCAAGCCTGCTTGTGCCTCAAGGCCTCTGTACTTCATGATTCCTCTACCTGAAATGCTCTTCTCCTAAATACTGCTTGACCTGTATCTTCATTTCATTGATGTTTGTCTTCAAAGATCACTTCCTCAGAGAAGCCTAATCAAAATAGCAAGCCTTATCATTCTCTAGTTTTTACCCTGCTTAATTTTTCTTCTATAGACTTGTTCTCCTATAACATACCTCTTTGTTTATATATTTATTACCAGTCTCTAAAACTAAACATTTCATGAGAGGAGGGACTCAATCTGCTCTGTTCACTGCTGTATCCTGGTCTTTAAAACAGTGCCTTGCACATAAGAGGTACTACATAAGTAATTGTTGAATACATGTACTTTTTATGCATATACATCTGCACAAGATACCACTGCCCAAAATTTAAAAGATTATTGGCATAATATAAGGCATAGAGAACTGGAACATGAGAGAAACTCAGAATACAATATGAGGACTTTAAAATGTCTTTACGTGCTAAAAGGCAAAAAGACACTGAAAACTCATCTGAGAGATGCAGAATTCAATTAGGCAGCAAAGGAATGAGCTGAAGCAAACTGGTTGCAATCTTATTGAAGATGCAATCCTTTACCTACCCAAATCAAGAGAAAAAGTAAGGCAAGTGAGTGGCTTTGGGACCTCTACTGACACAAAATGTTTAACTAAATATGTCCATCTATGGCTCAGGAAAAATCACCTGGAAGTGTGAACCCTCAGATAAGCAACCACATTACTGTATTGAATTGTCAACCTAGTGACTGCAGCTTGTTAAATTTGCTTCTCTTAGAAATGTCTTTTCGATCCCAGAAAAATGTAGTCAAATTTAGATATGATAAAGTAAGTTAAACCCAGAGTATAAATAAGTGAATGTGCCAACTTTTAAAAGTTCTGAAAACATTGGTACATTCCATACATTCTGTTGATTAGAGTTTGTAATGTGTAAGATAATCTGGCTAACAGAGGTTTTAAAAAATTAGGTTTAGGATTCTAGTTAAAATGCATAATTGATTTAGATTTGTGATTCTAGGTTGAAAAAAATTACTTCTTAGAATCATAAATTTACCATATAAATACTTCGAAATAAAACTGAACACACAAAATGTATAAATACAATTTAAAATATTTAACAGAATTTAGCTATGTTTGTAAATGGAATTGTTTCAGAAGAGTTCAACTTCAATTAATCCAAAGATAGTAAAAACAAAGGAGATTATTCTTATTTTACTAGATGCATAGTTTAATCGAATTTTAAAACTGAATTTAAAGAATTAGGAAAAAATTATGTTTTTATATTTGAAACTCAAGAACCGAATATTAATCTGTATTTTAAGTCACTGTAACCAGTTCTTTCTGCACATAAAAATCACTCTTGGATGTTAAACTTTCACTGACAGAAAGTAATATATTTTCTTCTCTAGGGTCTTACATGCCAAAATAGTGAAAACATAACAGATGTATAATGAAGTCGCCTTTTTATGAACATAAAGTTTTTTTAAGCCCATCAACAACAGAAATACAAACTATTCTCTCACCCTTAGATATATAAATTGTTAGCCCTTTTTAATAGTTGTACAGAGAGTTTGTGTTGGTTTGTAATGTGAAAATCCCCTAACCCAACTCCAATTCCTCTTAGAACTAATAATCTCATGTTTCTAACACATAAGACAGGCCATGTCCACTTGGACATCTCCAAAACTGCCATGGCAGCACATGCTCCTAAAAAATTCATTTTTTTTTTTTTTTTTGAGATGGAGTCTCGTTATATCGCCCAGGCTAGAGAGTGCGGTGGCCCGATCTCAACTCACTGCAACTTCTGCCTCCCGGGTTCCAGCAATTCTTCTGCCTCAGCCTTCTGACTAGCTGGGATTACAGGCACACGCCACCAAGCCCAGCTAATTTTTTTGTATTTTAGTAGAGATGGGGTTTCACCATGTTGCCCAGGCTGGTCTCGAACTTCTGAGCTCAAGCAATCCACCCGCCTCAGCCTCCCAAAGTGCTAAGATTACAAGCATGAGCCACCGCACCCAGTCTAAAATATTCACTTCTATCCCATCATCAGAAAGCCCTCCCTTCCAATACCCTACTTGTAATTTCCAAGGCTAGAGATTTTACAGTCATAAATGACTGTGAACTTTGGTTTTATCCCCAACTTAATCAACCACCAACTTCAGGTGTTTCTTCCTTTAAAAGTGTCTCTGGCTTTATTTTTCTTCTTCATCCCTGCTATCTTCACCTTAACCAGATTCTCAGCTGACATCTACTAAAATGCAATGGCCTCCAGCTGATCTGCCCTGCTGTCAGAACTTTCTTCCCTTCAATTCACCATACATTTCAATGTTTTTCTTTGCTTTCCTCAATGTATCACATTCATCAAGTCACTCTCCCAATAAAAAATGGAAAGCTTCCCATTGCCTATCACATGCAGTTCAACTTCTACCTAACTTTCAAGACCTTCCATAAATTGGTCCCAGGCTACCTACTCAACAGACCTTCCATTCTAGTCAGCTCCTCAGTCTTAGGTACATACGGCCACGTTCATTACTGACTCCATATCTTTGCTTCTAACAGGAATTAACTTTTTTCCTCCATACTCTTTCCCAAATTATACCTATCTTCCAACTTTACTATAAAGTCTTAGAGGTCAGGAATTTGGTCTTGTATATTCTTTCTATAGCAATAAAGGAAGAGGACATGCTAAGCACTCCGTACTTGTTAATCAAGGGGCTTAATCTGCTTAGTACACGGAACAAAGATGTCAGCAATCAGAATTTTAAAGAATCTACACAATCAATAGAGAACACAATCAGAGAGAATAAGTTATGTTGGGGGCAGGGGTGTTCTGAAAACCCCCCAAAATTTTGGTTATTTCACTCTTCTGTCAATAGGCTAACAGAAAGCCAACATCCACTGGATTATCTATAATTTGTTAGGCAGTCCTTAACTTCTGTCTTTATTCTGAAATAATTTTAAACTTACATAAAGCTGCAAGAATGAAAAAAAAGAACTTTTTCCTTGAATCACTTTATAGTAAATTGCTGACTAGTTTATTACTCTAGTATACTTCCTACAAACAAAGACAATATTCTTAAAATAATTACAATACAACTATCAAGATCAGGAAATTAACACTCATACATTACTATCTCTACATGATCTAAAAAATCCATTCAAATCTTCTCAATTGTCTCAATAATTGGACTTACCAGAAAATCCCCTTACATGACATGTTCTCCATTGATTGTGCAGGCTCTTTAAAATTCTGACTGCCAACACCGTCACTGTTCTTACAGATAATGCAATTATGCCTATTAATGAAGAATTGCATTTAGTTGGCATATCTCTTTATTCTTCCTCAATCTGGAATAATCTTAAAGCTGTTCTCTAACATTCATGATCTTGATGACATTTCTGAAGGTATAATGCCAATAATGATGCAGAACAGCCCCTCAGTTTGGGTTTATCTTCTGTTTCCTCATATGAATTTAATCAATAAATTACATTCAAGTTATGCACCTTTGGCAGGAATATCACAAAAGTAATGCTGTGTTCTTATTGCAGCCTATCAAGTAACACATAATTTCAGTTTGCCCCATTATCAATAATGTTAATTTAGACCCCTTGACTAAGGTGGTGTCTGCCAGATTTCTCTACTACAAAGATACTCTTTCTCCCTTTGTAACAAATTAAATACTTTGAGGATAAGTATTTTAAAATTAGTATTAGCATCCTCTTTTTTTTTTTTAATTTTCTTTTTTTGATTGAGATGGGAGTCTCACTGTGTCACCCAGGATGGCTGGAGTACAGTGGGCAGCACAATCATAGCTCATTGCAGGCTCCACATCCTGGGCTCAAGCGATCCTCCTGCTTCAGCCTCCTGAATAGGTGGGACTATTCGGCTTTTTTTTTTTTTTTTTTTTTTTTGGAGGGATGGGGGTCTCACTATGTTGCCCAGGTCGATCTCAAACTCTTGGCCTCAAGCAGTCCTCCCACCTCAGCCTCCCAAAGTGTTGGGATTACAGGTGTGAGCCACTGTGCCCAGACTAATGTTAGCATCCTTTGATGTTCCTTAGCTGAATTAAATATTACTATAATGATTCTCAAATGGTAATTTTTCTAATTCTAACATTCAGCAAATTATTGCATCAAAAAGCTTTCTTTTCTACCCATTTATTAATTCACTTATTTATATCAGTTTGCACTCATGGATTTTCATTTTATTCAGGTGACTATCATCTATTACTATCATTATTTATTTTGAGGTTCAAACTGCCCAGGCAGGAGTCCTTGCAGGCTGACTCTGTGTCCTTTGAAATATGTTCCCATCATTCTTTCAGCACTTCTTTACTTTCTGGCACAATAATATGTTCCAAGCTCATCTTATACTTTCTCTCCTCCCGCCCTAGAATCGGCCACTGCTCTGAGCTCTGAGTCCTTTCAGTGCATAACTGTATTTAGAAAATAAGACCTAGCTTCTAAGTGTGCTAATTACTAAGGAGTGGCAATGTTTCCAGGTCCTCTCAGTGGACAGAGCTAGAGAGTATGTACACACAGACACACATGCACACATCCACATTTACATCTGTATCTATTTCTAGGTCTATCAATACATTTTAAAAACCATGAGTTCACACCAGTACCTCCAATTCCATTCTACCACCACAAACTTTTCTTCCTTTTCACATACGTAACTCCCTTTTCCGGCAGTGAGAATCCTGTGTCCCTTTATCATCAACATATGTACTCACAGGCATACCTCACCTTATTGCACTTTGCTTTACTGCACTTCACATATATTGTGTTTTCTTATAAATAAAAGGTTTTAGCAACCCCGAGACAAGCAACTCTATCAGTGCCATTTTTCTTTTTTCTGAAAAATCTTCATTGCTTTTCCTGATTATATAACAAATGTAAAAATTCAAATATTACACTTTTTTTTAAAAAAAAGTACATTATAACATGTCATTAAATAAATGCCCATTTCAAAAAAATTCAAGTATCATAAAATACATGATTTAGAAAATGAGTCCTCTGTAATCCAGTCCCACCCCCATGTCCCCCAGGATTACTGCTGTTCAGATCAGCGTGTTTCCTTCCAGATTGTCTCTGCGCACTCACCACCTGCACTGCTGACATGAGCTCCATATTATCTGAGATGATAGTAACTGATAAATGGAGCAGGAGCAGGGTTCAGCTGCCAGTGCACTGAACAGCTTCCAGTTTCTACACAGAAACACTTCCTTCATAAAAGCTTGAAACTGCAACATCCTTTTGCATTATGTAAATGTATCAAGTTGAATCATGAAATTAACGATCGCTCACCATTTTTGACCTAGAAAACCGGCAGTTTCATGTGGTTCGACATAATAGCTATGGCCCTATTGATAGACATTGGGAGGTTTCCTTCTTTTTGCCATTATAAACAATACAGCAGGCCAGGCGTGGTGGCTCACGCTTGTAATCCCAGCACTTTGGGTGGCCAAAGCGGGCAGATCACCTGAGGTCAGGAGTTCGAGACCAGCCTGGCCAACATGACAAAACCTCATCTCTGCTAAAAATACAAAATTTAGCCAGCCATGGTGGTGGACACCTATAATCCCAGCTACTTGGTAGGCTGAGGCAGGAGAATCACTTGAACCCAGGAGGCAGAGGTTGCAGTGAGCCAAGATCGTGCCACTGCACTCCAGCCAGGAGACACAGTGAGACCCTGTCTCAAAAAAAAAAAAAGAAAAAAATTCAGCAGTGAATGTCCTTTTATGTTCTTTATGGAGTACAAACATCTTACCCCCAAAGCATGACACTTCTCTTTTGGGCATTTAGAACAGTCAAGAAGGATGGAGCTGCCCATTTGCCATGGAAATGGAGACCCAGCAGACAGCTGACACATAAACAACTTGTTCCTCAAACAAGAGTGGCTAACTTCAGCCATGACACCGTTTTAGTATGGTGACCACACCACATGAGCAAACCAAATACTGGTAAAACCAGAGAAGAGAAGAATTCCTTAGCTCAGGACAATTCTTATCCCAATTCTTATCCCTACTGACGACTCACAAGACATCCAGTAAGTACCCCAAAGTGGTCCTCTGGAAGTTGGGCTGTCAGAAGGTACAAAAAATGATTCAGGCCAGGCACGGAGGCCCATGCCTGTAATCCCAGCACTTTGGTAGGCCAAGGCAGGTGGATCACCTGAGGTCAGGAGTTCGAGACCAGCCCGACCGACATGGTGAAACCCTGTCTCTACTAAAAATACAAAAATCAGCCGGGCATGGTGGCACATACCTGTAATCCTAGCTACTTGGGAGGCTGAGGCAGGAGAATCACTTGAACCCGGGAGGCGGAGGTTGCAGTGAGCCAAGATCGCACTACTACACTCCAGCCTGGGCAACAAAAGTAAAACTCCATATACAAAATACAAACAAACAAACAATGATTCAGAAATGTACTGAAATCAGATTTGCCGGAAATATTTTTTAAGGTTTTTTCCAGGAGCTACTGGAGTGACCCCAAAAAAAAAAAAAAAAAAAAAGGCACCTGTTAAAATTATGCCCACGACAGGCCTTGAACAAAGACGAGAATGTGGTGTGTATATGTCACTGGCGCTTTCGCACAGGCCACTTCCTCTTCAACCTTGTCTGGGATTTGTAGATTCTGTTCAGGTCATAGCTGGTTTTGTGGGTGGTTTTCTTATGGCAGACAATGTGCACTCATTTTAGGTTCTCTGAGGTAGAAAGCAGGCCATAAAAAATATTCCCAGTCCACTTCTCTTCCGTCTTGTTCTTTAATTGCTTCCACCAGTGTAGGAATGATGGTGCGTTTTTGTTTCTACTATGTGATTCAGGTTCCAGGTCCTAAAGAGGAGCCTGCTCTCCCTGTTACTGTAGGGGTTGATGGAGTATCTCGACAAGCAGCCGTCCATGTCGAAGGGACCCTGGCAGGAGAACTAGCCTTCCGGTGTGCAGAGACGGCTGCCACCCTTGGCTCCTCTGTTGTAGCAGCTGCCGTTGTACTGCACAGACTGGAGCTTCTGGCACATGGAGCGGAGGACCCGCAGGAATTCCTCCTGAGCCTCTGCACCCACCATGGAGGAGCAGGAGCTCACCTCTCTCAGGTAACTCCGGATCCGGCTCTCACAGCTGTATCTCAGATAGCCAGACTTATTCCAAAATCGGGACTCCAAGCCTTCAAACCACAGTGGGTCCTCAGCCCAGGTGTCAGCTGCGATGTTCTGGCTGACATTGTACAGGAGGTCGGCCAGCAGCCTCTGCCTCTGCGGGGGCCTGTTCATCACACAGTAGCTGCCGGGCGGCCTGGATGAGCCACGCGTGCGGCTGGCGAAAAGCACTGAGGAAGCACCCGATGTCACTCACATAGCCCTGCTGCCAGGCCTGGCGCGAGGTAAGCAGCACCAGCTCGGCATTGTCGAGGACGCTGCGGTCAGCTCCATGCCATCCTCGTACGAGGGAGCTGGAAGCAGAGGTAGCCCTTGCGCAGCATCTCCCGGCAGCTCCTGCCCGCCATGCCAAACTTCCTCGGGCTGCACAGGGCCCTCAGCTTCACGGTCTTGGGCTTCTGGAGCACTGCAGATGTCCTCAACGCCTCTGGGCCCCCCAGGCCGCGGCACCCGCTGGCCAGCTGCTCAAGCCGGTCCAGGCCCCGGCCGCAGGGGTCTACACCGGGTGTGCTCTGCAAAACTGGCATGGGCCGGGCACCGATCCCGGAAACTCAGTGCCATTTTGCTAACAGCATGTGTTCACTTCACGTCTCTGTGCCATATTTTGGTAATTCTCCTGATATTTCAAACTTTTCCAGATGGAGTCTCGCTCTGTCACCCAGGCAGTGGCGCGATCTTGGCTCACTGCAACCTCCTTCTCCCAGGTTCAAGGGATTCTCCTGCCTCAGCCTCCCCAGTAGCTGGGACTACAGATGTGCACCACCAAGCCCGGCTAATTTTTGTATTTTTAGTAGAGATGGGGTTTCACCATGTTGGCCAGGCTGATCTTGAACTCCTCACCTCAGCTGATTTGCCCGCCTCAGCTTCCCAAAGTGCTGGGATTACAGGTGTGAGCCACCGTGCCTGGCCTCAAACTTTGTCATTATTGTTATATTAATATTTGTTATGGTAATCTGCACTCAGTGATTTTTGATGTTACTACTACAAATTTTAGGGGCAACACAAATCACACCCATATAAGATAGTGAATTTAATGAGTAAATGTTGTGTGTTGTGATTGTTCCACCAACTGGCCATTCCCCACCTCTCTCCCTCTCCTTGGACCGTCCTATTCCCTGAGACACAACAATATTGAAATTAGGCCAATTTAATAACACTACAATGACCTCTAACTGTTCAAATAAAAGAAAGAGCTGCATGTTTCTCACTTCATATCAAAAGCTACTTGGCAGGCTGAGGCAGGAGAATTGCTTGAACCTGGGAGGCAGAGGTTGCAGTGAGTCGAGATGGCACCACCGCACTCCAGCCTGGGTGACACAGCAAGACCTTGTCTCAAAAAGAAAAAAAAAACAGTGATTCCTCTGATGGATCTAGGCAAAGAAAATGGAAAATCTTCTGGGAAAGAATTTACTATCCTATATGCCATTAAGAAGATTCGTGATTAACAGGAGGAGGTCAAAGTGTCAACATGAACAAGAGTTTGGAAGAAGTTGATTTCAACTCTCGTGGATGACTTTGAGGGGGTTCAAGAATTCGGTGCAGGAAGGAACTCTCGATGTAATGGATATAGCAAAAGAACTAGAATTAGAAGTGGAGCCTGACGATGTGACTGAAGTGCCTCCATCACATGATAAAGCTTGATAGATGAGAAGGTGCTCCTTTTGGATGAGCAAAGTGGTTTCTTGAGATGGAATCTGCTCCTGGTGAAGATGCTATGAACATTGTTGAAATGACAACAAAGAATTTCGAATATTACATAATCTTAGTTGATAAAGCAGCGGCACGGTTTGAAAGGCCTGACTCCCAATTTTGAAAGTTCTACTGTGGGTAAAATGCTATCAAACAGCATCTCATGCTACAGAGATATCTTTCATGAAAATAAAAGTCAATCGATGTGGCAAACCTCAGTGTTGTCTCATATACATATATATATATTTTTTGTTTGTTTGTTGAGATGGAGTCTTGCTCTGTTGCCCAGGATGGAGTGCAGTGGTGCAATCTCGGCTCACTGCAACCTCCGCCTCCCGGGTTCAAGCGATTCTCCTGCCTCAGCCTCCCGAGTAGCTGGGATTACAGGCACCCACTACTACACCCAGCTAATTTTTGTATTTTTAGTAGAGACAGGGTCTCACCATCTTGGCCGGGGTGGTCTTGAATTCCTGACCTCGTGATCCACCTGCCTTGGCCTCCCAAAGTGGTAGGATTACAGGTGTGGGCCACCGCGCCCCGCCTGCTATCTTATATTAAGAAATTGCCACAGCCACTCCAGCCTGCAACAACCATCACCCTGATCAGTCAGCAGTTATCAACATGGAAGCAAGACCTTCCACTAGCAAAAAGATCACACACAGTCACTGAAGGCTCAGATGATCATTAGCATTATTTAGCAATGAAGTTTTTGTTTTTTTCTTTTTCTTTTTTGAGACGGAGTCTCACTCTTTTGCCAGGCTGGAGTGCAGCGGCACGATCTCAGCTCACTGCAACCTCCACCTCCCAGGTTCAAGTGATTCTTCTGCCTCAACCTCCCGAATAGCTGGAACTACAGGCGCCCGCCACCATGCCCAGCTCATTTTTTTATTTTTAGTAGAGGTGGGGTTTCACCATGTTGGCCAGGAGGGTCTCAATCTCTTGACCTCGTGATCCACCCGCCTCAACCTCCCAAAGTGCTGGGATTACAGGCATGAGCCACCGTGCCCGGCCTGTTTTTTCTTTTTAAGGCAGGATATCAACCTGGCACCTAGGCCAGAGTGCAGTGGCGCAATCAGTTTATTGCAGCCTCAACCTCCTGGGCTCAAGCAATCCTCCCATCTCAGCCTCTTGAGTAGCTGGGATTACAGGTGTGGACCACTATATCCAGCTTTTTTTTTTTTTTTTTTTTTTTTTTGTAGACATGGAGTCTCACTATGTTGCCCAGGCTAGTCGAACTTCTGGCCTCAAGCAATCTTCCTACCTTGGCCTCTCAAAGTGCTAGGGCTACAGGTGGGAGCCACCACACATGGCCCAGCAATAAAGTATTTTTAAATTAAAGCATATACATCATTCTTTTACACATACTGCTATTACACACTTATACCACAGCACAGTGTAAACATAACTTTTATATGCACCAGGAAGCCAAAAAATTTGTGTAACTCGTTTTGGTGGTCTAGAACCAAAGAATACTTTTGGAACTGCAGTGTTCTACAACCAATTCTGCAATATCTCTGAGGTATGCCTGTATTTGGCCAATCTCCCTATATCTAACCCATCTCTGTCACCACAACCACATCCCAGCATTAATACCTGCCTCACCTCATTCAGGTTCTGACATCTTACTCTGAGTTACCACTTGCCTCACTGCCTCATACCATCCTTCTTCCAGATGTCCTCCTCCCTCTGCTCAGGTACCAATATCCTATACTAGGCTGTTGCCATTGTTGCTCCCCAAAGAGATGTGCTCACCCTCCTCCCCTGCAACCCACTGAGGATCTAACACCCCTCTCTTGGTATACGAATGCCCTCCTCACTCTTTTGTGTTCCAACACTTCATGCTACGCAGTCACCACTGCTCCCTCTGCCACGCCACTTCCCAAAATGCATGCCCTTCTCATTCTGCCTGGGATCCAACACCCTGCACCAGACCGAGCCTTTAAAATACCACAACTGGCTCAGTTCAGTCAGCCCATGCAAGATCTGTATCAGTGAAAAAGTGCAGACATCTGGACATCCTGAGTTCTAAATAAATAAAAATTGTGAAGAATCAGATAAAATGAAGGAAACAGAAATGGGGTGATGACAAAGGTAAGCTTTGTCTATTTTGAATTTTTACCTTATATGAGATATAGGTTTTTAAAAAGGAGCAGAATTGTTTTCTCCCTTCCTATTCATGACCCCAAATTTACCCTAGTATTATTAGGTCACTACATTCTTACCACTTAAATACTAATTTCTATGAGGAAATCCATTTCAAGTTGTAAACTAGTGACAACATTTTTAAAAAACTATACCCAATTATGTAACTTTCATTAAACCTTTTACCTAAGAGAATTCAAAGTACTTCAAAATCTGTTTATAAGTGGCAGATTATTTCCACTAAGTAGGGTAAGATAGCCACAAAGAAAGTAATTTTGGAGAATATTAAAAATAAATTCTGAAAAGGACATACTTACAGACACATGATACTTCATGTAATAATGAATAATCCAGGCAGGTACAAGTATATGAGTGAAAACAAAGATACTCTTTTGGTATACCCCATGGACCTGGGGGAAAAAACACATACACAAAATAAACATAACCCATTTTTTATATTTATGGCAGAACAAAAGGCATCAATGATGTAACAATGTCATGACTATTTTACAAAACTCTAAATGGTACATAATTTCTTAGAGTCTGTAGGTAACCTCATCTATTCAAATATTCTTAGTAAATGTAGAGTCCGCTAGAAGATAGCTACAAAGTCCGGACCAAAATCCTTAAGCAGTATTTTGCAAGATTATAACAAGGCATTTACAGATTTTTTAAAGACTTCTAAAAATATCCTTATTATAAGTTTGTTAAAGATAAAATATAGCAAAATAATGAAAGAATAATTTTAATGTATTTAACCAGAGTAATCAAACCTACAGAATTTTTCAGGTATAGTCATCTCCCTTATTTATTGATCAATGGCACTCGCATCATTTTAAGTATAAGGCAGACAACCTTGACAACACCAATGCTGGAAAAAGGACGTTTTACATACTAAGATGGGGTGTCCCAAACTCACTCCAAAATGCCCTCTGCAACACTATTTTAAAAAAGAACTAAAAATGGAACTCTCCCATGTCTTCCAACTTGATTAAAAAACACCTATCCATTCAAGGAAGGGACAATCCAGAATCTAAGAACTATAACAGATATGATTATAAAAGAATAAATTAAAGTAAGATAAGGTGAATTTCGACACATGATTATTTATTTACTTCCTTATATCACTGGCTGACGGACGGGATGTCAACTTTAAATCAGTGACTGCCAATATTCCGATAATGTCAGGGATACAAAGGGTGGGAGAAGAGTTGAATTTTACCACCATAAATAAATATCCAATACCACTTTCCAGAAAAATTTTCAAAAATTCTATTGCACTAGACTTCGTAGCAGTAGAAACAGATACATGTTGATTACAATACGAACTCATATTCATTCCTAGCTCCCTGACCACCAGCAAATCACTGAAGCTTTGTAGGCCTCAGTTTCTTCACATTTAAAGTGAGGATTAGGAATATCTACCTTATAGGAATAAAGAAATGAAGTAACACATGTAAAACCCTCAGTAGAGTGCCAAGCACACAGCAAGCACCGATGTGTTACTTAGTATTATTACTATTATTATCCTGTCATCAGTAAGTGTTGCAGGTAACTGAAAGCAATTCTGAGATGTTTATCACCCATAACAGACCTCAAGAAAATACCCAGAGGCCTTGAAAATAAAGTTCTTGAATGAGTGATTTTCTTCAAAGCCCAAAATGTCATTTTTTAATGAAACACTGTGTTAAAAGTACAGAACGGTAGTTTAGAAAGGTAGCTCTTGAATGTGACTCACAAGGCATACCAACATCACATGGGGCTGTACTACCAGCTAGGGGCTGGCTGTGCCCTCTGGTAGTTGGATACTGTGTTACTTGGTCTCTAGAACCTCACACGTAAAAGTTAGACAAGTGTCCTCAAATACTAAAATCACAGAATTTTAATTCTAGCGAGTCCTGGGTTATTATTCTGAGGGAAGATTTCTACAGTCAAAAGAGAACCAAATGTGCAGCGTCCTGGAAAACCTAAGTATTAAAATTCGCCCCCGTCTCACTGTACTTGACAGTAAAAGGCATGATTCTCTCAATGCCATACATATTCCTGGACTCCTGCCTCCCAAGACTCCAGGAGGACTCTCGGGACTGGCCAGTGTCCCAGAGCACTGAGCGTTATCAGTCCTTGGTGTGGCTGCAGGGAGCGGACGTTCAGTGTTCAAGCTGCCGGCAGCGGTGGGGTGTGTTGGGGGGGACCAGAGAGGTCTGTCACTCACCATTTTCCTCCAAGGGGATTTATTCTCCAAAAATGTATTCCAGAATTTCTCCATAGGCCCCATCTTCTGTGGGGGCAGCACCGGCTCCCGATGGCTCAGCTCCTGGTCCTTCAGCCATCGCCTTCTCAGCTTTCGCAGCTGCTGCAGCCGCAGTTTCTCATCCGGAGTGTACTCCGTCATGTCGCCGCTGGTACCAACGCAAAAGGACACGGCGCACCCTCGAACTACGGACTAGTTACTTAAGCGCGCTCCCGCTCTGCAAAGCGACCTTGCGAGAACGCCGGGCGCCGCGCTCCGCGCGCCGTTATTACGTCATATCCTGGTCCCGCCTCTGCAGGGGCCCCAGATTCCTGGCGAGGAACGCAGTGTCCGGGCATGCGCAAAGGTCTCCACCTCCAGTTCTCTCTACGCCCCCCTCCGCTATGCCCGACCAACTTACGACCGGTTGGGGACAAGGAGTACTCGTAGTTGTGGGGCCTGGGGAAAGTGACAGATTAGACGAAAGTATGCTAAATTAGAGGACTGGAGGTTTTGCTAAAGAAGAACTTGTATGCCGGGAGGAAGAAGGATAAGCATAAGTGTTTCACTGAATATGCTGGCCAGATTCAAAATTATTTGCTTGCCTCTCCCACCTTGGAATGACCTAGAAAGTGTGTGAGAATAGTTACATCCCAGTTCACATCCCAGCTGTGCCAGTAACTGCTGAAGTGCCCTGGGCAGCTGTCTCATCTGTCTCTCCATCTGTACAGGAATAGTGAAAAGAGTAGCTTAATATCTTGCAAAATTGCATAGATGCATTCATGCTTTCACCCAAAAATACGTGAGGTGAAAATATGAAAGGGCATGCACGACTATTCAGCACGATTCATAATACCAAAATATTGGAAATTACCCCCAAATTCCTAAATAAAGGACTGCTTGAATAAATTGTAGTACAACAGTCAAAAGACAGCATTACAACGAATTAGTTTTAAAATCTTAATTGACTCTGATTTGTGATTCTAGAATCAGAAAACACCTCATTCTGTAAAGTAGAATGAGTGTTCTGATCAGCTGAGCAGAGGCGGTTGGTTTTATTGGCAAATAGGGGCTGAAGAAAGCAGAAACCGAACAAAAAGTGGACTCGGTTTCAAAGTTACTTTTCTCTTAGGGTTAAAGCAGAAGAAACTTCCTTGTTTCGCTGACTCAGGCTTAAGGGAATTTCCTATTTTTTGGGAAACTGGCCCATTTCAAAGTTCAGTTTGATTGTGTGGTACTTAGCACGAACGACTCCGTTCTGGTTTGGTCTGGTCTGCTGGGGCCTAGTGCATGAAGCTAGTCCAAAACAGTGGCTTCCCAAAAACTTTCACACAACAAAGCAATGAAATGCTAATACAATCGTCAAAAGTAATAAGGAAGAACTCTGTGGTGTGATCTCCAGAATACATTATAGTGAAAAAAAATGGATAGGAATTTATACAGTATGCTTTTACCCAAAAAGAGAAAGATGGTGGTAATTTCAATATATATACATATTTTCTTAAATTTTCAAAATAATGGGAATGAAAACAATTGAGGTTTGTAAAGATGTTACCTATGGTGGAGGAAATAAATAGGATAGAGGAGACAGGGATAGAATCTAGACATCTCTGGAAACATCTTACTTCATAAATTTGGCTTTAGAACCAAGTAAATATTTCACATTGTGAAACTAAATTTAGCTTAAAGATGTCTCCCTATTTTGAGTCCTTATATAATGAACTGCAACCCAACTTAGTATGCAATTTAACTCACAGCCTAACTTAGGAATATACTTCTGTAACAAATAACTGAGTCTCAGCTAATCATCACAGGTGGTCAACTGATCAGCCCATGTTCAAATAAGGCAAAGGCCAACCTGTAGCCAATCAAGCTGTTTCTGTATCTCATTTCTGTTTTTTTTCTATGCGTGCTGTCTGGCCTCTTTGTGGAACGATACTTTCTGAACCTCCTCTGGTTCTGAGGGCTGCCTGATTCTCAAATTGGTCATTGCTCAATTAATTTCTGCTAAATTTAATTTTTCTAAAGTTTTAATTTTAACAATATCATTATAAAACAAAATTAAATTTACAAAAAGCAGTCCATAAAAAGCAAGTAAAAACCAGTAGCTCTTAATTGGTCCACTTGGTGGCATAATCTCAAAGGTACACATCATTCTAAATACAATAGCCCTTGTAACAACTCTGGGGCTAGGAGTGCCAATCCCCTCCACTTGGCACAATCAAACATCTACATATAACTTTCGACTCTCCAAAAACTTAATAGCCTACTCTTGACCAGAAGTTTTACTGATAACATACAGTCGATTAACACACATTTTGTATATGTATTATGTACTATATTATTACAATAAAGTAAGCCAGAGAAAATAAACTGTTATTAAGAAAATCATAAGGAGGCAAAGAGAGGGGTTGGTCTTGCTGTCTTGGGGTGCCAGAGGCAGAAGAAAATCCACGTATAATGGACCCTCGAAGTTCAACCTGTTTTTTTCAAGGATCAACTATAACTTTAAACCATTGAATTATTGTAAATCCACAGAGAGACAACCCGCAAAAACAAACAAAAAAAACAACTTAAAAAAAATCTTGGCCAGGCGTGGTGGCTCACGCCTGTAATCCCAGCACTTTGGGAGGCCAAGGCGGGTGGATCACAAGGTGAGGAGATCGAGACCTTCCTGGCTAACACAGTGAAACCCCGTCTCTACTAAAAATACAAAAATTAGCCGGGTGTGGTGGCAGGCGCCTGTAGTCCCAGCTACTCGGGAGGCTGAGGCAGGAGAATGCGTGAACCTGGGAGGCGGAGCTTGCAGTGAGCCGAGATGGCGCCACTGCACTCCAGCCTGGGCGACAGAGCAAGACTCCGTCTCAAAAAAAAAAAAAAAAAATCTTAAACTGTTTTAAATAATCATATTGGGGACAGTGGTGTTGATCGTGGTATTGTTAATCTGACACTGAAAATAACTGTTTACGTGAGTATTGTAAAAATGGATCTTTTTTGGTATAGGGAGATATGTATATAAATTGTATGTGTTTAAGTAAAAATCCTATAGTCTTAAATTGTGAACAGGAAGAATCAGTATGAACTCATATCGTATTTTATCTTTAAAAATGTATATCATTTTGTCTTAGCTCTGCCTGTTGATAATGGCCTAAAAGAAATTGCCAAACCAGTAATCATGAGCATCTTTTGTTCTTAGGTTGTGATCTGTCATGTACATTTTCCATTGAAAGGAACTAGGACTGCTTGAAGCAGCAGTTCTCAAAAGTTTTGCTTCCAAGACTTCTTCAAATTCTTAAAAATTGTTGGAGGTCCCAAAGAGCTTTTGTTTATGTGGGTTAAATCTATTGATGTTTACTGCATTCGGAATTAAACATTTTAAAGTAACAATGTACTCATTAAAAAATTAGTGAGAAGAATGCCATTGTTTTACATTTTTGTAAATGTCTTTAATGTCTCGCTTCATAAATGACAGCAGAATTGTTATAACTGCTTCTGCATTCAATCATAATGTAACACATCGTATAGCCTCTGAAAATCCCCATGTATATCTGTGAGAGAATGAGACTTTATAAGGGTAAAATAAAAAGGGCAAATAGTCAGTCGTCTGTATCTGTGGGTTCCACAATTACATATTCAGCCAACCACAGATAGAAACTATTCAGGAAAAAAAAAACAATAAAAAGTAATATGAATTTTAAACAATACAGCCTAACAACTTGACAGAGTATTGACATTGTATTAGGTATTATAAGTAATTGTAACTGAAACACAGGTTTAGTCACTCAACACTTGCAGAGTCCAGTTAACAAGAGCGAGGTCTGGTATAAAGAAAGTGACTTTGTATTCCAAAGCTAGCTTAGGGGAAGAAGTATGGGCTTCCAGCCTCAAAGGTACTGCTCCACTTTTGGAGCAGAAAGTGGGTACTTTCGAAAGGCAGGGGAGACAGCAAGTGGGTAGGAAGTCCACATGCTAGCTTGGCACGTTATCTACTAGGCAGTCAAGTTGGCATCTTTATGGGCAGAAATAAGTTATAAAAATGGCCAAAAACTTTCCTGGTGGGAAAGGGTTTCTCATCAGGTATACTTTGGGTTGTAAATCGACTGTTACCTCTTGAGGCAATCTCCTGGTGGGTGAGAGTTTGTTCTGGAGCTTCTGAGTACAAAGTTAGATGAACTTGCCCTGTAGGGAGTGTCTGGTGAAGGGGAGGTAAAAGGTTACAGTTGCATTTCAAACGGGCTAGTAGGAAGTGGAGAATAGCAAGAAACAGAAGAGAAAAGAAGAAAACTAATAAAAAATAATAACTCATTCTTTTTTTCTTAGGAAAATGGGGATACCCAGTTACATAACCTAGAGAAGATTTAAAGTATATGTGAGGATGTGCATAGGTTCTATGCAAATACTACCCCATTTTATATGAGGGTGCTAAACCAAACTAAAATCTGGCCCAAGAAAGTCTCCATACTTGCATACTTGAGTTCTTACTTAGGAATTGCAACCTAACTTAATAGATAAGCAAACTGAAAAATCTAATGGAGACATAATTCTGTAACAATAGCTGCATCTCAGTCAATCACTGCAGCCATACTTCAACCACTCACAGGTGGCCAAATGTCCAAACCAGGTCTAAATAAGGCAAACGCCAAGCTGTAACCAATCTGGCTGTTTCTGTACCTCACTTCTGTTTTTTTTTTTTTGGATTTCAGTTTCCTTTTTCTATTCTTAAAATCTCTCCAACTGTGCAGAGATAACTCTCTGAATTTGCTGTGATTCTGAGGGCCCAATTTGCGAATTGCTTTTTCCTTGACCAATTAAACTTTGTTGAATTTAATTTGTCTACAGTTTTTCTTTTAACAAGGGAGATGAGCATCTGTGGATTTGGGTATCTGAGAGGGGTCCTGGGACCCTCAGTATCCTTGGGGACATGGATACTGAGTGATAACTCTTACTATGAAAATAATCTTGACATCACGGACCCCATAAAAGGATCACAGGGACTCTTAAGAGGACCTGGGCCAAGCTTTGAGAACCTCTGCCTTGGAAAAATGGCTAACCCCAGGCCTGGGTTGGATTACGAAATGTAAAGAAAGCCTGGAACATCTTATCATGTCAGAAAGCAGGGAAGTTTTAAAGGCCAGTAGGGTTATGTCAAAAGGATTTGGGAGCCAACTTAAATAGGTTCCCACTGGTTAAAGATGGGAAAATTTGAGCATCAACAAGTATAATAACTCCAGTGGATTGAAAAATATAAAATATATTCACATACATGAATTCATAATGATTTTTTAAAACCTCACTTGTCACCTTTGGATGATGTTAGGGAACTGTGATGTTGTAAAATATATATTTGGTCTTCTTCCATTTACTGGCACATAGCTTCTAAAATCCTTGCAATCTCCAAAGTCATGTGTCTTTTTGTATGCTAATGATTCATGACTAGCTCTACCCTGGATAGCCTCAGGATGAGAATTGGTCACTGGAAAGAATAAGGCATAATTACGGGGTTGGGACTTCCAGCCCCACCACCTCAACTTTTGGTGAGGAGAGAGGGGCTGAAGGTTGAGTTCATTACCAATGGCCAATAATTTAATCAGTCATGCCTGTGTAATGAAGCTTCCACAAAAATCCAAAAAGACTGGATAGCTGAACATATGGAGGTTCCTGGGGGGTGGCAGAGATGGCATGGAAAGTCCACACCCCTTCCCAGATATCTTGCTGTGTGCACCTCTTCCATCTGACTGTTCTTCTGTAGCCTTTGTAGTATCTTTTACAATAATAAGCCAGAAAATGTGTTTTCCTGAGTTCTGTGAATTGTCTTAACAAATTAATAAAGCCAGAGCAGGGCGGTCATAGAAACCCCAATTTATAGCCGATTGGACAGAAATATGGGTGACAACTTGTTACTTCAGATCTGAAGTGGGAAGAACTCTTGTGGGGCTGAGCCCTCAATGCCCTCAACCTGTGGGTTCTGATGCTATTGTCAAAGGTGTGTGAATCAGAGCAACTCCATCTCAAATAGCTGGGTAAAATGAGGCTGAAACCTACTGGGCTGCATTCCCAGATGGTTAAGGCATTCTAAGTCACAGGATGAGATAGAAGATCAGCACAAAATACAGGTCATAAAGACCTTGGTGATAAAACAGGTTGCAGTAAAGGAGCGGGCCAAAATCCACGAAAACCAAAATAACGAGGAGACTGACCTCTGGTCATCCTCACTGGACACTCCCACCAGCACCATGACAGTTGACAAATGCCATGGCAACGTCAGGAAGTTACCCTATATGGTCTACAAAGGGGAGGCATGAATAATCCACCCCTTGTTTAGCACATCATCAGGAAACAGCCATTAAAAATGGGCAACCAGCAGCCCTCAGGGTTGCTCTGACTATGGAATAGCCATTCTTTTATTCCTTTACTTTCTTAGTATAGACTTCCTTTCACTTCGCACTGCGAACTTGCCCTGAATTCTTTCTTGCACGAGATCCAAAAACCCTCTCTCGGGGTCTGGATTGGGACCTCTTTCCTGTAACATATTTCTCTGTCCTGTAACACTGTCTCCAGGTAGATAGTGTCAGAACTGAATTGAATTAGAGGACACCCAGCTGGTGTCTCCTGCAGGATTGATTGCTTGCTTGAGGTCGGCTGGTCGGGGGGCGGGGAGGGGAGGAGAACACCCCTGCTTCTGGTGTCAGAAGTGGGTTGTGAGACTATAGTGTGAGAAACTGAATTTGTTTTTCCTCTCTATTCTTCAGAAGAACTAACTCATTTTGAAAACTGGTAAGGAAAAAAATCAAGCATTTTTCTAGGCCCTCTATACAAATTGCATCTTAAAGTAATAAAATGATTTATGAGGGGAAATTTCTTCAAAGAATCATTAAAAAGCCAATGAAAGAAAAGGGGATGGCACAGTTAGAATATCACCATTTTGCAACTGTTAAAGTTTATTAATAAATCAATGCAGTGGTTTATCCGTCAATATCTGCAAACATCTCAAAAAGGGACTGACTGCGCCTCCTGGTGGAAAGCTGCCTCATTGCCTGTGAAGTTGCCTTGCCAAACAAAAACTGAACCTGAATCTGATCAAGTTTCTAGATCTAACTAGTTATTTAATAACAGAGGAGCTCCTTATACAACACCAAAATGATACATTGAGATAAATCTAGATTGTAGGAACTGCAGATAAGTGACTGGGTTTCTTATAAAATATATTGAGTAAAAAGAAAGGAGAGAGAGGAGAATCCATAGATTAAAAGAGACAGAGGGAAATTTAAACATTACCTCGTTATATTAGGGAATTGTCATTAATTTTTTTGTATATGATGATTTGTGGTTATATTTTTGAAAGGAAGTTCTAAAATCTTAGAGATCTCTTCTGAAATATTTATAGATGAAAGGGTAAGAGGTCTGAAGTTTACTTCTGAACAATTGAGAAAGGAGGAAGAAGGCATAGAGAAATAAGACTAGTAATAAGTTGGCAACTGTTGAAGCTATCTGATAGCTAAATGGGGGCTTATTATAGTCTCTCATACACTATTTTGTAAATATTTAAAAATATTCTAAATAAAAAAAATTTTAAAATTATGCCTTGAGGCTGGGCACAGTGGCTCAAGCCTATAATCCCATTGATTTGGGAGGCTGAGACAGGAGGATTCTGAAAGCCCAGGAGTTCGAGACCAGCCTAGGCAACATACTAAGACCCCCGTCTCCACCAAAAAAAAATGCCTTGAAGTAGTAACTAAACTGTGTATTTAAACTATTACTAATCCTCAGTCTGTCTTATTACATTTTGGACTAAAATTTTGCAAACTACTTAGATTGGAACTCTCAACTTTGTTATGGTGAGATGTGAACAATTGATACTAAAGGGAGAGTAAGCCCCTGATTGCTTAAACATCACAGGAAATACTATATTTAGGTTCCCAATTGTTACCGAGTGCAGGCTCAGCTGCTCACCACTTGCAAAGGATGAACTACAGCTAAAGGAAAGTTACTTTATTCCAGAGCTAGCAGTGGAAAAATGGCCAAAGCTAGTGCCTTAAAGAAACCGTTTCAGCTTTCTAGGTCAAGGGTAAAGGCTAAAGGGGAGTTTGGTATGATGGGCATGCAGGAGTGGTGATAGGGGTCAGCTCATGTGACTTGTTCTGATGACTATCTTGAGCTGTTGCCCCATCTGGTGTGTGGGCTGGTGCCATCTCTGGGACAGCCAGGTTGCAAATTAACTGCAGCCTTGAAGTAATCTCCAGGTGGGGGAGAATCCCACAGTAGACTGAATTGCTTCAAGATTTAGTCTCTGGAACTTCTAAACAAACACATAATTAGATAAGGGAAACACGGTGCAAGGGGGTGCCTGGGAGAAAGAGTGAGAGCAAAGACTATTATCTCATTGTTAAAGGCAAGACAAGGAAGGGGCAGGAAAGAGAGAGAAAAACTTTCAAAAACAGGACGCTTAGTTACACAGTGAGTCATTTGATAACCCAAATGTTTCCTTTGCGAGTGAAGTTAAATACATTTAGTATTTCTTGAATTTGGAACCATCATTCTGGCTTACTCTGGGAAATTACTACATTCCCCCCACTCCCCACCACTACCACATTTGAAAATAAACATAAATAAAATCAATATTGCTTAGAAAAATATACCACTGGCTACTGACGGCCACATTTCCATCCTTTCTCACTTATCTCTGGCTGTGAAACTCATGAGGCTGGGTTGAATAAAAAGGGAGCAGTGAGAGACCGTGTTCAGCTTAGCACAAGCAGAAAATGTGGACTCACAAATTCAGACAGTCTGCAAGACCTGGGTAACTACTGGAGACATTCCCACCAGAGGGCACTCTAACTTGCTGAAAAATTATAAATACAGGTAAATTGCATTTTATCTAAGGCCTCAGTAACCAGCCCACAAAACTCGGAGGAGCTAAAGCACAGTGGGCAGGGAAGAGATGGGGCCAGGAAATAAGATGAGGAGGTGTCTTCTGTCAGTAAGGTTATGTCTTCAACTTTGGATCTGTCTAATAAGGGTCTCTACACCTCCAGCTATGTTTTTAAAAGCCAGTAGGGTGCTTCATTTGCCCCCTGGCAGAGTGTACTAATTGGGGCACACAGGCCGTGGATTTCAGAGGCTGTGGAGAGAAGGCAGATTTGAGTGCAAGACCTCCCGTCAGACTGGGTCTGCAACCAGGAATGGAGATGGGAGTTCCACATCCAAGTTCCCTTTCCATTGTTCAGTCAAAAGTTTAAGAGCCTTTGTCCTATCTTCATTTTAAGCACCATTGGTCCCACATAAATGAAAAAAAAATTAATTTCTCCAGAAATCCCTTTATCTCCCTGTAAGATTTTTTTTAGCCAAAAAAAAAAAAAAAAATATATATATATATATATATATATATATATATATATATAACTTCACCCAACCATACAAGACATTATTATTTTCAAGGGGACAAGGAGGCAAACTTGCTCATGTTGATCAGAAAAATCTATGAAGATGCACAAGCGAGGGCATTCTCTTACAAATCCCTACTGTGGAACTTTTCTGGTCAGTGTTTTGGAGATACACAGAAACTAATGGCATCAGCAATTCATGGTGAAGTTTGCTACTTATAGGGCAGACGGTCACACACAGTGTACCAGAGACAGAGTTTTGAGCTGCACCTTTAGTTGAATATTAGTTTCCATCTGGGGAGCACAATGGGTTTGACTACCACTGTCTTCTTATCCTTCTGATATTAGTAGAGCAGAATCACTTGTCTGACGTCTTAAACATTTAGTAGTCTAAAACAATATTTATTTGCTCAAATTTGACTTCTAGTTGGACCCCGGCACTCTCAGTGGCAAGTGGTGCAGTGCCAGTGAAACTGTCTTTAGAAAGAGCAACTGATTGGCCGGGCGCAGTGGCTCACGCCTGTAATCCCAGCACTTTGGGAGGCCGAGGGGGGCAGATCACGAGGTTAAGAAATCGAGACCATCCTAGCTAACACGGTGAAACCCCATCTCTACTAAAAATACAAAAAAATTAGCCGGGCGTGGTGGTGGTCGCCTGTAGTCCCAGCTATTCGGGAGGCTGAGGCAGGAGAATGGCTTGAACCCGGGAGGCGGGGCTTGCAGTGAGCCAAGATCGCGCCTCTGCACTCTAGCCTGGGCGACAGCGAGACTCCGTCTCAAAAACAAAAACAAAACAAAACAAAAGAAAGAGCAACTGATTAAAATCACTAACTTTGTAACACAAGAGTCCTCGAGTTCTCTGCAAGAGTTTCTGAACTTTGTGTTTTCATTTCAATGATCATTTTAAAACTCTGGCATGAGTATATTCTAGATCACTTGGATGACCACCTTATAACCAAATACCCAAACCGTATGAGTGTTTACAATTGTGTGGGAGCCAAGAGGAGGCCCTGTAATGTTCTGGCACTTTATATGAATAAAGGTTTCATAGTCGTTCAGATGTAGGGAGGTGGTGAAGACAGTCACCTCCTAGCACACTTCACATGACACTTCCTTTAGTAGGTGAGGTAATAAATAGGCCAAATGGAAAAGCATTTATTATGACTTTTAATTGTTCTAATATTTTATTACTATCGCAACTTGGAGGGTGCTATGAAGCAGATCAGCCCTTCAAAACAATGAATTGTTTCAAATGATTGTCATTATTTAAAAGGAAACATAGAAACAATGCCCGTGACTCAAATAATGTTCCAGTGTATTCAAAGTCAATGCAATACACAATGAAGCATAAAATCTCCAAATGCATCTTTCCACTATTCAACCCATACCATTGTTTTTGTTTTATGAAAACATTATTCCTTGAATTTTATTAGTTTTATGTTTTTGTTTGCACTTAACTTGAAAATTGATTTCAGTTTTATAGTTGAAACAAACTATACACTGAGTGTATATGTAATTTGATGCTTATGAACACTTCAATAAAGGAATAAAAATAATTTAACACTGGAGATATGCAATAATTTTTTGCTCCTCTAAAAGGGATTATTATATTATTTAACTTTGAAAAACACTGTTATAACATCATGTAAGTTTATTTTTTCTATAAAGTTATTAATAATCAACAGGGAGTAAACTAAAGAAAACCAGAGTAGGCATATAATCAAAAGCTCAGCTGCACTGCCTTTTAGGGACTAGAATGACAACTAACTTTGTAGGATCTAATATTTTGTTCAAAACACATTGTTAGTATTATTTTTAGTTGACAGATAATCATTATATATGTGGCAGGGCATGGTGGCTTATGCCTGTAATCCCAGCACTTTGGGAGGCCAAGGCAGGAGGATTGCTTGAGGTCAGGAGTTTGAGATAAGCTGGGGCAATATAGTGAGACCCTGTCTCTAGAAAATAATAATAGTAATAAGTATATATATTTATGGGATACAATATAATGTTTTGAATACACTGTAGAATGATTAAATCAAGCTAATTAATATATCCATCACTTACTAATTTTCTGTGGTGAGACATTAGAAATTTACTCTCTTTGGCTGGGCACAGTGGCTCACACCTGTAATCCCAGTGTTTTGGGAGGTTGAGGCGGGAGGATCACTTGAGCCCAGGTGTTGAAGACAAGTCTGGGCAACATAGTCAGACCTCCGTCTCTACAAAAATTAAAAAACCAGCGTGGTGGTGTATGCTCGTGGTCCCAGCTACTTGGGAGGCTGGGATGAGAGGATCACTTGAGACTGGGAGGCCAAGGCTAAAGTGAGCCATGATCATGCCACTGCACTCCAGCCTGGGTGACAGAGCAAGACTCTGTCTAAAAAAAAAAAAAAAAAAAGAAAGAAAAGAAAAAAAGATTTATTCTTTTAGCAATTTTGATGTATACACTATTTTAACTATAGGCACTCTGCTGTGTAACACATCCCACAAATTTATTCCTCTCGCCTAACTTAAATCTTGTACCCTTTGACCAACATCTCTCTGTCCACCCACTCCCCCTTACTCCCAGCCTCTGGTAACTACCATTCTACTGTTTACTTTCATGAGTTCGACTTTTTTTAGATTCCATGTATATGTGAGATCATGTAGTATTTGTCTTTATTGCCTGGTTTATTTCATGTACTATAACGTCCTCTAATTCATTCATGCTGTTGCAAATGACAGGATTTCCATATTTTTTTAAGGCTGAATAGCATTCCATTGTGTATACATACCACATTTTCTTTATCTATTCATCCACTGATGAACACTTAGGTTGATTCCACATCATAGGCTATTGTGAATAGTGCTGCAATGAACATGGGAGCACAGATAAAAAATCTTTTCAACATATTTATTTCAATTCCTTTGGATATATATCTGGAAGTACAATTGCTAGATCATATGGTAGTTCTATTTTTAGTTTTTTGAGGAAAGATCTAGTATTCTTAGATGTGAGAGATTATTCTTTAATTTCAACCTAGTAAATTACGTTTCATAATGATGCAACTCATGGAACCTCAGAGGTTAAGTGTTTAAGCCTAAAGTTTTCTAAAGTCTTCCAGAAAGGTATGTTTTCTTTTTGTTCTTCCTTTCCTTCTTTTCTCTTTTCCCACCATGAGTAACTAATTTTGTCTTTTTTCTCCTTAGTTTTAGTTGATTTTCTTGGTTGAAAGATGGCTTTTGGAGGGAAAAAAAGTGGGATCTGAATCATTTCAACTGATTATAATACAAATTTACATAGTAATTGATACAATTTGCCTTCATTTTTTACTTCATAGACGTGACTTAAGAGTCTTAAAAGTCTTTACTATTAGTAAAAAGTATTGTTGAGCATTGTATATAAATGAGGCTGTCTTCTGTTTATGCTTCCGAAATAATTTCTTTCAAAATTGGAGTCAATCCTCTCAAACCATGCTGCTGCTTTATCAACTAAGTTTATGTAACACTTGACATCCTTTGTTGTCATTTCAACAATGTTCATAGCGTCTTTACAGGAACAGTTTCCATCTCAAGAAACCACTTTCTTTGCTTATCCAGAAGAAGCAACTTCTCATCTACCAAGCTTTATCATGAGATTGAGGCACTTCAGTCACATCTTCAGGCTCCAGTTCTAATTCTAGTTCTCTTGCTATAGCCACCACATCTGAAGTTACTTCCTCCACTGAAGTCTTGAACCCCTCAAAGTCATTCATGAGAGTTGAAATCAACTTCTTCCAAACTCCTGTCCATGTTGATACTTTGACTTCCTCCCATGAATCACGAATCTTTTTAATGGCATATAGGACAGTAAATTCCTTCCCAGAAGGTTTTCAATGTACTTTGCCCAGATCCATCAGAGGAATCACTATCTATGACAGCTGTAGCCTTACAAAATGTATTTCTTAAAGAATAAGACTTGAAAGTTGAAATTACTCCTTGATCCATGAGCTGCAGAATGAATGCTGTGTTTGAAGGCATAAATACAACATTGATTTCTTTGTACATCTCCATCAGAGCTCTTGGGTGACAAGGTGCATTGTCAATGAGCCATAATGTTTTGAAAGAAGTCTCTTTCTAAGCAGTAGTTCTCAACAGTGGGTTTAAAATATTCAGTAAACCATGCTGTAAACAGATGTGCTGTCATCCAGGCTTTGTTGTTCCATTTATAGATCACAAGCAGAGTAGACTAAGCAAAATTCTTAAGGGCTTTTTAGGGATTTTCAGAATGGTAATTAGCAATGGCTTCCACTTAAAGTCTCCAGCTACATTCGCCCCTAACAAGAGAGTCAGCCTATCCTTTGAAGCATTGAAGCCAGGCATTGACTTCTCTCTAGCTATAAAAGTCCTAGATGGCATCTTCTTCCAATACAAAACTGTTTGGTCTACATTGAAAATCTGTTGTTCAGTGTAGCCACCTTCATCACAGATCTTAGCTACATCTTCTGGTTAACTTGCTGCAGCTTCTACATCAGCACTTGCTGCTTCACCTGGCACTTTTGTTATGGAGAGGGCTTCTGTCCTTGAACCTAATGAACCAATGGAGAAACAGCCAGTTGGTGGAGCAGTCAGAACCCACAAAACATTTATCAATTAAGTTTGCCATCTTCTATGAGTGCGGTTCATTGCACCACAAAACAATTAGAATAGTAACAACAAAGATTACTATGAAAGATCACCATACCAGATATAATAATGAAATAGATTGAAACATTGCAAGAATCACCAACGGGTGACACATAGACATGAAGTGAGCATATGCTGTTGGAAAAATGGTGCGGATAGACTTGCTTGCCATACAATTGCCACAAAACATTAATTTGTAAAACATGCAACTTATGTGAAGTGTCATAAAGTGAAGCACGATACAACAAGGTATGCCTGCATTTGACCCAGGAACTCTGGCCTATAGCTTCAATCAAAATCCCAGGCTAGGCGGTGGCTCACACCTGTAATCCCAAACTTTGGGAGGCTGAGATGGGTGGTTCACTTGAGGCCAGGAGTTTGAGACCAGCCTGGCCAACATGGCGAAACCCCGTCTCTGCTAAAAACACAAAACTTAGCTGGGCATGGTGGTGCACACCTGTAATCCCAGCTACTTGGGAGGCCGAGGCAAGAGAATTGCTTGAACCCAGGAGGAGGAGGTTGCAGTGAGCCTAGGTTGTGCCACTGCACTTCAGCCTGGGTGACAGAGCAAGACTGTCTCAAAACAAACAAACAAACAAACAAAAAATCCCACCGATAGTTTTCAAGGCTCTTAGTAACCTGCCTTTATTTTGCCTACACCACTTAATTTCACCCTCTTCCCCTGCCTCAACCCTACATTATGGAGCAATTGCATTTCTGTCCCTCAAAAATATCACCGTATTCACTACCATCTCCTTGACTTCTTCCTATCTGCTAGCAGAGAGTCTTACCCAAGTCCTACTGCCTCTGTAAACTTTGACCTCCGTGGCTCAGTGATTTTCGCTTCTTTTGCCCATCTAAAGGCTTCTTTGTCTGTTAAACCTATGCTAAGTTTTGCTTTCACAAATGGCTCAGTTGAAAAATTTATTCAACATCCCACTCTGCATAGCTTGAACATACCTGAAATATCTATTATTTGGAAACAGGCACATCCATATCGTTGCAGGACATCTTGGAATAGAGTTCATTAAGAAGTTTAATTAGCAGGAAATGACGGATGATAACATTAGTAAATGTCTGGTGGCTAAACTGACAAGGCCCTGTTTCCAAACTTCCCATGTGGTGAACACCTCACGCTGCACTCACCATGGCTAAAGCTGTGGGAAGCTCCTCTTTCCAAGCCTCATCATTTCCAGCCACAGCCTGCCTCTGACTCCACAAGAGCAAACTCTGTCAAATAGAATGTTGTGGTTTTACTTACAGCTGTTCTGCTGGACGTTTTCAGTATTTATAAACCATGTGCTTGCTCTTAAAACTTGCAGAAAAGAGTTCGAATGCTCACATGTGTCTCTGAAGAAAATCATTGCCTTTCTCTCCTATTATCTTCTTTCCTTCTCCCAGTTTCTTCTCTCCTGTCTTAATCAGGGCAATTAACAGATAACTCCAAATTTTCATTGGCCTAAAATGATAAAAGTGTATTTCATGTCCCCATCACAGTCTATTGCAGGTTATGGGGATTATGGTGGAGGATTAGGCTCTACTCAGACATTCAAGGACGCAGGATGATAAAGGGTCCCATGGTCTGCCTGAGCAATGACATCCACCAGATGTGGGTGGGGAGGGGAGACAAAAAAAAATGGGGGACGATGTCGGATATTTTAGGAGCTAGGACTGCAAGTCTTCCATCCACATTCTATTTGCCAGAACTCAGTCACAGGGCCCCAACTAACTGCAGGGAATGCTGGAAAATGTAATTTAGCTATGTTTTCGGGAAAAGAACAAAATGAGTTTGATGAAAAAACCCTTCATTCCATTTGGCTAGGGAGAGGTTTATATATACACTTCCTTGGAGGGCTAAGGAAGGGTATATACTACCAGTCCACAGAAACATCCTTTGACATCTCATACATGCCAACAATGTGTTTGATGGGTCATACACAGTCCAGTTACATCTGTAACAAACATCTAGATCCTATATAATATACTATCTTGTATAAATCTTGGATCGTCTCACATATACATTTGTTAATTCTTCAATGAGACTTCACAGTTGAGGGGGTGGCACTGAGAGGAGACAAGCTAGAAAGGGCTGTTTTCCATAGGAAGGGAAAAAAGAAAACAACTTAGTTTTAGAAACTTAATTGAATGTATATTCACAGAACATGATATTACAAAATTAATCAGTGCGGGAAGTTGAGTGGAAAGATACTTATTTCTGAGCAAAATATTTGTATTGGGGACAGTTAATTTGGGCCTAGAGGCATGAAAACGCATATTTTAAAGACTCAAATGTAAGGTCTTAGAGGATGCACTCATGGTTTCACAATTAGGAGATTCCACTAGATGGCCCTGTTTCAAAATGCTACAAAGCTGGAGATGTACAGCTTCCTGGTAACTGCAACTCTCAGACCTTTTCAAGTATTTAGGGCACTTCGTTATCAATTGTGGTTGATTTTTCTAAAATACTACTGATGTGGCAAATTTCATCTTTTAGTATGACATGGAAATGTTTTGGTAAAAGAATTTAGCCCAAAGTTTTCTTAACAGAGTATTTCGTTCTGAACAAATCATTTAAAATGAACAACCTGCACTAAAATGACAGCCTGTCCCCCAAAGTGCAGAATCAGCAGTGGTGTTGCAAGAGTTCAGGAAGAAGCTGGAGCTGTAAATTTCCCTTGCTCCAAGTGGATTTTAAAGCCAACACAGATTCTGTCCCCCCTCCCTTTTCCAGCTCTATTTTGAGACACACATTTCAAAGTCCTAGGTTATTCCGCTATGTTATATGGATTTTGACAACTCCAAATAAGTCTAAACCACCCAATTAAAATATTTTCTGAAACTAAAATAGGATGATTATAATAAAAAGCTACAAAACCCATATTTATTAACTAGGGCCTGGTAGTTGTCCTTATTAGACATCTCCAGAATTGCTGACGAGATAGAACAGAGAATGCTAGTGTCTCTTTTTCCTAACTGTGCATTCATTAATACTGGCATCCTTTGTGTCAGGTATTGGCTCTCAAACCTAATAGGAAGTTTATCCAATTAAAAATTAAAGACCAGTGGTGGGATCTTCCACCACTTCTGCTCTCATCATCGCCTCCTGCAAATTTGATAGTGGCAACATTGGTTTATTCCCAGAAACAAAGGAAGCCAACAGCAGAGCCTCCACTCCTACCATCCATCAGGATTGTTCCTGTATGTAAATGGAGGCTCCACACTACACTCAACATTATTAAACGGTTCTTTTTTTTTTTTTTTTTTTTGAGACGGAGTTTCACTCTTTTTGCCCTGGCTGGAGTGCAATGGCATGATCTCAGCTCACGGCAACCTCCGCCTCCCTGGTTCAAGCGCTTCTCCTGCTTCAGCCTCCCCAGTAGCTGGGATTATAGGCATGTGCCACCACGCCCAGCTAATTTTGTATTTTTAGTAGAGACGGGGTTTCTCCACGTTGGCCAGGCTGGTCTCGAACTCCTAACCTCAGGTGATCCGCCCACCTCGGCCTCCCAAAGTGCTGGGATTACAGGCATGTGCCATCACACCCAGCTCATTATTAAACAGTTCTAAGACACATCCACAATTGTAGATGAGAAATCAGAGTACTACTTTTGGCTAAGATAGTCTCCTACCAGTACTATGGCTATCTAGTTATCTTGGATATTATGTTGAAAATACCTTCCATCCCAGTTCTTCCAGATTTATAGCAGTCATATATTTCCTTATCCACTAAAACCTAAACCAAAAATGTTGCACATTTGTGTGTGCTTTTATCTGTGTGTGGCAGGTAGAATAAGGAGTCCAGAGAGTTGTGGAATTAAATTTGGCTGAGCTAATATGTATGTAATTCTACCTCTGGTTATGATGAACTACCAGGGACTAGATTTACCTTTCTAGTCCCAAACAACTAGAAAATCTGACAAAACATATGAAGCAATGGTTTTAAGACATTGGACAATGTGGGATTATGATCCCCGCCAGAGGGAAATAAATGAAGTGAGCCCTACAATTTCCCCGTTTTTCTGCTTGAAGAAGTTTTTAGGTTGCAGTGCAGGAAGAGAAAACCCAAACAGAGCACAGCAGTCTCACTGAGTTAGAGACTGAAGTTTTAGGAAGCCAAAGCAGCTAGAATTTCCTTCAGAGAGGAGGGAGCTACAGAGGGAGAGAGCTCTGAAGTCTTCCACTCCGTAGTGATCTGTGCATCAGTCAGAGAAAACTACCTGAGGCCAGAGAAAGAAGCCTGATAAATCACTACAACGAACAATACCAAGCATGCAAAAAAGCAGGAAAACAGATCCATAACGAGGAAAAAATAATTGATAGAAAAAAACAAAAATGACAAAGATAATGGAATTAGCAAAGAAGGATATTTTAAAAAGCTATTACAAATATGCTCCATATATTCAATAAGTTGGAGGAAAGCAAGAATGATTAGGAGAGGAATGAGACAACCTACAGAATGGGAAAAATTTTTTGCAATCTATCTATCTGACAAAGGTCTAATAGCCAGTATATACAAGGAACTTAAGTAAATTTACAAGAAAAAACAAACAACCCCATTAAAAAGTGGGCAAAGGATATGAACAGACCCTTCTCAAAAAAGACATACATGTGGCCAACAAACGTGAAAAAAAGCTCAACATCACTGATCATTAGAGCAATGTAAATCAAAACCACAATGAGATATCATCTCACACCAGTCAGAATGGTGATTATTAAAAAGTCAAGAAACAATAGATGCTGGCGAGGTTGCAGAAAAATAGGAACACTTTTACACTGTTGGTGGGAATGTAAATTAGTTCAACCATTGTGAAAGACACTGTGGCAATTCCTCAAAGATTTAGAACTGGAAATACCATTTTTGATCCAGCAATCTCATTACTGGGTATATACCCAAAGGAATAGAAATCATTCTGTTATAAAGATACATGCATGTGTATGTTCACTGCAGCACTAGTCACAATAGCAAAGACATGGAATCAACCCAAATACCCATCAGTGATAGACTGGATAAAGAAAATGTGGCACATATACACCATGGAATACTATGCAGCCATAAAAAAGAATGAGATCATTACCTTTGCAGTGACATAGATGAAACTGGAAGCCATTATCCTTAGCAAACTAACGCAGGAACAGAAAACCAAACACTGCATGTTCTCACTTATAAGTGGGAGCTGAACAATGAGAACACATGGATACAGGGAGGGGAACAACACTCACTGGGGCCTGCTGGGGGAGGGCAGTGAGGGCAGAGCATTAGGGAAAACAGCTAATGCATGCTGGGCTTAATATGTAGGTGATGGGTTGATAGGTGCAGCAAACCACAATAGCACACGTTTACCTATGTAACAAACCTGCACATCCTGTACATGTACCCCAGAACTTAAAAATAATAATAATAAAAACAACAACAAAAACACAAAAAAATTTGGTGGGTGTAGTTAAAGCAGTGCTCAGATGGAAAGTTATCATACTGAAGAATAATATTTAAGAAGAAATGACTCAAATTCATGATTTAAGCTTCCACTTAAAAAACTATTAGAAGAACAAATGAAACCTAAAGTAAGCAAAAGGAAATAAATGAAGATCAGAAATCAAAGAAAAAGGGAAAAGAAAGGTAATAGAGAAAAAAAACAATGAAACCAAGAGTTGTTTCTTTGAAAAGACAAAAAAGTAAATCATAAATTTCTGGTCAGATTGATGAGAAAAAGTAGAGAGATCACAAGTCGCCAATATCAAATGAAAGAGAGAACATCACTACAGATCCTGCAGACATTAAAAGGAAAATAAAAGAGTGTTATAAACAATGCCATGCCAATAAATTCAACAATTTGGATGAAATGGACAAATCCCTTCCATGACAAACACTCGCAAAGCTCATACATTAACAAATAGATAACGTGAATAACCCTATATCTATTAGGGAGATTTAATCTGTAGTTTAAAAACCTCCCACAAAGTAAACTTCAGCTCCTGGTGGCTCTACTGGTGAATTCTAACAAACATTTTAGGAAGAAATAATACCGGTTCTACACAAACTCTTGAGAAAACCAAAGATGAGGGAACACTTCCCAAATCATTCTACAAGGGAAGCAGTACCCCAACATCAAAACCAAACAAAGACATCACAAGAAAACACAATCACAGGCCATCATCCTTCATAATATAGATACAAAAAGTCTTTAGAAAATTTTAGCAAATCACATCCTGCAGTACACAATATGATAACATCAGGACTACATAGGGTTTATCCCAAGAATGCAAGTTTGGTTGAAAGTTCAAAGATCAACTAATGAAACTTACCATATTAACATAGGAAAAGAGAAAAACTGTATAATCAATAGATGGAGAAGAAGTATTTGACAAGATTTAACACCCATTCATGATTTAAGAAAAACCCAAAACAAACAAAACAAAGACTCTCTCAGCAAACTAGGAAAAGAAAGGAACTTCCTAAACCTGGTTAAGAGTATCTACAAAAATTCTACAACTAACATCTTTTTTATTGTTTTTTTTAAGAGATGTGATCTTGCTATGTTGCCAAGGCCGGCCTCAAACTTTGAACTCCTGGGTTCAGGTGACCCTCAAGCCTCAGCTTCCTGAATAGCTGGGACTACAGGTACATGCCACTGCGCCAGCCACTAACATATTTAATGGAGAAAATCTTAATTCTTTCCCTTAAAATTGGGAATAAGGCAAAGATGCCTGCTTATACTACTTCTATTTAATATTGTACTGAAGGCCCTAGCCAGCACCATAAGGCTAAAAAAAGAAATAAAATATATACAGATTTGAAAGAAAGAACTAAAACCATCTTTATTTGCAGGCCAATAATGCTACAAGAAATAATGAATTTAACAAGATTGTAGGATACAAGATCCATATATAAAAATCATTTATATTCATATATACTAGAATGAACAATTGGAAGTTGAAATAAAAAATACAATTTACAATAACATCAAAAATATTAAATACTTAGGGATATATTTAATAAAACATATTTAAGAGCCACACACTGAGAAACTATAAAACTTTGATGAGAGAAATTAAAGACCTATATAAATACAAAAAGCATATTTATGGATAAGAAAACTAAATATTATTAAGATGACAGTTCTCTGTAAATTGATCCATAGCGTCAACACATTTTCAGTCAAAATGCCAACAGGTTTTAAATAGACATGGCACTTTTGCAACTCAGTAATAAGAAAAAAAATACATGATTAAAAAATTTTTAATCTCATTTTTATAATAGGCAAAAAATTTGAATAGACCCTTTGATAAAGTACAGTTTTGAATTACAAATAAGCACAGAAGAGATGCTCAACATTATTGGACATTACAGAAATGCCAAAAAAAAACACAATGCAACTTATCATTATTATTATTTTTGAGGTGCAGTCTCACTCTGTCACCCAGACTGGAGTGCAGTGGTGCGATCTTGGCTCATTGAAATCTCCGTCTCCTGGGTTCAAGTGATTCTCCTGCCTCAGCCTCCCAAGTAGCTGGGATTACAGGCATGCACCACCACGCCCAGTTAATTTTTTTGTATTTTTACTAGAGACGGGGTTTCACCATGTTGGCCAGGCTGGTCTCAAACTCCTGACCTCAAATGATCCACCCACCTCGTCCTCCCAAAGTGCTGGGATTACAAGTATGAGCCACCATACCCCCCAGTGCAATTTAAAAGGAATGATTATACCAAGTATTGACAAGTAAGTAGAGCAATTAAAACTTCTTCTTCCTTTTTTTTTTGAGATAGCGTCTCGCTCTGTCACCCACACTGGAGTGTAATGATGCAATCTCGGCTCACTTCAACCTCTGCCTCTCGGGTTCAAGTGATTCTCCTGTCTCAGCCTCCTGAGTAGCTGGGATTACAGGCATGTGCCACCACACCCAGCTAATTTTTGTATTTTTAGTAGAGACGGGGTTTCATCATGTTGGCCAGGCTGGTCTTGAACTCCTGACCTCAGGTGATCCATCCGCCTTGGCCTCCCAAAGTGCTGGGATTGCAGTCGTGAGCCACGGTGCCTGACCCAATTAAGACTCCTATACATTGCTGGTGGAAATGCAAAATGGTACAGTCACTTTGGAAAACAGTTCGGCAGTTTCTTAAAAAGTTGAATGTATATTTACCATATGAACTAGCAATTCTATTCCTAGATTTCCCACGAGAAATTAAAACATATGTTCACACAAAAACTTACACTCAAATATTTATAGCAGCTTTATTTGTAATAACCAAGCCCTAGATACAACCCTAATAAATTAGATGGTAAATGTATTAACTAATGCGGATAAGTCCATATAATGGAATACTTCTCGAAAATAAAAAGGAACAACCTACTGATACAAGCAACAATATGGATGAATCTCAAAACATGCTAAGTGAAAGAAATGAGACACAAAGAGTACTTACCGTTTAATTCCACTTATATTGAATTATAGAAAGGGCAAAACTATAGGTATAGAAAGTAAATCAGTGATTGCCAGGGGCTAGAAGTGGGAGGAAAGGATTGACTACAAAGAAATACAAGGGCATTTTTTTGGAATGAGGAAATGTTCTGTATCGTGATTGTGCTAGTGATTGCATGACTGCATATGTTCATTAGTATTCAATAAATTATACACTTTAAATTGCTGGATTTTCTTACGTATAAATTATGCCTCAATAATAAAGATTTTTTTAAACATATAGAATGTCAAAAACCCACAAGGTAAATTGCATAAGAATGGTGACAAAACATACATATATTCTTTGGATTTCTGATGCTGAGTTCCCGAAACAACTGAAGTCTTTAATCAGACAGGCACTAAATAGCTACCATTTATGTTGTTTGCTTCTTACTGTACACATGGCTGGCAAAGAGAAGGAAAGATGCTCACACCTGTAATCCCAGCACTTTGGGAGGCCGAGGCGGGCGGATCATGAGTTCAGGAGATTGAGACCATCCTGGCTAACACGGTGAAACCCTGTCTGTACTAAAAATACAAATAAAAAAAAAATTAGCCGGGTGTGGTGGCACGCGCCTGTAGTCCCAGCTACTTGGGAGGCTGAGGCAGGAGAATTGCTTGAACCCAGGAGGCGGAGGTTGCAGTGAGCCGAGATTGTGCCACTGCACTCCAGCCTGGGCAACAGAGCAAGACTCCGTCTCAAAAAAAAAAGAGAGAGAAGGGAAGATGGAGCCTCCATGTTGGACATGCCTGGTCCCAGGAAGTGAGGAGCGTCTCTGCCTGGCCGCCCATCGTCTGGGATGTGAGGAGCCCCTCTGCCCGGCCGCCCTATCTGGGAAATGAGGAGCGCCTCTGCCCGGCCGCCCATCATCTGGGATGTGAGGAGCGCCTCTGCCCGGCTGCCACCCCGTCTGGGAGGAAGTGAGGAGCGCCTCTGCCCGGCTGCCCCGTCTGGGAGATGAGGAGCACCTCTGCCCGGCCGCCCCGTCTGGGAGGAAGTGAGGAGCGCCTCTGCCCTGTTGCCCTATCTGGGAAGTGAGGAGCGCCTCTGCCTGGCCGCCACCCCGTCTGGGAAATGAGGAGCGCCTCTGCCCGGCTGCCACCCCATATGGGAAGTGAGGAGCGCCTCTGCCCAGCCGCCCCTTCTGGGAGGTGAGGAGCGCCTCTGCCCAGCCGCCCCATCTGGGAGGTGAGGAGTGCCTCTGCCCGGCCGCCCCGTCTGGGAGGTGAGGAGCGCCTCTGCCTGGCCGCCACCCCGTCTGGGAGGAAGTGAGGAGCACCTCTGCCCAGCTGCCCCATCTGGGAAGTGAGGAGCGCCTCTGCCCGGCTGCCGCCCCCTATGGGAAGTGAGGAGCGCCTCTGCCCGGCCGCCCACTCTGGGAAGTGAGGAGCGCCTCTGCCCGGCCGCCCACTCTGGGAAGTGAGGAGCGCCTCTGCCCGGCCGCCCACTCTGGGAGGTGAGGAGCGCCTCTGCCTGGCCGCCACCCCGTCTGGGAGGAAGTGAGGAGCACCTCTGCCCGGCCGCCCACTCTGGGAGGTGAGGAGCGCCTCTGCCTGGCCACTCCGTCTGGGAAGGGAGGAGCGCCTCTGCCCGGCCACCCCGTCTGGGAGGTGAGGAGCGCCTCTGCCCGGCTGCCACCCCGTCTGGGAGGAAGTGAGGAGCACCTCTGCCCGGCTGCCCCATCTGGGAAGTGAGGAGCGCCTCTGCCCGGCCGCCACCCCATATGGGAAGTGAGGAGCGCCTCTGCCTGACCACTCCGTCTGGGAGGTGAGGAGCGCCTCTGCCCGGCCGCCCCGTCTGGGAGGTGAGGAGTGCCTCTGCCCGGCCGTCACCCCGTCTGGGAGGAAGTGAGGAGCACCTCTGCCCGGCTGCCCCGTCTGGGAGATGAGGAGCACCTCTGCCCGGCCGCCCCGTCTGGGAGATGAGGAGCACCTCTGCCCGGCCGCCCCGTCTGGGAGGTGAGGAGTGCTTCTGCCCGGCTGCCACCCCGTCTGGGAGGAAGTGAGGAGCACCTCTGCCCGTCCGCCCCCTCTGGGAAGTGAGGAGCACCTCTGCCTGGCCGCCACCCCGTCTGGGAGGAAGTGAGGAGCGCCTCTGCCTGGCTGCCCCATCTGGGAAGGGAGGAGCACCTCTGCCCGGCCGCCACACCGTCTGGGAAGTGAGGAGCGCCTCTGCCTGGCTGCCCCATCTGGGAAGGGAGGAGCACCTCTGCCCGGCCGCCATACCGTCTGGGAAGTGAGGAGCGCCTCTGCCTGGCTGCCCCATCTGGGAAGGGAGGAGCACCTCTGCCCAGCCGCCACACCGTCTGGGAAGTGAGGAGCGCCTCTGCCTGGTCGCCCCGTCTAGGAGGTGAGGAGCTCCTCTGCCCGGCCGCCCAGTCTGGGAAGTGAGGAGCGCCTCTGCCCGGCCGCCCTGTCTGGGAGGTGAGGAGCGCCTCTGCCTGGCCGCCACCCCATCTGGGAGGAAGTGAGGAGCGTCTCTGCCCGGCCGCCCCGTCTGGGAAGTGAGGAGCGCCTCTGCCCGGCCGCCCCCTCTGGGAAGTGAGGAGCGCCTCTGCTCGGCCGCCCCGTCGGGGAAGTGAGGAGCGCCTCTGCCCGGCCGCCCCGTCTGGGAGGTGAGGAGCGCCTCTGCCCGGCTGCCACCCGGTCTGGGAGGAACTGAGGAGCGCCTCTGCCCGGGCGGCCCCGTCTGGGAAGCGAGGAGCGCCTCTGCCCGGGCGGCCCCGTCGGGGAAGTGAGGAGCGCCTCTGCCCGGCCGCCCCGTCTGGGAGGAGAGGAGCGCCTCTGCCCGGGCGGCCCCGTCTGGGAAGCGAGGGGCGCCTCTGCCCAGCCGCCCTGTCTGGGAGGTGAGGAGCGCCTCTGCCCGGCTGCCCTGTCTGGGAGGTGTACCCAACAGCTCCGAAGAGACAGCGACCATTGGGAGCGGGCCATGAGGACGATGGCGGTTTTGTTGAAGAGAAGGGGAGGAAGTGTGGGGAAAGGAAGGAGAGATCAGATTGTTGCTGTGTCTGTGTAGAAAGGGGTGGGCATAGGAGACTCCATTTTGTTCTGACTAGGAGAAATTCTTCTGCCTTGGGATGCTGTTGATCTATGGCCTTTCCCCCAGCCCCCTGCTCTCTGAAACATGTGCTGTGTCAACTCAGGGTTAAATGGATTAAGGGTGGTGCAAGATGTGCTTTGTTAAACAGATGCTTGAAGGCAGCATGCTCTTTAAGAGTCATCACCACTCCCTAATCTCAAGTACTCAGGGGCACAAACACTGCAGAAGGCCGCAGGGTCCTCTGCCTAGGAAAACCAGAGACCTTTGTTCATGTGTTTATCTCCTGACCTTCTCTCCACTATTATCCTATGACCCTGCCATATCCCCCTCTCCGAGAAACACCCAAGAATGATCAATAAATACTTCAGAAATTAAAAAAAAAAAAAAAAAAAAAAAAAAATAGCTACCATTTAGTTAGAGAAAGTGTAGAGTGAATTGAATAACCAAGGTACAAAGGGTACCCAGGTATGTGACCTACTTCAGACCAGTGGGATTGGGAGGGTGAGGAGAGATGCGAATTTAGCCCTTGATGCTAAGATAAGCATCTCCCAAACAGCTCCACAAAGCAAGTTAATTTGTGGTTTCCATTTGATCAACACAGAGCTCTGGAGCACTTTCTGTGAGTCAGGCAAAGAGTGTCAGCCCCTAGACAAAAATAAGATGAGGCATGTGTCCTTAAGGGCAAAACCAGGATTGCAATACAAAATGATCAAGGCAAACTGCTACTGAAATGTAGAGAAGAATCTATCTATTCATGTTTTTAAAAACATTTATTGAGTACTAATTCTATTCCAGGCACTCTGTTAGTTTCTTTGAATAAAATTAGTTGACAAAATAGCCACAGAACTTCCTCTCTGGAAGACAAGGCAGCCATTAATCAAAGAGTCACACTGTACTCATCAGGATTCTGGGTTGTGAAAATGAAACTAAGTCTGGTCAAGTTAAGAAGAAAAATAACTTGATGGAAGAGTATCAGATGGCTTACGGCATTCACAGAAATGTCAAAGAATCAGACTAAGGCAGGAACCAAAGAAGGCTATGCACAGCCAAGACTCTGCTGCAGGAACTAATACCTGCCCTGATGGAGACATGACTGTTGGACATTCACCACTGCCATCCCCAGACACTTGCCACTGTGACACTGGACTCTCAACTCTGCCCAACCAAGAAAAATCTCTAATCAGCCCTGTGCTTTTGCAGCATTTCCTAAGACTTATTTGCTTGTTCAGGCTAAGATCATGTGCCTACCTGAATGTGGGAAGACGAAATGGCCTTCTTCCTCCTTGAGGTTTTGTAGTAGGAAGCAGAGTCTTAGTTAATTAGGTGAAGAGGAGAGGAGAGTGTTACAAGCAGAGGAAACCACATGTTCCAAGTTCCTGTGGTGGGAGAGAGCATGATATATATACCAGGCACTGAAATAGAATGGACCATGCCGCACCATAAAAGCCATGTTAGGGGGCTTTGACTTTATTCCAAGGGCAATGAGAAGCCATTGTGGGATGTTAAGTAGGGAGTGACATATTGATCTGTGTGTCAAAAAGATTACTCTGCACTCTGGAGAACAAATTGGAAGGAACAAGAAATGAAAGCAGAAAGATCAGGTACTTGGCTGCTCCAATGGTCCAGGGCAGAGGTTAAATGGTAGCTTTGACTAAATTGGTGGCAGTGGAAGTGGAGAGATGAGGACAGAGTCAATAGCTATTTAGAAGGTACACAGGCCAGGATGTGATGATAATCAGATATGGGAGGTGAGACAGCAGTGGATCTAGGGTGACACCTAAGGTTCTGACTTGCATAACTGGATGAAGGGTGATTCCAATCACTAGGATGGGGAAACTGGAAGAGGGCTAGCTTGGAGAGAAGAAACCAAGTTTTAGTATTAGCTCCATCTAATTTGAGATGGCTTGAGACATCCAAAAGACAGTGTCAACTAAGTGAGAACCTCAGCTTAAATGAGTTTACCAAAAATAAGTGGGAATGGCTCACAAAGTGCAAGTAAAATAAAAAATCATGGAGGTAGGTTATCAGATACAGCAGGAGCCAAGAGTTGAAATAATATTAATGTGACTCATTTCCTCTCCTTGTTGCTCTGAAAAAGCAATATTAGTCCATTCAAATGAAAAATAAAAACATTTTCTTTTAAACAACAAAAACCTATGATCTTAAACATCTGCCAGAATGGATGGGCAGAATGACCTTCAAGAACTTATCCTAGAAGTCAAATTATCCTTGTTTGTAGATGACATAATCATATATTTGGAAAAACCTAAAGATTTCACAAGAAAACCACTAGAAGTGATCAACAAATTCAGTAAAGTTGCAGGATACAAAATCAACGTACAAATATCAGTAGCAATTCTATATGCCAACAGTAAAGAATCTCAAACAGAAATAAAAAGTAATCCCATTTACAATAGTCACATATAAAATTAAATACCTAGGAATTAACCAAAGAAGTGAAAGACTTCTACAATAAAAACTACAAGACACTGATGAAAGAAATTGAGGAGGACACCAAAAACATTGACAATATTTCATGTTCATGGATTGTTAAAATGTCCATACTACCCAAAAGCAATCTATAGATTAATGTAATTCCTATCAAAATATCAATGACATTCTTCACAGAAATAGAAAAAAAAATTCTAAAATTTATATGGAACCACAAAAGACCCAGAATAACCAAAGGTATCCTAAGCAAAGAGAGCAAAACTGGAGGAATCACATTACCTGACTTCAAATTATACTACAGAGCTATAGTAACCAAAACAGCATGGTGCTGACATAAAAACAGACACATACGCCAGTGGAACAGAATAGAGAACCCAGAAACAAATCCACACATCTACAGCAAACTCATTTTCAACAAAGGTGCCAAGAACATATGCTGGAAAAAAAGACAATCTCTTCAATAAATAGTGCTGGGAAAACTGGATATACATATGCAGAAGAAGGAAACTAGACCCCTATCTCTCACCATATAAAAAAAATCAAAATGGATTAAAGACTTAAATCTAAGACCTCATACTATGAAACTATTACAAGAAAACATTGGGGAAAATCTCCAGAACTTTTGGTCTGGGCAAAAATTTCTTGAGCAATACCTCACAAGCACAGGCAACCAAAGCAAAAATGGACGAATGGGATCACATAAAGTTGAAAAGCTTCTGCACAGAAAAGGAAACAATCCACAAAGTGAAGAGACAATCCACAGAATGTGAGAGAATATTTGCAAACTATCCATCTGACAACAACTCTATAGGAAAAAATCTAAATAATCTGATAAAAAGAATCAGGCAAAAGATTTGAATAGACATTTCTCAAAAGACACACAATATCAAACAGGCATATGAAAAAGTGTTCAACATCATTGATCATCAGAGAAATGCAAATCAAAACAACAATGAGATATCATCTCATCCCAGTTAAAATGGCTTGTATCCAAAAGACAGGCAATAACAAATGCTGGTGAAAATGTGAAGAAAAGGGAACCCTTATAAGCTATTGATGGGAATGTAAATTAGTACAGCTGCTATGGAGAACAGTGTGGAAGTTCCTCAAAAACCAAAAATAGAACTACCATACGCTCCAGCAAACTCACTGCTGGGTATATACCCAAAAGAAAGGAAATCAGCATATCGAAGAGATATCTGCACTTGTATGTTTGTTGCAGCTTTTACAATAGCTAAGATTTGGAAGCAATCTAAATGTCCATCAACAGATGAATGGATAAGGAAAATGTGGTACATATACACAATGAAGTCCTTGAGCCATGAAAAAGAATGAGAGCCTGTCATTTGCAACAATATGGATGGAACTGGAGGTCATTATGTTAAGTGAAATAAGCTAGGAACAGAAAGATGAATATCACATGTTCTCACTTATTTGTGGGACCTAACAATCAAAACAATTGAACTCAAGGACAGAGAGAGTAGAAGGATGGTTACCAGAGGCTGGGAAGGGTAGTTGGGGGGTGAGTGCTAAGGGGGAGATTAATGGGTACAAAAAAGTTGGAAAGAATGCATAAGACCCAGTATTTGATAGCCCAACAGGGTGACTATAGTCAATAGTAACTTAGTTGTACACGTTAAAACAACGAATACAGTGTAATTGGATTGTTTGTAACACAAAGGATAAATGCTTGAGGGGATGGATACCCCATTCTCCGTAATGTAATTATTTCACAGTGTATGCCTGTATCAAAACATCTCATGTATCCCATAAATATGTACATCTACTATGTACCCACAAAAATTAAAAATTAAAAAAAATTTTTTTAAAGATCCCAAGTTTGTGCCAGTTACTTTATGTATACAAATACAGCAAATTTAGAATTATTGATATCATTTAGTGAAGGAAACTCAGTCCTAAAATTTTGTTATCATGCTGAAAGTTTTGAAATTATCAGCATGTTGTCTTATTCCTATTCAAATAAATTGTTTTCATTTCTCGATGATAATACTTTTATTATTATTATTATGTCAAGCAAGTGATCTCAGTTTCCCTGATATAAATATTTAAAAGGCAGTAATGACATGCCAGATAAAAGAATAAGGTTTGAGGGCAGCGAGTCCTGTATTCAGATTCCATCAAATATTAATCAGTTGTGTGAACTTACGCACAAAACATATTTTAATTTTCTGAGCATCAGCTTTCTAGTTTTCAAAATAAGAATAATAAAAGTACTTACATCATAATTTTTAAGAAGATTAAAGGAGCTCTTGAACATTTAAAATAGGGAACATCAAATAGGTAGTTGGATATATGAGACTAGAATTTGGAAGAAAAATCTGTGTAGGTGATATAAATTTGTGGTCACACGCCTGTCAATAATTGAAGCCATGTTGTGAATGGCACTACCTAGGAAAGAAGTATACAGAGATGAAAGGGCAAGGCCTGCGACTGAACATTGATTCCTTAATTGAGCTTCCTGCGCACATCAGAGTAGCAAATTTTGTGATGAAATTTGAAACTATGAGTGATTGTCTAGGTGGAGAAGGAAGGAAGGAGTATTTTGATGGTGACTGGCAGAAGAGGTCTAAGGCAACATAGAATATTCTGGGAGAGGTGGTGGCTAGGGTATAAGAACACTGCTGCTAAGGGAGATGGGGCGTAATTAAGACTCAGAAGCAAACAGAAGAGGAAGGTCCCCCAGGGAATTAAGAGTTATACAGTTGGATGTCTAAGGAAACAGAACAGCATCTTTCTTGGGAGGACTGAGCCAGGCTACTGGTAGGAAGGGAACTCAAAGAGCGAACTCCAACACTTTTGGTTGGAGACCTTGAACCAATGTGCAAAACAGACATGGCTTATGTCTGACATTGATGGGGGTGGGGTGGAAGCAGGCAGAGCAGGGGTATATTAAGTCTCTAGAAGATACATGGTCCTGGTACTGTCTTCACTTCTACTTTTCTGCTACTAGGGAAAGAGTAGTTGAAATTCTACAAGCTGAGAGATTTCATATCTACCCAGACCTTAAGACTTCCTGAATAAAGTTTGGCAGATGGCAAATACAGAGCATGATCAGACCTGTGGAAATCTACCCAAAAGCCAGATGTCACCTCCCCTGTGTCCTCTGATTCCCACATCTGCTCACACTGCTCAGCCTCACTGCATCAACCTGGATGCAGAACTCAGCACCTCTCCTAGTCCTGCTGCTCTCCACCAAATCCAGCCACAGAAAAGCTTCAGTGAGCAATGTTAATTTCCCTGAAGATTCTGTGTATCCTGGAGGAGAAGGAGGGGACAGGAAGGGTAGCTATATCACACAACCTGAAGAAAACAAGGTAAAAATTGACATTCTATATTTGTACCTCCACAAATCCCTTCCTGGTTTATCCTCTCTAGGGATTTTTCTCCCTGAATCCTCCCAGATTTCACTGCTTAATTCTCTCTCCTAGATTCTTGATCATCCTGCCTCCAACTCCTGCCTTCATTTCCATTTTTATTCTTCCCTTTCTTACGCAAGCAATTTAGCCACTTCCCTCAATTCATAAACTTACAGACCCCAGGACATCATGATGCTCCACAAAACAAGACGCTCTACAGTAACAAAATTCACCCTCCTAAAGAAGCAGTTGGGGTAACAAACAATAATTTGTTGTTGTTTTATATAACAATCTGAAAAAGTAAAATGATATTAGCTGTGCCACCTCAAGGAGCATCTCGTTTGTGCCAGGTGCTTTATATATATACAGGTACAGCAAATTTAGGATTATTGATATCATTCAGTGAAGAAGAAAACTCAGCTCAGAGAGATTAAATATATAACCTGCCTAAAAACACAAACTCAGGGAGGTGACCCAGGATCAAAGCCTAGTTTTAACACTAAAGCCCATGACCTTTCCTATGCTGCCATATATTTTCAAGAACAGTTTGCTGGCAAATAATTATTTAGCTTTAAGCCATAAATTACTCAACCTAAAGATCTACAGTGTTGTAAGAATGCAAAGTGAGCCTGAATTGAACAAAACAAAACAAAAAAACAATATGTAGGGCTATGAACAAGGGATGGGAGTGGAGGAGAGACTATGATTTTTGTGCACTTCGAATGTATCAGGTTCTGTGGTCCAGTATTTACATACTTTTTCTCTTTTACTCCTTCCAACAACTCTGTGAAGCAGAGATTGTTCTTTTCATGTTAACCTGTCTCTCTCTCCATCTGTCCTCTGTGGCTCATTTGCAAGGTTGACGTGACATCTATTTTCATTTTGCTCAAGCTAAACTTATGCAGTGCTATGATATAAACTTCAGTTTATATCATAAACTTCAGTTTCTCTGATCTACTGTAGTTCTTCTTGACCCTCTTCCTGGAATCTATTTATCACCCTTATGGAGAACAACTTGAGGGCTGGCTGTTATTTTCTACTTACTTTTCTCTAGCCAAAAACTTGTGAGAAGGAGGAAAGGTCATCAGGAGCTGCCCGCAGTTGTTGCTGGCCTGGCTGGATTCTCTCTTCCAAGCCCCAGCAAATGTCCCTTACCAGGGCCAGTCTTCCCAGCATGGGACATTTTCTAACCCAAGGGCTTTGGTTGATTCCCCCATTCAGCAAGCACCCTGGAGAATGCCCGGCCCTGCCTACTCCTCCTGCCTTAGCAAGGGTCTGCAGTGGCACGAAGAGTGGCTCCTACGCGTCAGTTTCCCCACCTCCTCGTGCCTCAGTCCACTTCTTCCTCACTTCAAGGCGAATTCAGAAAAAGTATCAGAATTTTGTTGAGTCATCTTTCCTCATTTCTCTTTCTGAAAAGCAAGTGTCATTACAAGGTTGAAAGCCATACAGTTGAAAGTAAAACTGTATTACATGAAGTTTTGCCCTTCTTTCAATCTTGATCACTGATGAGAAATTTTTGGCCCTTTAAAATGCAGTCATTTTATTCATTTTGTTAGGTACTGGGGGAAAAATGCTCTCTGATCTGACTTCCTTTACCTCAAACTTTCAGAACAACTTTCAAGCAGGTGGGCCACACTCAGAAAAACCAAAGCCTGAAATTCAGTGTCAGGGTAAAAATAACATTAAGGATGGGGTGAAAAACAGTGAGTCTTATTTCACATTCACTTTAGAGGCTGAATTACAGCTAGATAGGAGGAATAAGTTCTAGTGTTGAGATGGCTTCTAATTTTATATTTACTTAAATCATATACTTATGTTTCCAAGAGCTTAAAAAAAAGGACAAGACACTTTGAAGCTTGTATCATTTCCAATACTAAAAATTCACTAAAGGTGAATTGTTGCAGGTTAAAAATCTCATATGCTAGGCCGGGCGCAGTGGCTCACACCTGTAATCCCAGCACTTTGGGAGGCTGAGGCGGGCGGATCACGAGGTCAGGAGATTGAGACCATCCTGGCTAACACAGTGAAACCCTGTCTCTACTAAAAATACAAAAAATTAGCTGGGCGAGGTGGCGGGCGCCTGTAGTCCCAGCTACTCGGGAGGCTGAGGCAGGAGAATGGCATGAACCCCGGGGGACGGAGCCTGCAGTGAGCCGAGATCGCGCCACTGTACTCCAGCCTGGGTGACAGCGAGACTCTGTCTCAAAAAAAAAAAAAAAAAAAAAAAATCTCATATGCTAAATAGACTTCAAAAACAACAACAAAAAAACCCATAGCATCCTTATAACGACACAAGATATTGGAGTGGCATTAAAATGTGTCCCAAATATATAATATCATTTTCACAAGATGTTGCCATCTAAAAGCAACTGAGCTGAACATCTCTGACTTCACCATACTTTGCATTTGTTTATCTTACAAAGTGAAACTAATTCTTTCATTACTTTTAGAGATTAATTCTGTGTGCTGACTTCAACAAGACTTGATGTTTTGCATTTGTGCTCAGCCACATTTTAAGCAACACCCTGAGAGATAGAGTCAGTACTGTGTGCAGGGATTCAGCTGCACAGTTCACATCGAGATCAGCAAAAGGGTGGATAAATCCCTAGGAGCAGTTTTAATTTTGTTGCCAGGAAAAAAAAAAAAAAAAAAACCCAACCAGCGTTCAGAGGCCATCAGGCTTAGCTTCTGCTCTGTGCCTCTGCGAAGTGCAATGCACAGGAAACAACACGTCCAGGAGCCCCGACCCACTCTGAATTACAGCTGCCTGCCAGGCCCAGGAGGCTTGGTCCTAGGAGTCCAGCAACCACGCTGTGCAGTGGGGCTGGGTCGAAAATTCCTGAGGGCTGATTATCTTCCTCCCAGCAGTTGGCAGGTGTGTGTCACCATCAGCTTAACTCTCCCTGTGTTCCCTGGATGACTCACAATGATCGCTTCCCATGTCACCTTAACCTAGTGAGCAAATTAGGAAGAGTTGTTTATTCATTTTAAAGTATGATAATCCCTTCTAGTCACAATAGCTAAAGTGGTCATATGGCCACTGGCCATCACTATTGATCTTCTGGTATGTGTTGGGTATAGTTATGGAGGCAGAGTAGCAGTGGTCAAACACCCGTGTTCTGGGTTCAGGAATTGAAACCTGGCTCCACCACTAACTATCTGCATGGCAGGGCAAGGTCCTTAACTTCATTAAACCTCCGGTTCCTTATTCGTAAAATGGAGACAATAATGGCACCCATTGGGAGGACTTAAAAAGCTAATACTGTGTATAGGAAAATTCTTAGCCCTGTGTTAATATTCTCACTGATGCAGCCGCTGAAGATGATTAACATCTATTTTATTTAAGAAAGCTGATACCAAAGGTTTACATTTATATATTTTCCTAATTTAACAAAATATTTTAAATGACACATAATGATTTGTACATATTTATGGGGTGCATAGTGATGTTTCAACACATATGATGTATAGTGATAAGGTCAAGGTAATTAGCATAGCCATCTTGTCAAACATTTATCATTTCTTTGTGTTGGGAACATTCTATATCCTCCTGCTAGCTATTTGAAACCATAGAGTATATTATTGTTAACTATCATCATCCTATAGCGCTATGTAACACTAGAACTCATTCCTTCTATCTAGCTGTAATTTTGTATTCTTCTACAAATCTATCCCTATTTCTCCCTTCCCTCCCCTTCCCAGCCTCTAGTACTGAGTTGCTTTACCAGTGATTAGGAATATAATGAAGTACTTCTGAAACCAGATGCTTTTTATTTTCAAGCTTTAAGCATTTATTTTCAATTGTACAAAACTATCTTGTTTCATGGATGAAGACAGAGAAATATAAGGCTTGCCTGAGATCACAAAGCTGACTAGAGGTAAAAATGCTACTAAAATTCTAGTGTCCTGATTTTCTTCCCAGGCTTTTTTGTCTCCATTGCCCTGATTTTCCTTGTATGATCATATTCATCAGTGGAGACTCTCATATTCTAGCCATGTTCCTACAGAGTCATTCTAGATATTAGTAATTTCACATTTTGGCTGTTATAACAGAGAGCCTCAAAATAACACTGGGGTTAGCCTCAGTGGCTCACGCCTGTAATCCCAGCCCTTTGAGAGGCCTAGGTGGGTGGATCACTTGAGGTCAGGAGTTCCAGACCAGCCTGTCAGGAGTTCCAGACCAGCCTGGCCAAGATAGCAAAACCCCGTCTCTACTAAAGATACAAAAAACTAGCTAGGCGAGATGGGGGCAGGAGAATTGCTTGAACCCGGGAGGCAGAGGTTGCAGTGAGCTGAGATTGCAGCCACTGCACTCCAGCCTGGGCATCAGAGCAAAACTCTATCTCAAATAAATACAAAATAAATAAAAAATAACACTGGATTAAACAAGATACTTATCTCTCATGTTAAAATCCAGGTAAGCAATCCAGGGCTGGAATGGAGGCCCTGCAATCACCAGATGCCCAAGCCTCCTGTGTCTTAAGGCCCTTCCAATCTCAGCACCTAGTATCTGTTTTTGGTCTAAGGATGGCTACGCTCACTTCCACCTTCCCATCAGTGAGGATGTGGAAAGCGGTAAAAGCCTGGCTCACTTCTTCCATTTAAGAGAACATATTTTTGCTCACATCCCATTCTTCTGAACTTAATCACATAGCTACATCTAGCTGCAAGGGAGGCTGGAAAATGGGACTCTTTGACTGTCCCCTGTGTAAGAAGGGGAGACTGGATACTGGAGTATAATTAATAGTTGTTGACACACGGACACCCTAAGCTTTAAGTAGTATGATATTTTTACAAAAATACTAGAGTTTTTAGATTTTAATACAACAGCTAGAAGGTGTACGTAGGTCTTAAGTATCAATGAAGGATCATTAATCTATTTCTCAGAATGTGATTCCAGACAGCAGCTTCCACCTGAGGGACTACAAAGGTGGCATGAGGTTCTGCACATTATTACAAATATTTACCAAGCCAATGTATAAAAAGACAGGCAATAACAAATATTGACAAGGATGTAAAGAAACTGTAGCTCTTGTATTCTGCTGGTGGGAAAATGGTGCAGCCACTTTGTAAAACATTTTTCAGTTTCTTAAAATACTAAATAGAGTCACCATATGACCCAACAATTCAGCCATTATTATCTACCCAAGAGAAATGAAAATCTACGTTCACACGAAGATTTGTATATGAATATTCCTGAGAACATTAGCCATAATATCCAAAAAACGGAAATAACCTGAATGTTTTAACTGGTGAATGGATAAGAAAAATGTGGTATATCCATACAACAGAATACTATTCCAGTCATAAAAAGGAACAAAGTATTGACACATGCTTCAACATGAATGCATGTCAAATACATTAAGTGAAAGAAGACAGAAACAAAAGACCATGGTTCCATTTATATGAATATAAATATATGAAATATCCATCATAGACACATCAATAGAAACAGAAAGCAGATTAGTGGTTTTGTGTGGCAGGGGGCGGGGGTGGCGCTGAAGGTGGAAATAGGAAGTGACTGCAAATGGGAACGAGGTTATTTTGGGGGTGAAGGAAATGTTCTAAAATTCCATTGTGGTAATGATTGCAAAACTCTTTAAACTTACTAAGAATTATTAAATTATACACTTTTATTTTTAGAGATGAGGTCTTGCTACATTGTTCAGGCTGCTCTCTAACTCCTGGCCTGAAGTGATCCTCCTGCCTTGGCCTCCCAAATCTCTGGGATTACAGGCATAAGCCACCATACCCAGCCTGTTTTTAATTTTCTTTGCAGCCTGAGGATATCTAGAATTCAAGGATATACCATGATTAGTTGCTGGGGATATTAAGTGGTTAAAAAAGCCATGGCCTGGGCAGTGCTCAGGGACGGGAACAGGTGAACCAGGAGAGTGGCAACAAGCAATGGTAAGAGAAAACCCAGAGCAGAGTAATCACGCTGGACCCTTGCCGGGAGAACTAACCTTAAGGGGGTGTGGAGGAGAGGAGCCAAGTACGTAACAAAAACAGCGCTCAGAGATATTCCCCTGTTCCCTGTGGTCCAGCTCAATCTCCTACAGTTTTCATGAGATTATACCACACTGTGAGAATTGATATTCCTAATCATTCATTAATTCTTCACATATGCATCCACAAAGATTTCTTGAACCTCCTATTGCCAGGATTAAGGATGTTCCTAAGAGCCCAAACCTGGTTTCTCATTCTGCCTCAGCTGCTTGTTCAAGTACAGGTCTCATCTCAGTATAAGTTTCTTCTTTCTTTTTTTCGAATTTCAAAGAGCCTACATCTTCATGAATTTCATGAAAAAAAATTAAATAAACATGAGGTCTAAAATTTGCTTCTTGTGCCTGCAATAAATCTTTCCAGGAAGAACTACCTTCCCAGGTTTTTTTATCCTTTTGTTTTCCTTCCTTAATATTACAAAGTCCTTTCTGAGGTCATAAACATAGCAATAATATACAACTTTAGACTTAAATGTGAAAAAACGTTAAATGACCATAATTGACTCAGGATAAAGTGATCCAATCTGAATACCAATAATAAATTTTAAAAATTTTTTTCTTTATTCCTTCTAAAAAAAGAAAAACAGGATACACGTGCAGAACATACAGGTTTGTTACATAGGTATATGTGTGCCATGGTGGTTAGCTGTACCTATTGATCCATTCTCTAAGTTCCCTTCCTTCACCCCCCACCCTGCAACCAGCCCTGGTGTGTGTAGTTCTCCTCTCTGTGTCCATGTGTTCTCAGTGTTCACCTCCTACTTATAAGTGAGAACATGCAGTGTTTGGTTTTCTGTGCCTGTGTTAGTTTGCTGAGGATGATGGTTTCCAGCTTCATCTATGTCCCTGCAAAGGATATGATCTCATTCCTTTTTATGGCTGCATAGTATTCCATGGTATATATGTACCACATTTTCTTTATCCAGTCTATCATTGATGGACATTTGGGTTGGTTCCATGTCTTTGCTATTGTGAATAGTGCTGCAATAAACATATACGTGCATGTGTTTTTATAGTAGCATGACTTATAATCCTTTGGGTATATACTCAGTAATGGGATTGCTGCGTCAAATGGTATTTCTGGTTCTAGATCCTTGAGGAACTGCCCCTCCAATAATAAAATTTTTAAAAATCATAGAATTCACTCCAAAGAAATCTCCTAACCCAGGTAGCTTTGTGGGTGAGCCTTTTTAAATATTAAAAACACATATGATTCTCCCTCTATAAACTCCTTCAAAGTTAAAATGGAAAACCTACCTATTATAGAAAAGAAATCAAACAAACAAAACAAAACCAAAACCTAAAAATACCTTGGTACCAAAACTTAAAACAACAGCAACAACTATAAACCAATCTTATGTATCAATATAGATGCAAAAACCTTGGGTAAACTACTTACAAATTAGGCTGGGTGCAGTGGCTCTGTAATTCCAACACTTTCAGAACCTGATGCAAGAGGATTGCTCGAAGCGAGGAGTTCAAGAACAGCCTGGCCAACATCGCAAGACCCCCATCTCTAAAAAAAATTTAAAAATTAGCCGTGGGTGAGGGAGAGCTGGGCACAGTGGTGTACACCTGTAGACTCAGCTACTCAGGAGGCCAAGGTGGGAGGACTGCTTAAGCCCAGGAGTTCAAGGCTTCAGTGAGCTATGATAGCACCACTGCACTCCAGCCTGGGTGACAGAACGAGACCACATCTCTAAAAAATAAAAAACAAGAGAGAAAAAAAATTACAAATTAAATTAAATAACATATTTAGGGACTTTCCACCATGTTCAAGTAGAATTTCCTCAAAAAATATGAAGATTTTTTTTTTTTAATTTTAGTATTCAGAAATATACTAGGCTGGGCATGGTGGCTCACACCTGTAAGCCCAGCACTTTGGGAGGGTGAGGCAGGCGGATCACCTGAGGTCAGGAGTTTGAGACCAGCCTGGCCAATATGGTGAAACCCTGTCTCTACTAAAAATACAAAATAAATTAGTCAGGCATGGTGGCAGGCACCTGTAATACCAACTACTAGGGAGGCTGAGGCAGGAGAATCACTTGAACCCGGGAGACAGAGGTTGCAGTCAGCTGAGATCACGCCACTGCACAACAGCCTGGGCGACAAGAGTGAGAATCTGCCTCAAAAAAAAAAAAAAAAAAAAGAGAAAGGAAAAGAATATACTAATATGGACATTTGTGACAGACTAAAGATGAGGACAGGCCGAGCACCGTAGCTCACGCCTGTATTCCCACCACTTTGGGAGGCTTAGGTGGGCAGATCATTTGAGGTCAGGAGTTGGAGAGCAGCCTGGCCAACATGGTGAAACCCCGCTTCTACTAAAAATACAAAAATTAGCCGGGCATGGTGGGAGGTGCCTGTAATCCCAGCTACTCGGGAGGCTGAGGCAGGAGAATTGCTTGAACCCAGGAGATGGAGGCTGCAGTGAGCTAAGATCACACCACTGCACTCCAGCCTGGTGATATAGCGAGACTCTGTCTCAAAAATAAATAAATAAATAAATAAATAAAGATGAGGACAAATTCTTTGCCACTCCTCCATTGAGAAGTAGGGTCTATTGGCCCTCTCCTGAAATATGAGATGACCTGTGATTGCTTTGACCAATTTAGAACAGTGGAAGTGACACTATGCCTTTAAGAGGATTGGCAGCAATGGCTGGATGCAGTGGCTCATTCCCGTAATCCCAGTATCTGGGAGGCTAAGGGTGGAAGATTGCTTGAGGCCAGGAGTTTGAGACTAGCCTGGGCAACAAAGCAAGACCCCAACTATCTATTTCTCTCTCTCTCTCTCTCTCTCTCTCCCTCCCTCTCTTTCTCCCTCCCTCCCTCTCTTTCTCCCTCTCTCTCTCTCCACACACACACACACACACACACATATATACCTCCTTACTCTCTGTCACTCATTCACTCTCTTTCTCTGTGTGTATATATGACTGGCAGCTTTCACATTCAATTCTGGGAGCCCTGAGCCACCTCTGAGAAGTTGGACTATTCTGTACACATAGAGAGGCTCTGAGATGACAAGGACTGGCCCATCCGTCTAGCTGTCTACACCAAGGTGCCAAGCAGGTGAGGAAAGCCATCTTGGCACCCCATATGGCAACTCCACATCATCAAGAGACCCCATTTGATATAAGAAGAGAAGAATACCTAGCTGAATCCTGCCCAAATTCCTAACTCACAAAATCATGAGATATAATTAATAAAATGGCTGTTGTTTTTTTGTTACACAGCAATAGGTAACTGGAACAACACCCCAACAGCATGTGAACTGACAATTTACTCAAGAAAGAAAATGTCTAATTTGTATATACAAACCTTCAACCTTGCTAGCATGCAGAGGGAAACTGACATTCCTATACTAGTGATGGGTGCAGAGTTTGTGCAACCTTTCTGAAAGTTAATTTAATCCACAAATTTCATTTCTAGGCATTTCTCCTAAGGAAATAATTCAGGAAGGGCACATATGATCTAGGAAAGATATTTTCTGTAGAGTATATAAGATAGGGAAAAATTGGTAACTGAGGTCAGAACTGCAGGAGATTTTCACTTTCTGCCTTACATTTCTTTTTTCCCCCTTATCATGTGTTACTTTTATTAAAAAAAAAAAAAAAGACATTATTTAAAAGGAGCTCTTTACGTGGTTCGGCCTAACTGGAGTTCTGCTCTGGGGCTTGGGACCCACCGTCAGAGTGACAAAAACTCCCCATTAACCTGGCTGGTCCTCTGTATATGTAAGCCATTTTCTCCTGGGACCCTGTGGGAACAGGTATTTGGTAGCAGCTAGAATTCACATGTTCAGGATTCGATGTCCTAGCCATCTGCCTCTCAAGTTATAAATATCTATTGGCACTTGGAGATGTAACTATGTACGTATACATACAATTTAAAGTTGGAATTTGTAAACAGAATAATTTTACACTTCTTAGGCAGCCCTGGAATCAACCACATAATACAGAGACCTTTCTCTTTTTTTTTTTTTTCTTTTCTTTTTTTTCTGAGACAGGGTCTTGCTCTGTCACCCAGGCTGGAATATAGTCACATGATCAGAATTCACTGCAGTCTTCAACCCCTAGGCTCAAGTGATCCTCCTGCCTCAGCCTCCCAAGCAGCTGAGACTATAGTCACGTGCCACCATGCTGGCTAATTTTTTGGTTTTTTTGAGACAGGGTCTTGTTATGTTGCCCAGGCTGGTCTCGAACTCCCGGCCTCAAGCAATCCTCCTGCCTCAGCCTCCCAAATGCTGGGATTACAAGCATGAGCCACTGCATCTGGCTTAGACCTTTCTTTTTACCTGACTTTTGAATATGTATCATATCATTAATCAATGTCTTCCCCATCCTCCCCCCAGCTCCTTGATTTGGTTTCTCTTGGGGTGCCAATCCTCCTGTCCCTTACTTCCATATTCCATATGTTTATTTATTTGTGTTACCCATGAAATTGAACACAATTAGGAGAGACTAGCACGGACCAGGCATTGTAATTCTCAGACCAGAAGTCCCTGGACTTCCAGGGCCTCCAAGCAGCTTCCTCTCCAAGTCTTGCTTTAACCCACTCCAGTTATCTGAAGAACTGGATCATATTTTCTTATTGTGATGGGCTTTTAAATGAACATGTAGCCATGGTAACAACTGAGTGCTGATGATAACAAGAAGTCTTATTTAGAGAAAACCTCTTTTTATTGTCAAAGCAGCTGTGTATGTGTGTTCTTATCTATTGGAATCAATTATTCATTCCATTATTGAATGCAGCTTTCTCTTAAACTGTTTTTGTATTAGAAGCAGGATGCTGCCTATTTAAAAGAGAACTGGAATATTCAGAATGGGTGGGTAAATCAATCCTCCTAGATGAATTTGGGAACATTGAAAAATACGTGGGAAGCTGACACGATCATGAGGGCATTTCATCTGAGGAAGACGGAGACAAATAAGGGACTTGCCCAGTGTTTTGATTTCAAGGAATTATCAGTCAAGCTGTTTTCTTCATAAAAATAGAAATATCTTAATTTTTCCTGAAAACATGTTTATTGCTAAAACTTAAAAAATATAAAAAAGTCCCCCCACTTCCTGCTTATAATCTCATACCCCCCAACTCTTAATAGTTTGTTATATACACTTACAAATATTTTATGCATATATGCTTTAAGCATATACACCTTGGGTGTGTGTGTGTGTGTGTGTGTCTGTGCATACATGTGTACATATTTAACTTTTAAACACAAGTGGAGTTTATATCAGTTAGGATTACATTTGGTTGTACATAACAGAAACTCTTAAATTATGACTTGAACAAGATAAATCTTTACTTATCTCTCACCAGGGAAAAATGACAGGGCTTCTGCCATTACACCCACATTCCAAGGAGCAGACTGGAGGAGAGGGAAAGGGGCATAATTCTCTCCTTTTCAAGGAAACTTCTGATTATATTTCATTGCCAGAATTTAGTTATATGGTCACATCTTTGCAAAGGAGGAGGGAAATGTCATCTTACTGATGGGTTACATTGTGCCCACCTAAAAATAAGGTCCCCCTAACTTGAGGGAGAAGACTAGAATGGCTACTTGGTAGGGAACTAACTCTCTCTCCCAGTGTTACACTATTCATAATGTTCTATAACCGCCCCTTTCCACTCAATATACTGTGGGTAGATTCATTTTTAACAGCTGAATAGTGCTCTCCTGCGTGACTGTGCCACAGCTGGTTTAACCAAACCCCTGTTGATGGGTATCTCAGTAATTTTCTTTATTCCCCCCCAGAAAGATATTTTCTACTCTTCATATGTGAAAAACACAAAGATAATTTCGACAATACCATAACTTCTGCTCTTCCTCTCACTTCTCTCAACATTTCCAAGTTATTCAGTTCAGCTAAATGCACACTAATTAAAGCCATTTTCCTTTCCTGTGCTTTATCTAGAATGCTTCTTAAGGCTAGAGTCCCTTCCTGTCAACTCCTGCGGCTGCAAATCTCATCCCTCTGTAGTGAATCCTAGTGTCTCCATTGAGTGCATAATCTTTAACCTACTTCTAGCATTTTTTCTACAGATATACTTTCAAATGTCGCAAAGATATATATTCAAGAATTCTTATTACAACACTATTTGTAATAACAGCAAAAACAACCACAAAGCTGGTGGGGCCGGGTGTGGAACATCTTTCATTGGGTGAGTCAAGTAAATTATGCTACATTTATGTAATGCAATACAAGGCAGCCATTAAAATACATGTGGATCATTACATTGAGCCACGTATATTACTATGGAAAGCTCTCCAAGACATATTAGTGAGGGGGAAAAAATAAGATGCAATGTATTGCATTGCAGAATGTATTACCACCTCTCTACCATAACATTATATTTGTGTTTAAAATAAGAAATGTAATACATGTGAACACATTCAGTAAACTCCTCCTTAACATGATTAGCTGAGTATAAAAATTCATCGGCCCAAAATGTGTTTCCTTTATTGCCAGTTTAACGAAGTGATCCAGACCAGGAGCTGGGAGGGGTCTAGTTTTGAGACCCAAATCCGATCTGGTCCTAAATGAGATTGGCGCCACCTGATGGCAATAATCCACTCTGGTTTAAGTATTACTGGGATAGAGCTTCTAGAACAGTAGCAGTGTTTTCAGAAATCCTCCAGTTAATTGGTTCCCATTTTATCTGGCCCCAATCTAAGGAGATTGTGCCCAAAGAATAATGAAGATGTGGGAACCCACATTTCACATCCCCATTTCCAAGACTGGATGGCAAGTCACATTCACACACACACCCTCTCACAAGCACCACCAGCACCACCACACACATCGTCGCACAAGCACCACCAGCACCGCCACCACCAGCACCACTGCAGCCCACTTCTCTGCCTGGGCTAGGCTTAGACAGGAGAGCAGCCCATCACTAAGGACACTCCGGGATAACTTTGCCGTGGATTTCATTGCATATGCTTACGTTTACTCCATGCTATGCTGTTTTCTTAAACCTTAGCATGCTAGGTTTTTTGTAAATCAGTCCAAAATTAGAAAATTAAGCTGGAAGGAGTATTGGACATGAACAAATAAGTTACAGCTGAAACCACTTGATTTACAGTAATAAAAAAGAAACAAAAATACAGGATGCCTATCAACGGGCTACTACTGAGAAAGACAGGGTTGCCCCAATAGGGCAATGAAAAGATTGGCAAGAAGACCAACATCTTTATTTATTTATTCATTTATTTTTTGAGACAAGATCTCACTGTGTTGCCCATTGCTCCAGCTCAAGTGCAATGGCTCAATCACGGCTCACTGCAGCCTTAAACTCCTGGGCTTAAGCAATCTTCTCACATCAGCCTCCCAGGCACATGGCACATGCCACCACATCAGGCTATTTTTTAATTTTTATTTTTTTACTTTTTGTAGAGATCAGATCACACTATGTTGCCCAGGCTAGTCTTGAATTTCTGGGCTCAAGCAATCCTCCTGCCTTGGCCTCCCAACCTGCTGGGATTACAGGCATGAGCCACTGCACCAAGCCAAGACCAACAGTCTTAACTGGAGGATCTCAAGTTTCTTGTATGGCAATTGATAGAGAATGTACGTCAATAGACCTTATCACACAAGCTAAAGGGAGAATTGATTAATTCAAAGACCCTCGTCCAAAGATCAGCCATGTCCCAAATTCGTCAGTTATCATCTTCACTTCCCACTGTACATCGAGAGCCAGGGAGATATAGAGGAGCTAGAAGTCTTCATGTGACTTCTGGGCATGTATAAAAGACACTGAGAGCTGGAAATGGACCTTCTAGAAGGCATCCCAGTGGAGCATGGGCTCCTTTACACAGCCACTCCAGAGTGATGCCAACACACCGGCCACTCTGTGTTCGTGGTCAGCAGGCCATAGAAACTGTGTGAGTGACAAAATGTATGAGTAGCAGTGTGAGTTGGAATGAGTCAATACAAAGAAGAACACAGGCAGGAGATGTGGCTTTGCAAATCATATATGTATACTGAAAATTGGAATACACAGTTTGGTGGATTTGAGTCCTAACACTTTTCCATTTCTTGTACTTGTAGAAATATTGTTCTCACTTTTTCCTGATGTCTTTGTTTCTCACTCTATTGTGCTTAATAATTGTATTAAGGGTTGTTTCTCCTTTTTCATGTGTCCTTAGGAAATGAATAATATGTGTTGAAATCAAAAGACATAGAGAGCACTGTTTTAAAATCATGTGTTAGCAATAGTCAATCATGAAAATGTTGTTTAGGCAAAGCAGTTACATATCTAGGTTTCTGTTGTTATATATACATACATGTATAAAAATGTATTTATATGCCATGCAAATAGGAGTTTAGAGCAGGAACTCAGAAAATTCTTTCTGGGATTCTACTGTTATTCTAAGCAATCTTATTTCTCACAATTTTTCTTTATTACTAAATTCTATTTTTAAATGTAAGTGTTGTCAATTAGGGTGGTATTCATTAATCCATAAATAGAATTTATTATCTAAATCACTTATGGCTTGCCAATATTCACATGTAGATTGAATACACATTTGTAAGACATGTTTTATTTCTGTGCAGGGGAGACAATTGATATTTAAAATTATCTTACTCAAGTCAACTCAAAACTGTGTGAAAAACTACATTAGCTTCCTAATCAGTAAATTAGAGCACTTCCAGATTATTAAGGATTTAGTCATCTTCTAAAGCATATGCATTAGTGATTATTATTTTCCTGTATCTCATAGTGAACATTTTGGAATGGCTAATGTCATATGTATAGTGCAAGCAGTTTCTGTTTCAAATTGACAAGCAAGAATTAGTACCTAATTTTATGCTTTGTCAGTGATACTTTGTTTATATATAAGAAATATTTATAATTGATAATAGCAATGGTAATAAGAAAAATAACATAAATTGTATTGAGATTAAAAACTCAGAAAAACTCACCTGGGCTGTGGGACATGATGTATGCAGGAAGATAAAATTAAAGTATATTATTAGTAAGGCATGCTGCTTCATCTTAAAGAGGATTAAAAAAATATAATCAGAAAAACGTATTAGTAACAACTGACTTTAGGCTGCTAAAGAGATTTTAGAATTAATGCTTTTTTTTTTGAGATGGAGTTTTGCTCATTTGCTAGGCTGGAGTGAAGTGGCCCAATCTCGGCTCACTGCAACCTCTGTCCTCCGGGTTCAAGCGATTCTCCTGCCTCAGCCTCCCGAGTAGCTGTGATTATAGGCACCTGCCACCACGCCCAGGTAATTTTTTGTATTTTTAGTAGATATGGGTTTCACCATGTTGGCCAGGCTGGTCTTGAACTCCTGACCTCAGGTGATCTGCCTGCCTAGGGCTCCCAAAGTGCTAGAATTACAAGTGTGAGCCACCATGCCTGGCCAGAATTAATGCATTTTATCATTTATGAAATTTTCTTCTGGAATTGCAGAGCTTTGGGTACATATGGGACTGACTATTGAATGACAAACCATTGAAAGTGTTATTTTAAAAAGGATAGAAGAGGTGAGGCATGATGGCTCACTCCTGTAATCCCAACACTTTGGGAGGCCAAGGTGGGCAGATCACGTGAGGTCAGGAATTCGAGACCAGCCTGGCCAACATGGTGATACCCCGTCTCTACTGAAAATACAAAAATTAGCTGGACGTGGTGGCGGGAATCTGTAATCCCAGCTACCCGGGAGGCTGAGGCAGAAGAATCACTTGAACCCAGGAGGCAGAGGTTGCAGTGAGCCGAGATCACACCACTGCACTCCAGCCAGGGCGATAGAGTAAGACTGTCTTTAAAACAAACAAACAAACAAACAAACAAAAAACAGGATAGAAGAGACAAAAACTCAAAGAAAGCCCAAAAATCCTCGAATAGTTCAAAGGATCGGCATGATGAGGTCCTCAAAGAAGTTACCTCCAAGTTTGAGGAATGGAGATGGCTCACCCTCTAGGCAGGTAAATCAGCTGCCAGGTAGACAAATCTTGAGAGTAGAGTGGCAGAATTTCTTTTTTCATTTAGTAAAATAATAACCTACATGTCTTTGTATATAATTTTAACTAATCACTTTTTTCAACAATAAAATGCTCACCTTTCTATTTAATTACCTTAACACTGCGGAGTCCATTCCACCTGCTAATGTTTTTATAGAGCACAGAGAATTCCACAAGATAATAAGCAAGTATTGGTTATTACATTATTTGAGTGCCTGTATTATTTTCTGGGTCATACAAAAAAGTCTAACTGACCTTGTGTGTGTCTTTCTGCCCTTGTGTGTGTCAGAAGTTTTGATTCAACTTCTGTGTTGAGCATCTCTTACACGCTAGTGTCAGACTAAGAAATGTAACCAGCGAGAGGGTCACATTTCTTTATATTTCCAAATCAAGATTAAGCTCAAGAGCCTCAATGTCTAAGGTTAGAGAGAAGTCATTATTAGTCATTTAGGGATGATGGAGGAACCTCTGGCTTACAAGATCCAATAAAAAGAAGGAGGAGCCTGGTTCTCAGTCTAGGTTTCCTCTGCTGTCCCTGTTCTTTCCAAGGACCTGGAGATCATCTCCAGTGTTAAGGGAAGTACAGGGTACATTAATGACAAATAATAGGATTGTGGAGACAGCTGGGGGAGGGGGACAAGGAAAACACTCCTGGATAAGTGACAGTTAAGCTAAGACCTGAAGAAAGAGTAGGATGTGACGGAGCTGAGGGAACAGGACCAATGAAAAGGAAGAGCATGTAGAAGACGTGGGGGCAGGACAGAGCCCGGCACCGAGAGAAGGCCAGGTCTTCTCCGTAAGCACATCAACATCAGCAGCCATTAACTGAACATCCAGGGGGACCACATCAGAGTACAAAGACACAGGAGCTCTTTCTCCTGCCCTTAAGAAGATCACACTGTGAGAGTAGAGCTGGGAAGAAATTGACAAGAACACCATCTCTTACTATACAGTTTGCAAAGGGTTGTAAAGAGGTAAGCAAGAAGAGTGGGCATGGGGAGGGAGTGCTAATCCATCCTGGATGAGCTGAGCTGAGGACTGTCTGGGGAGGAGGTGATCATGAATAAGTTAAACTGGGAGAGAGCTGTTCCCAGGCACAGGGACAGGAAAGGTGCACCCAGTCAGGGAACTTCTCATGGTCTGAATAGCCAGAGGGTGCATGTATGCTTCAAGATGAGAATGGAGAGGGAAGCAGAAGCCAGATCCTGAAGGATTTCTGTGCAAAGCTCTGGAGTCTGAACTTTACCCAGCAGGTCAGTGGTCTCAATAGAGTTGATACCACCTCTTTGAGAGCATTTTGGACATTTGTGGGAATGTTTTTGGTTGTTGTGATGATGGGTGAGGAGGTGACCTGGTATTCAGCAGACAGAGACCAAGGATACTGGACATCCTGAATGCAAGGAACAATCCCACACAATGAAGAATAATTTCTTATCCCAGCAGGATTCATGTGGGTGACATTCCTGTTTATAATGAGCTGAGCTGACAACCTAACTCCTGTTCTTTTTTTTGTACATGGAACACAAAATTTGTTGTGGTGGTGGTGGTGGTAGTGGTGGTTTTGTTTGTTTTGATAATGGTTTTTGTATATTACAATTTTCAGGAATGAAACTTCCTTGTAAATCAGAGAACCTCATTTTGTCTAGAACTTTACCAAGAGTGGTCTCCATTCTGGAAAATCTTGATGTCAGTAACAACGCTTCTCGTGGTATTTGAGCTGCCAATGATACACAGATGCTTAGCTGTATATGTAGCTGTCACTCACAGTGCAATTCGACAGGAGCCTCTGACAACTTTATTATGTCTTCTTGTGTAGTCACATGAAAGCATTTGCAATAAAAATACACTCAGTGGGCCGGGAGCGGTGGCTCATGCCTGTAATCCCAGCACTTTGGGAAGCCGAGGTGGGCAGATCACCTTAGGTCGGGAGTTCGAGACCAGCCTGACCAACATGGAGAAACCCCATCTCTACTGAAAACACAAAATTAGCCAAGCATGGTGGTGCATGCCTGTAATCCTAGCTACTCAGGAGGCTGAGGCGGTAGAATTGTTTGAACACAGCAGGCAGAGGTTGCGGTGAGCCAAGATCACACCATTGCACTCCAGCCTGGGCAACAAGAGCGAAAGTCCGTCTCAAAAAAAAAAAAAGAAAAAAAAATACACTCAGTTTTGACTGGGCACAGTGGCTCACACTTGTAATCCCAGCACTTTGGGAGGCCGAGGGGGAAGGATTGCTTGAGTCCAGGAGTTCAAGACCAAGCCCAGCCTGGGCAACATAGCAAGACCCCATCTCTATAAAAATTTTTTTAAAAGATTAAAAAAAAGAAATATATACAGTTTAATTATAAATTATTTTCAGATTTTTCCTTTATATTGCCATTAAGACATTAAGAATAATTTTTCAAAAGTGTGCATAGAATGGTTATATTATCTATAAATTTTATTTCTAGAGAGTAAGGGGTTGGAAAAATATATTTGAGATAATCATCATGTAGATATCAAATGAAGCTATAAGCAGTGATGAGGTCAATCAAAGACCAAATATAAAACACTGGTTACTATTTGTGGGGTCATAAGCATCTTTGAAAATTTAATAGAAGTTATAAACTCATTTCCTAGAAAGCAAGCACACATCTATCCAAAGCTACTCACAGAGTGTCAGTAGTGTGCTCAGAGGTCAGCAGGAGCCCACGCTCTGTACATTACTGAGGAGTGTTTCTGGCCATACTTTCTTCTCAGAAGTGAAGAGCTATTCCGCATGTCATATACATTACAATATGGAGATCATCTTCTTTTCCTAGAAGGAGAATCCCTTCTGCCTATCCATAGGAAGAAATCTATTCTGTTTGATGAATAATAATCACCATGAGTAGGGCTTGGGGGATGTGGCTGCTCAAGGCAATGCCTGATAGCAGCAGATGGCCACTAAAAGGCTAGATTCTGCTAATTGAAAGTGTACGGCTTCACTGATTGCATATTCCTGATTTAGGAATTGTATATTCCTGATTTAGGGTTCCTCAGAAGACCCACTATCCTCTAATCCCTGCAGCAGACAGAAGTGCCACCCAGAATCCCAGCAACGAATAGCACTTAGGCCAGGCATGGTTGCTCATGCCTGTAATCTCGACAATTTGGGAGGCTGATGCAGGAAGGTCACTTGAGACCAGGAGTTTGAAACCAGCCTGATCAACATCAGGAGACCCTGTCTCTATGAAAGAAAAATACAAAAATTAGCCAGGTGTAGGGGCCACACCTGTAGCTACTCAGGAAACTGAGAGGGGAGGATCACTTGAGCCCTGGAGTTTGAGGCTGCAATAAGCCATGATCGTGCCACTGTACTCCAGCCTTGGTGACAGAGCAAGACCTTGTCAAAAAGAAAAGAAGAATAAAAATGACAACAAGAAAAATACCACTTAGGCTCAATGTGGAACATTCCCTTCATCCCCCTTCTCCCCATGTGCCCTTCACAACCACCATTAGTATAGTTGTAATATATTGGAGTGTGTATGCTTGTGGACACCAGAAAGTTTGAGGGATACTTATAATGGGGATGTACAAAGTTTTTTTCTATGTTACATTGTCTACTATTTTTTCAAGTGAAAAAGTTTATTGAAATTATTTATTAAAAGTTTTCTCCCAAATGATTTGAAGTCACCACTTAGCATCAATAAAAATGAACATGACTCAATTGTCTATATATAAGTCAGTCTCCAAATATTATTAGATGTTTTATTTCTGTTTCTTACTACCAATAATTTATGAAACCAATGGCAATACCCAAAACTAATTTAACAAAAATTAAAATCATCAAAACACAGGAATAAAGAAGTTGGAAAGAAAGAGGTGGGAGGAGGAGGGAGAGGAGGAGGGAAGAAAGAAAGAAACTACAGATAATAACAGACTAATAGAGAAAATTTAATTGTGTATGTTTAATATTCTGAAAATAGTTATTGTTTAATGAAAACTTGAAGTAGCAAAAACAATTGTGTCTTTCCAATTAAGAAAGAGGAAGTTAAACATGAGAAAACTCTTCCCTTTGGACGAAACAGATATTAAAACAGCTGATAGTCACAGTGGAAGAGAAGGGAGTAGATAGATGGTGTAGAGCTACACATGTTCCCCTAACTCTTTGAATTCTGTTACTTCATTCTTCACTACTCACTGAAATGATGTACGCTGGGACAACAAAGACAGTTGCCAGTCACCATTCCAGGACACCTGTATATAAAATCTATTGTCTTACTGTGAAAAAAAAAAGGAAGAGAAAAAAATTCACTGGGAAGCAAAATATGTGAAGACCAATATATATCTTTGAAACTTTTAATTAATAATATATATTTTTTTCTTGGGTATAGATCCCTTTGACCTAAATAATTTGGTATAGTATCTACAACATAGTTGGTATTCAATCAATATTTGCTAAATATACGAATGAACAAAAACATATTACATAGCCAATATCCTTAAATTAAGTACATCAAGGTTATTATTTCTCTTCCAACGATTTAAGCATGTCTCCTGCTACAGCATTTTCAGTTTGCATTGCTTACACTTTAATTCTACTCACTAAGAGCTGAATTTAACATCTTAAAAAGAAACTGAATCGGCACACAAAGCAAACGTGTATTGGGAACTTACTATATATTAGGCTCTGCGCTTGCAGATGATTGGGCACTGCAAGGGGCATTAAGACAAGGTCCTGCCCTCAAGTCTCAAGTTTGTTTCTCCTTCTGGCTCTGGATGACATAAAACACTGGGCTAATTAGTGGGGGAGCTGAGCCTCACAGCAAATGCCCTTTCTGTGGAAATGTCCTTGGCTGTCTGGCCGTGACACAGGAGACCTAAAGCCAAACCATGGGGGACAGCAGGAACAACTGAAGGAGCGCCAAGTCAGATGAGGAATGAAGCAAGTCAAATGGAAGGGAGGAATGGGAAATGATAGGGCTGAAGCCTGCAGTGAGTATGAGGTTTATCATCACCCTGCTCTCAGGGCTCCCACATGTTCCAATGGCAACTCACAGTCGATGAAATGTCAGACCAATTCTGAATGGGTCAGTGCAGGCTCTTCAAAAAATGATTCTTCTGGCCAGGCACTGTGGCTCACGCTTGTAATCGCAGCACTTTGGGAGACTGAGGTGGGTGGATCACCTGAGGTTAGGAATTCGAAACCAGCCTGGCCAACATGGTGGAACCCCATCTCTACTAAAAATACAAAATTTAGCCAGGCATGGTGCTGTGCGCCTGTAATCCCAGCTACTCGGGAGGCTGAGGCAGGAGAATCGCTTGAACCCAGGAGTTGGAGGTTGCAGAAAGCCAAGATTGTGCCATTGCACTCCAGCCTGGGTGACAGAGTGAGACTCTGTCTCAAAAAAGAAATAAAAAGATTCTTCCAAGAATCTTCCAAGAAACTTGAGTAGTATTCTAATGTGTATTTGTTTATCCATTTACCAATAAACAGTTCCTACATTTTTACTATTATGAATAAAGCTACTATAAACATTTGTGAACAGCTTTTTATGTAGACATATACCTTCATTTCTCTTGGGTAACTATCTATTTAGAATTGGGATTGCTAGGTCCTGTGATAAGTTTATGTTTAACTTTTAATGATCCCTGTCAAACTATTTTCCAAAGTAGTTATACCATTTTGGATTCCCACCAGCAATGCATGTGAGCTCCAATTGCTCTGCACCCTCACCAGCATTTGGTATCGTCAGTTGCTTTTCTCTTTTTAAAAATTTGCTAGGTAGCTGTATGCCATTGTGGTTTTAATTTGCATTTTCTTGATGACTAATAACATTGAGCATCTTTTCATATGCTAATTTGCTATTCATAATTCACCTTTGATGAAGTGCCTGTTCAGATATTTTACTCAGTTTTTTTTTGTTTTGTTTTGCTTATTTATTTATTTAGAAAGAGTATCTTGTCCTGTCACCCAGGATGGGTTGCAGTGGTACAGTCATAGCTCATTGCAACCTCGAGCTCCTGGGCTCAAATGATCCCCTGACTTCAGCCTTCTGAGTAACTAGAACCACAGGTGCACACCACCATGTCCAGCTAATTTTTGTATTTTTTGTAAAGATGGGGTCTTACTATGTTGCCCAGGCCTGGTCTCAAACTACTGGCCTCAAGCAGTTCTCCCACTTCAGCCTCCCAAAACACTGGGATTACAGGCGTGAGCCACCACATCTATCACATCTATCCTTTTGCCCATGTCTTGAATTGGGCTGTCTGTTTTCTTATTATTGAATTATGAGATTATTCAAGGTTTCTGAATGATTATGAGAATTCAAGTTTTCTGGATGCAAATCCTTTATCAAGACTTTATGATAAAAGACTCACATTCATAATTCTTAAAGAATTCTCAGTTTTGCAAATATTTTCTCCCAGTCTGTGAATTTTCTTTTCATTTTCCTAATGGTGTCTTTTAAAGAGTGGATGCTTTTAATTTTGATGAAGCCCAATTTATCATTTTTTTCTTTTACATTTCATGCTTTTTGTGTCCTGAGAAACCTTTGCCTATCCAAAGTCAAAAAGATTTTCTGCTTTGTTTTATCTAGTTTTATAATTTTAGGTTTTAAATTTAGGCTTATCATCCATTTCAAGTTAATTTTTGCATATGGTGTGAGGTATGGTTGAAGTTCTCTTTTATTGCATATGGTTGTTCAACTATTTTAGCACTATTTTTTGAAAAGACTATCATTTTTTTTCTATCACATTGCCTTGGTGCCTTTGTTGAAAATCAATTGGCCATTGTCTGGGTCTGTTTCTGTACTCTCTTTCTGTTCCATTAATCTATGTGTCTATCCTTTAATTAATACCACATTGTGTTGATTACTATGGCTTTCATGTGATACAATTTTAAGTGGAAAAAAGCACTATACATAGTTTTTTAAATAACATGCTTACTATAAAAAATGTATATATATAGAAAAGACTGAAACTTGCAAAAATAAGATATGAGATTGTAGGTGATAATGTTCTCTATTTTTAATAGAAGTTTATTTTATCCCTAGGACTAGGCTCTGGCTCTGCCAGGGAAAAATGGCAGGAAATAACTAGAATATTCTGCTTTCTCCAAAGTTTTTTTTTTAGAATATATCTGTTTGAAGAAAGAAGCCTTACTTATAACTACTTCACTGACCCACATTCACCTAGCTTCACTGAATGTATGTTCTTCTTGCAGTCCTTGGAAAAGTCATTGCCCATTGATGGCAAACTCTCCAGGGGTTTTTTTATTTCTCAGAATGCCGGCAATGTAGAAATATGTGGGATATGACCAATCAGACATTTTCATACCAGTCCTGTTTTATAATAGTTCTTCATTTAGTCACTCACTCATTTATTTGACATTTAATTAATAAATAATTAAATCCAACATTAAATAATTAAATGTTGGATGAATGAATGACTGAATAACTATTTTTACTATATACCAGTAACAATATTGAAATTGCAAGGTGAGGAAGGCAAAATCTGTCTTCAAGGTGCTCATAGTCTAGTAAAGAAAAGAGGTTCACACAAACAATTGCTCCACCGGTATCACAGTGCTAGGGTGGGTCCCTGTTTAAGGTAAAGTGGGGCATCACAGAGAAAATGGCCTGTTCTGCTCACTTCCTGCTCCACTATGACTAGTCAGTGACTTCCCCTCTTTCCCCAGATCTAAGATTGTCCTTCTTCAGTTTCAACTCACTTTCAGGAGATGACCTTCATGATGAAGACAGAGGTCATCAGAATGGAACTCCCATCCTCATTGTCCTGCCGCCTAGAGAGAACAAACCTGCCAGCATCTGTACCCTCTCCTTCAGAGGGAAGTGTTCTCTTTCTAGCAAAGACGAATCCCTTCTCAGGGGAGAGATCCCACTCCTTCCAGCCATCCTAGGAGCCTTGTCCCACAGGCTAACCCCCTTCTCTCCTGGAACTCCAGCCTCTTCCTTTCTCCTCTGTGCTTAACTCTGCAATTCCATCACCTATTAAAGAAGAACCCTTATCTGATTGTATATTCCTTATCTGCTACCACCTGATTGTCTGTCCTCTTTTATTCTAAACTTCTTAAAAAAAAAAAAGTCACCTGCACAATATTCCACTTCCTTGTAATACTTTCATTCCTCATTCTGGCTCCTATGACCCAACCACATTTGCTCTTGCTAAGGTTGCCTATAAGTGCCATCATTGCTCAAGTTTGGAACGCTCTGCAGTTCTCACCTCTTTACCTCTTATTGCCATTCAACACTCTCACCCTCTTCTATACTCTTCCCTGGACTTCACTGATTCCAGGATTCTGGGTTTTCTCCACTTCTCTGAGCATTCCCTCTCAATCCCCTTTGCTATCGCCTCTCCCCTTCCTTGAGTCCTAAATGTCAGAGTTTTTTCAGGTTCAGCCTTGAGTATCTTTTCTTCTTAGGTAATTTCTACGACTTTAGAAATTATAGTCCACCCCTATGACCCCTATGACTTTAAGTGCCACCTGAGATATCTTTTTGGATCTCCAAATCTACATGCTTAACTATTACCTGACATCTTTACTTGGTTGTTCCACAGGCATCTCAGATTTAACAATTTGAAAACCAAACATTTGATCTCCACTGCCCCTGGCCTATGCATTCCTTCAGGGGTCCTCATTTCAGGAAAGTATACAAAACATCTGTCCACATGCTCATATTAGAAACTTGGTAAATGTCCTTAACATTTTATCCAGACATTCATGTTCTCCAGTCCTATGAGCACTGCCTTGAAATTAAATGTTGACTCTACCCAAACCTCTCCCTCTCCATACCACATCATTTCTTGTATAGTCTCCTATTGGTCTTCCCTTTGCTATAGTCACCCATTTCAATCTAATCCCTACAGAGAAGTCACAATCATCTTTTAAAATGTTAGCTATGACACATCATTTGCCATTTCAATGTCCTCTCCATCATACTTTAGATAAAATCTGTCCTCTGTAATGTAGACAATAGGGCCGGTCATGATTTGGATCTTGCCCATTTCTCCAGCCTCTTCTCACATTGCCTCACCTCAAGCACTATCCTGCCACAGGGCATTAGCACGTGCTCCTGAGAACCCCTCCTCCCCCATTCTTCACATCACTAAGCCCTGTTCATCTGTCAAGTCCCTACTGAAATGTAATGTCACTAAGCAGACTTTTCTTATCCCCATCAATCTAAATTACCATCAATCTAAGTACATTAATATCATGGAAATATTAATTTCTGTTTAGTTATTTAATGTTCATATTCCCCATCAGATTATAAGCCCTTTTAAGGTGGAGATCATGTGTTTCTGGTTTGCCTATGCCTCTGGTGCCTAGCTTTGTGTCTAGCAGATAGTGGTTACATGGGTGTATTAGTTCCCTATTGCTGCTGTAACAAATGACCATAAACTTAGTGGCTTTTTCATTTTTTTTTTTTTTTTTTAAGAGATGGAATCTTCCTCTGTTGCCCAGGCTGGAGTGAGTGGTGCAATCTCAGTTCACTGCAACCTCCACCTCCTGGTTCAAGTGATTCTCCTACCTCAGCCTCCCGAGTAGTTGGGATTACAGGCATGCACCACCACACCCAGCTAATTTTTGTATTTTTAGTAGAGACGGGGTTTCACCATGTTGGCCAGTCCGGTCTCGAACTCCTGAACTCAGGTGATCTGCCCTCCTTGGCCTCCCAAAGTTAGTGACTTTAAACAACACAAATGTATTCTCTGATAGTTCTGGGTATCAGAAGTCCTACATGAGTCTTACAGGGCAAAAATCAAGATGTCAGCAGAGTTGGTTCCTTCTGGAGGATCTAGAGGAGAATCTACTTTCTTGCCTTTTCCAGCGACCAGAGCTGCATTCCTTTCTCTTTCTCTGCCTTCAAACCCAGTAGTGTAGCATCTTCAAATCTCTCTGCTTCTGTCTTCACATCACCTTCTGTCTTACTCTTACTCTCTCTCTCTTTCCCCTCATCTCAAGATCCTTAACTCAGTCACATTTGCAAAGTCCTTTTGACCATGTAAAGCAATGTATTCACAACTTCCGGATATTAGGAACTGATGATTCTTGGGGACTATTATTTAGCCTACCACAGTAATTGTTGGGTGAATTAATGAGTGAAGGGAGAGAGCCAGGAATGCTTCACAGGGGGAGAAATGTTTAAACTGTAATATGAGAGATTAATAGGTATTTACCAGGCAGACAAACAAAGGTTGCATTCATTCTAGGAATAGGGAATCACATGGACAAAGGGCTAGAAGTAAGAGAAAGCAGGTTTTGTTTGGAGAAGGAAGCAATAGTGTCTTCTTGTACTGAGAGTTTGAGAAAGGATTTGAAATGAGCAGACAAGTCAAGGCTGAGTTCTACATCATTGGAGGTATAGAAGACTGTGCAAAGACTGTAGACATTGCCTTTAGGTGAGTCAATGCTGAGTCATCTGCATGCTTATTACAATTCATTCATTCAAGATTTAACAAGCAATCATTGAGCAGATTTTTTATGCCAAGAGATGGTTAGGTACCACCTAAAACAGATATCATTAAACCTAAACAGACCAAGATGGCAGCATAAGAGAGAAGGGATAAAATATTGACTGGCTGTTAGAACATTAGTTTGGGGGTGTCTTATGTACCAGCAAGGGTAACATGTGAAAGATCTTAGAGAAGCTCTGTGTCTTTGTGGCATTCTTCTATGTTTTAAGATGTTTTAAAAATAAAAGTAATGCAAATTAGAAAATGTAAGCATGCAAAACAAAGAAAATAAAGATACATTTCTACTATTCAGAGATAAACACAATGAATATTTTGGTATATCTACTTCTAGAATTTATTTAATATTATGCACATATGAAACTTATTACAAAGTATTTATTATGAAATATTGAGATATGCTAAAAGAAACAGAGAAAAATATAATGAAAATCCAGGCACCCACTACCCAGCTTAAGAAATAAAACATTATCAATACAGTGAAGATTCCCTGTTTACACACATTTCTGAATTTCCATCTCTCTCTTTTTTTGGGAATACAAAAAATGTGTTACAAAAATAATACATACTTGTAAAAAAATTCAAACAATACAGAAATAAAAGCACAATATCCCACCCAGCATACATAACAAACACAGAAGCCCTCTCCCGTCCAATCCCATTCCTGGGGGGTTATCATTGTGAACAGTTAGCATATATCCTTTCAGACTTTTACCTTTGCATACAAGAGTATATATAAAAACACATACAAATAAACACACATGGTTCTGTGTTTTACAAAAATGGAATCATATATATCTGTTATATATGATTCTTCAATTTCTTTCTTCATTCATACATTACAAAGATTTCTAAAACACAAACCTGATTACATCACTCCTCTAAGAGCTTATTTCCCATAATATAAAAATCATACACATTAACAACAAACGCAAAGCTTGTGATAATACACTTCCTGCCTATCTTTCAGTCTCATCTCTAGCCATTCCAGCATTAAAGGACTGGAATACAAACCATCTTAAATCCTTCCTGGAACAAGGCAGTTACAAACAAACAAATTAGAAACACACTGCCATTCCTAGACTGTGGCCTTTCCCATTCATGTTACACTTTGCCTGGACTTTTCCATCTGTCAAACTTCTACTAATTCTAAAACAATCAGCTTAAAAATTATCTCTAGGAAGACTTCCTTGACTTTTCAGACATAATTACTCCCTTATTTCCCCTATACTTTACAGCTAGCTTCTTAATTGCACTTATCTCACAATACTATAATGATTTATTAACATGTTTTGAATTCCACTTCCCCTCCCCTAACTCGATGGTGAACTCTTTGGGTAAAAGGGATTTGTCTTATTTACCTTTGCATCCCAAGGATCTGACAGAGTGCTTATCATGAAAAGGAGATGCTCAGTAACATATCTGTTGAGTTTTATGATTCTAGGAACATTTGCTGAGTACCTACTATGCACAGAACCATATCCTAAGCATGAAAAGAAACACAAGACACAGTCTTTGCCCTAAGAAACTTACCATTTTCCTACCATTTCCCCTGGTGGGGAGGGAATGAAAACATTTAGATGGCAACATTATCATTTCTGACATACAGGCTGTTTCAAAATTTACGGTAATTTGCCTCAAATCCATATAGGAACTAGGCATTGTATAATTAAATAAATAATAAAATAATGGGCGGTTTGTCACATAGGTTTAAGTGTATCAGAGTCCACTAGAACCCAATTCTCTGTCCCAGCAGGAGGGCTCTCATCTGTTCCAGCCTGTAAATTAGAAAAGTGAGATGATACCATGCTTGTAAATTTTCTTTCTTTTTTTTTTTTTTTTGAGATGGAGTCTCACTCTTTCGTCCAGGCTGGAGTGCAGTGGCGTGATCTCCAATCACTGCAACCTCCACCTCCCGGGTTCAAGCAATTCTCTTGCCTCAGCCTCCCGAGTAGCTGGGATTACAGGCATGCACCACCATGCCTGGCTAATTTTTGTACTTTTAGTAGAGATGAAGTTTCGACATGTTGGCCAAGCTGGTCTCGAACTTCTGACCTCAGGTGATCTGCCCGCCTCAGCCTCCCAGAGTGCTGAGATTACAGGTGTGAGCCACCACGCCCGGCTGCAAATTTCCGATGCTGCTGAAGCTTGGGTCTTGGGTGTTCAACTTGGGATCAGGCTCCTCACAGCTCCCATAACTGATGTTGCTATCCTTCAAATCATGGGAAGCCTCCCCACTGTCTCCCTCATAGGACATCATGCTTTCTTCATTTTCCATACCCATCCTTGTGTTCTCCTGAAGCATGCTGAAGCATGCAGGGTTGTTTGGGTCTTATTCCACCATATCCCACATCAGAGTCACTTCCACTTTCACTCAGCTGGATAGCAGAGAAAGGATTGTCTCCTTCTTCATCACTCCCAGCATCTTCCTCATCTTCTTCTCCTTCAGACATAAGCAAATCCTCATACAGGACACTGGCTTCAGGTTGTTGTACAGTTCCTTCCTCTTCATCTGCAAGATCACCATCTCCCCCTTCTGGGGCTGGAGGCTTAGGTTTCCCATCCTCCTCCTCATCATCATACTCTTCAATATCCACATCAGAGTCTTCCTCACCCAGCCTACCTCGGCCCTGGCACATCTGCTTTTCTGGAGTGGCAGTGGGAATATCCAAGACAGACATATTGCTCTCATCTTGAAATACAGAGGCATCTCGAGATGTACTGAGGGATGTGTTGGTTTCATACATATCAGGAGGCTGAGATGTGTAGGGCCCTGGGGTCATTGGGTCCAGGCTTTCTAATTCTGCTTCCTCCAAAGCTGCTTCTTTAGCTGTACAAATATCCTTCTCAAGTTGAGTCAAATGCTCATCATACTCAGTGATTGTCTGGTAACAGACGTTCACAATCTCCTGAGCAGTTTTAGTATACTGACTCTCAGGTCCATTATACTTAACACTGTTGGCCAGAATAAGGTTTACATCATCTAGAAAACTCTCCCGACTCTGATACTTGTGCTTGGAGATGTTCTTACGTATGGTCTCTAAATCCACTGGATTGACAATCACTTTGTAATAATCTGGAACAAACTTCTTATTAACTGGGTGATGAAATGGCCAAGAATCTGGAACTGCCATCATTTTCTGGGTGACAATGTTGTCCAGAATGAAAGAAAATGCCACTTGGTCATCATCATCCAGCAAGGGGTTGATAGCTTTCTCTAAGCGAGCTAATTTGTCTTCTTTCTCTTTGAGTTTTTCATCACAGAGATCCAGCATGGATTGAGAAATCTGAGTCAATGAATGTTTTGGCCCATTGTAGGTTGCACTGTTTTTCACAATTAGCTCCAGATGCTCTCTGAACTCTTCCCGAGATGGGTAGAGGCATTTACGCACATTTTCACGGAGTGTTTGTAGGTCCATTGGCCGAGTGATGATTTTGTAGTAGTCCTTTACAACCTTTGCATTGACTGGAGTGTGGAAAGGGTATGTATTTGGAAGATCTCTCATGTCATTGATGATAGACTCCAAGATGGATGACAGCATCACCATAGGGTCTGTGCGGCGTCGGTGGATGGACTTATGAGGTGTATTCAAATAGTCACAAGGAACAGTGGTTCCAACTCGCCGTTTCTTCTTTGGAGGAAGCTGCTGTTTAGGAAACTTGAGAACCAGAGATTTTCTGCGAACCTCATCCACATTCTCAATTAGCTGTTTCCCCAAGACAATTTTGGTCCCTTCAACCTTGATAAGTTCTTCATTATCATTATGAATGACTGTCTTTTCCAACTCCTCCTCCTGCTCTTCTGTCATGGCAACAGGTTTGGAAGGTGGCACATTTGTTTGATAATAGAGGGGGCAGAATTTGTTAGTCCTCATGTGTCCAATGGCACCACATGCCCCACATTTCAGTTTTAGGTCAGGACGCTCCTTCATTTTCTTGGGCTTCTTCTCAGGAGGACCCTTAAGCTTCTCCTTTTCCTGGTTCCGCTTAAGCCGCCTCAGTTGCTCTTGAATCCTCCGCCGTTCTTTCCGCATCTCTTCCCGATGTTTTTCATCAAAAAGGGCAAATTTCTGAATGAATGTCTCATCTTTTGTAGTCCGTATGCGCACATAGGCATCAATGACAGCTGGTTTTCGGACTGTCTCACAGCGAACATACTCTTTCCCCTCTTCATCTCGAAATGTGCGATAAATCTTGAGACAGTATCCAGTGGCAGAAGAGTTAAGGCTAGTCATGGAAGCTGTGTCATCATCTCGGTGATTGTTTCCTGATGCTGCTGAGCCTGCTGCCAGTAGCATTCGCTGTAGTTCCTTCCGCTCCTGCTCCTCCCATTCACGTGACAGCTGAGAGCTGGTTTTCTTGTTCTGCAACATGTTCTCAATGTTCTTTCCCATTTCTTCAAAGTCACTATCTTCAGCTGAGCTGCTGTCTGTGTCAGTTGATAAGACCTCAGTTGATGACAGAACCTTGTTCTGTAGGTCAAAGATACGCTGACATTCCTCTTTGTAACGCTCTTGATGCTCAGCCACAGAAAACCTTGATCCACGGGCAAATTTACTCATGGGCCCCTCTCCAGAACGAGCCTGTTCTGTTGACATTGTGCGCACCACATCAATCACTTCCCAGCGGGACAACTTTTTAATCTCTTCCTCGGGCACACCAAATTTACGTAGAAGTTGCTTGGCATTTTTCAGGGAAAGGCGACGAAGGTCTGCATCTGTTCCTGTCACTGTCTTCACTGCCTGCAGCTCTTTATCATCCTTCTGCTTTGTTGGTTTATTTGGAATCTTCACATAGGAGAATCCTTCACCACACCCTGTGGGATCTGCCACCCCAGTCACCTCTAGGAGACACTTGCCCTTCATGGCAGCAATGAAGGCCCTTGTGGTGTTCCAAGGAGCAGTGTGAACTTCATCATCAATCTTCATCTGGAAATCTTCCTCATCTTCTTCTGGGGCAAAAAAGGATTTCTCACCATAGCCAGCATCCTTCAGTCGTTGCTTTGCAGCTATCATGCTATAATAAGCACAGCACTGCTCTGGTGACACCTTAGCTCTGATCTCTTCTTCCGTTGGTAAACGAAAATCAGACTTAAGCACCCACCAGTTTGAATCCATCCCTGTGCGTTTGAAGTCAGCGCAGAGCTTTAGCCTCTTCCGGATGCTGCTTTCTGAATGGGAAGGAAAGGCTTTTTTTATATCTTCCATTCGTATCCTCCGTGGCCGATCTTTACTTTTCCAGAAAAGGCGGTAAATAAAAACCTCTAGAAAGTCTCGAATATGCATATTGGCCCTTCTGGAGTTAGGCCCAGGAACTTCAAACAAGGGACACTGCTGGCCAACCACAAAAATATCCACTAATTCCCGAATATAGTAACCCTGTCTTGTCCGAATGATCAGAAAATCAGTTTCTGGCATCTTATGAAGATACATTGGAGCACGAAAAAGGTTGTTCTCAAGTGCCTGCAGTAATTGGCCAGGATGGAGAGAGCCCAAGAAAGGAGATGTATGGCAGTAAACAGTTTCCCCATATTTACAATCTGGTGCTCCAGGATCTTTTCCAGGTTTCCGTTTATAATAGTTCTTTATCTTGGTTGCCATGCCAACCTGCATCATTAAGGGTCCATTTTCCTCACTATATTCTGCAAGAATAAGATCTCCATCTTTGCCTGTGAGATCCTGAGGTGTGCGCATAAAAAACAACTCTCCACCACCTGAGGCTTGCCTCTCTTGTTCTCTCATCTTGGCCTTTTTTCTGATGTGCTTTAGCAAAGGTTGGACTGAATGGGGACCTGGCTGAGACAGTGCACCAAATGAGTACTTTTTCAGAGGTGGGCGATGGAACTGCCGGATTTTGATGGGCCCCATGTGGGTGGGAAAGAAGGGCTGCCATAATTCCATAGCAGGAATTGAATGCTGGATAATATTCCCTCCAAAGGTGCCCCAAAGACCCTGTTGCTTGGGGAAATAATACTCATCATTGGAGAGATTCCATGGATCTTTCACTTCTGGCTGAGACATGTTCTGCTGTGGTTCCTCCCTGATGACACCTGTTTTGCCCAAGAGAATTCGACTCTTCTTCAGAGATGATTCCTTCTTACTCTCCTTGGAGGGGGAGTTAGAGGTGGCCTCTTCCTTCGCATCAGGAATTTCCAAAATGAGGTTCTCATCATTGGGATCAAGTGCCAAAACAGGAGGTTCCAACAGCCGGGGCATGGCCTGAGCATCCCAAATGATATTGTCCTCCCAGCGTCCATACACCAAATCCTCATTGTCAATCGGAAAAATGGAGTACCAAGGTTTGTCATCATCCAGAGTGGCTGCAAAACCTTGCTGAACATTGTAAGCCATTGCATTCCTAGTCATGCTAGAAGGAAGCCAGCCTGCCAGGCTTGCATGCTGAGGTTTTGTCCCTTTGTGTTTGACATCCTCCCCATCCCAGATGATAGAATCCTCCCAATGCAGCTGTGTCACCATCAGGAAGTTTTCGTCAGCCAGAAGATCAGTGCCATTGCTTTCCTCAAGTTTTCTAAATTCCTCCGTCATTCTAGATTTTATCACAGGTTCATGTTGTGTCTTTCTCAGTTTGAAGCCATAGTCAAACCCACTGCCATCTTCGGAGACACCCAACATATCATACCACAGTCGGGCAGGCCCATAACGCCACTCAGCCACTCTTGGTTTGGTATCTGTCACTTTATCTACATCTCCAGTTGATTGGGAAAATTTGGACTCCACAGGAACCATCATCGTGATTTCATCATCAGAGAGGCACTGCTCTGGAGGTGGTGGTGGAGCGTAGTCATAGTTCCACAAAGACTTCTGGCTGACTTCTGATTCTACCGAGCATTCCACCTCCTGGATCTGCTCTTCCTGTATCAGCTCACGATGCTTCTTCCTCTTTCTCCGAGCACTCCGCCAAACAGATGGGACATTCTTCCCTGGTCCAAAAAGATGTAGGAAGCGTAACACCTTTCCAGGTCGAAATTCTGGAAAAAGTTCTGTGACACTTGGCAACAGCTTGGTGGCATCATGCTGCATAACCCCAGCCAATGGAAGGGTCAGCTTTCCATCCTCAGATTCTGCCTGTGTTGCTTCCTGAGGTCCCATCTCAGATTCTGAATCAGAGTAACTACTGAAATCCACCTTCTCTGAGGCCAAAAAAGAAGGGGCAATGATGGAGGGCAAGATGATGCCTTCTCCATTTTCAGACACACAGGTAATAGCATCTTGGTCCTTATCCTTCTTCATTAGTCCCAGGGGTGGAGGTGGAGGAGGCATCAACTTGCAATCAATGCCTTCACAATCAGCATCATAGTCGTCTTCATCATAATCCGAGTGGCGAAGGGGCTGCAAGCTCCCCATCGTCTGCTGGTGTCTTCGGCTTTCATCTTCTGCCACCTCGTTGATGTCTGAATAGTCCACAGCATCTTCTGTACTCCTAATCCACCCTTCATCATTTACCAAGGCACCGCCAGTCCCGGTCAATTCTTCATTTGCCGTGAGTTCAGTGATCAGGCTGCCCAGCCCCAAAGCCCCCAAGCCTGCCAAGTGCTTCTTACACTCATCATCTAAGACGTTTTCCCCCTCCAGCTGCCCCGCTCCATTGATGTTGCCGAAAAGGATACCCGCTAAAGAAAATGGGCCGCCTCCAGCTGAATCTTCCTCGCTGTCCGTGTCTGACATGATGGCGGCAGTGACGGCAGTGACGGCAGTGACGGTAGCTGCTGCCCTCAGCAGCAAATCGCAGCCAGGTCCCATAAACCGGAAATAAAACAACAGTCGCCCGGAAGTGACCTACTTAGCTCCCTTACCCTACCAGCGTCTACCGGAAGCTGAATAAAGGCGGGGGGAGGGGGCGAAGGGGCGGGGGGAAAAACCCCGGAAAACTTTTTTTTTTTTTTTTTTGAGACGGAGTCTCGCACCATCGCCCAGGCTGGAGTGCCGTGGCGCGATCTTGGCTCACTGCAAGCTCCGCCTTCCGGGTTCACGCCATTCTCCTGCCTCAGCCTCCTGAGTAGCTGGGACTACAGGCGCTCGCCACCACGCCTTGCTAATATATATATATTTTTGTATTTTTAGTAGAGACGGGGTTTCACCATGTTAGCCTCTGGATCTCCTGACCTCGTGATCCGCCCGCCTCCGCCTCCCAAAGGGCTGGGATTACAGGCGTGAGCCACCGCGCCCGGCCTTTTTGCTGGTTTTTGAGACAAAGTCTTGCTCTGTCGCCCCAGGCTGGAGTGCAGTGGCGCAATCTCGGCTCACTGAAACCTCCGCCTCAGGAGTTCAAGAGATTCTCCTGCCTCAGCCTCCATAGTAGCTGGGATTACAGGCATGAGCCACCATGCCTGGCTAATTTTTTGTATTTTTAGTGGAGACAAGATTTCACCATATTGGCCACGCTAGTCTCAAACTCCTGACCTCAGATGGTCAGCGCGTCTCTGTCTCCCAAAGTGCTGGGATTACGGGCGTGAGCCACTGCACCCAGCCTCCATAAATCTCTTTATACATGAACTGCATATGTATGCTTCTCCAAATAATCTATAGCATTGTCATGCTTTACAATTTTGTATAAAAGGCATCTTACTGTGTGTACTTGTTTTTTTTTCCCTTCCTTTTTTTTAAGAGATGGGATCTCACTATGTTAGCCAAGCTGGTCTTAAACTCCTCCTGGCCTCAAGCATCCTCCCACTTTGGGCTCCCAAAGTGCTGGGATTACAGGCAAGAGCCACCACACCCGACCTTACTGTATGTACTCTTAGCCAGAATGTTTTCTGGATAAAATTTATGTTTATGATATTCAACTATGTTGATGCATTCAATTCTGTTTTTATAGCTCCATAGTGTTCTACAGTATGGTTATGCTACAATTTATGTTCCTATGTTTGTTCATTTAAATTGTTTTCAAATTGTTCCTCTTATAAATAATGTATATGATTCCTTGAGCATATGTAGGACACATTCTTCAGGGTATACATCTAGGAGTGGAATTACTAGATTTTACAATATATGCTTTTTCAACTACACTTGCTATTACTAAATTGTTCTCCAAAGTAGTTGTACCATTTTACATACCTAAGAGCAGTGTATAAAAGTTCTCACCTCTCCACATCCATTCTAACACTTAGCATTGTCATTTGTTAATTTTTGTTCATTTCTAATAAATGTATAATGATATTGTGGTTTTAATTTGTATTTCTCTGATTCCTAGTGAAGGCTAACTTTTCATACACTTATTGACCAACTGTTTTTCCTCTTCTGTCAATTGCCTTTTTATATATTTTATCTAATTTTTATAGTATTTTTAGGATATCTGTCTTTTCTTTGATGTATAGAGTTCTTCATATATTATGGATTTGCTTGCAAATAACTTCCCCAGTCTGTGACATGTCTTTTAATCTATTTTAATGGTGTCTTTGATTAATATATATTTTAAAATTTCAGTCTTTTCTTATCAAAGTTTTCCTTTATGCTTTTTTTTTTCTTTTTTTTTTCTATTTTTTGAGACAGAGTCTTGCTCTGTCGCCCAGGCTGGAGTGCAGTGGCGCGATCTCGGCTCACTGCAACCTCTGTCTCCTGATTCAAGTGATTCTTCTGCCTCAGCCTCCCCAAGTAGCTGGGACTACAGGCACACGCCACCATGCCCAGCTATTTTTTGTATTTTTAGTAGAGATGGGGTTTCACCATGTTGCCAGGCTGGTCTCAGACTCCTGACTTCAGGTGATCTGACCACCTCGGCCTCCCAATGTGCTGGGATTACAGGTGTGAGCCACCGCACGTGGCCTATGCTTTCTTTTTTTTTTTCCCCCTAAAAAAGCTTTTCCTACTAAAAGTCATAAAGATATTTTCTTACATTCTAAAAGTTTTAATGTTTCACTTGTTTTTTTGTTTACTTCTTTAATCTATCTGTAATTTATGTGTTTGATGTAAATCTAGTTTGTGTGTGTACGTGTGTGTGTCTGTCTGTCTGTCCTTCTCTCTCTGATAATCAGTTGTTACAGCACCATAGATATCCATTAATCTGTGATGGATCTTTGTCATATGTCAGATTACCATAGAAAAATGTATTATTAATATCTCTGAATTTCCGTTCTGTTCCATTGGTCTATTTGTTTACCCTGGAGACTCACTATACTTAATGTCTATAGCTCAATTCCTATAGCTTTATAATAAATCTAGACAGTTGACAAAAATGAGCCCTGCCCCAACCTTGATTTTTTTCCAAAACTATATTAGATTTTTTTTATCTTTTGCCCTTGCATATAAATTTTAGAATCACCTTGTTAATTCCCACTTTAAAAATCTGAGGGGTTTATATTAGAATTGTATTATATCCATAAATTAATTTGAGGAGACCTGATATTTTTGTTACATGAGTTTTCTTATCCATGAACATAATGAACGTGGTAGCTCTTTATTTATTTAAGCTTTCTTTAAATATTTTTCAATAAAATTTAATACTTTTTCTGCTTAAATATCTTATACATCTTTGGTTGATTTATTCCTAAACGTTTGAGTCTTATGTGGCTATTAAATGTTAATTTAAAATGTGTGTATGTAGATATGTATATATATCCTTGATTTCTTGTTAATATACGAATTCAATTGCTTTTTATTATAATTGTCTTACATCTAGCAACCCCAGTCTAGTCAACTGTCTTAATGATTTTCACAATTTGATTGCAGATTATCTTGGGTGGTTGTTTATGTAATCCTCTATAAGTAATCGTATTTAAAGTGTTATTACTTATCATTCTATTTTTAAATACTATCAATTGTGTATGCATGTTTTTATCTCTTCCTTTTAGATAACCAATAGTATTTACTTTTCCACCTTGCTTTTCTTGCTTAAAAATATATCTTGGAGATTACTCCATAGGAGTTTATAAAGAGATTCCTTCTTATTTTTGATAACTGTAGAGTTATCACTTGGGTGAGTATACCAGCCACCCATTGACAGGTATTTGAGTTGTTTCCAGGCTTTGCTATTTCACACAGTGCTGCAGTGAAAAGTCTTATGTATGCATCGTTTTTTTTTTTTTGGGTCAGCACATCTTTGGGATAGATTCCTGCAAGAGGGATTAGTGGGTCAAAGAGTAAATGCAGATATTATTTCATCGGTATTTGCCAAATTCTATTCCTTAGTTGTTGAACCATTTTTCATTCCTAACAGCAATGAATAAGAGGGGCAGTTTCCCTAAGCCTCAACAACATAGCACGTTGTCAAATTTTTGAATTTTTGCTGATCTCATAGGTATAAGACAGTATCTCGCTGTAGTTTTAATTTCATTTATCTTATCATGGATGACATGGAGTATCTTTTCAACCAAGGGGCATTTGCATTTATTTTTCCTGTGTATTTGTTCATATCTTATATTCATTTTTCTAAGGTTGTTAGTCCTTTCTCCTCTTTTTAAATAAGATTTTAATACGTTAGGGATATTTACCCTTTCTGTAATATAAATTGAAAATATTTTGCCAGTTCATCACTTATTTTTTCATATCATTGTATATTTTACCTTTCTTATTAAAATATTTGTTCTCTGGACAAAGAAGTCTATGTTGGTAGTTTTTTATTTCTTTCAATATCATGAAGTTATCTTTCCATTGACCTCTGGTTTTCACTTATACTGGCTTTTCACATCAGCTGTTGATCAGATTGGTGCTTTTTTTGTTGGTAATCTGTCCTTTTCTTTTTGTTATATTTAAGATTTTTTCCTTGCATTTCATTTTCTACAGTTTCACTACATGTTTCTGGAGGCAGATTTCTTTTCTTTCTTTCTTTTTTTTTTTTAAGACAGAGTCTCACTCTGTCACCCAGGCTGGAGTGCAATGGTACAATCTTGGCTCACTGCAACCTTCACCCACGGGGTTCAAGCAATTCTCCTGCCTCAGCCTCCCTAGTAGCTGGGACCACAGGCATGCGCCACCATGCCAGGCTGGTCTCGAACTCCTGACCTCAAGTACTCTGTCCACCTCGGCCTCCCAAAGTGCAGGGATTAGAGGCATGAGCCACTGTGCCTGGCCTGGAGGCAAATTTCTCTTTTTATTCTTTTAGCTTCATTTGACCCTTTAGGCTTATTAAATAGTAAAATTGAATGTCTTTCATTAGTTCTCTGAAATTCTTTGACATTATCTTTTAAAATATTGCCCCTGCTCCATTTTATCTTTTTCTTTTTTATACTCCAATTATGTGAATGTTAGACCTTACTTTATCCTCTATGTTTCTTAGTCAATATTCTGTATTTTCCCTTTTAAAAATTTTCTTTAGGTTTCATTCTGTATATTTTTCTCTGACCCAGCTTCCAGTTTACAATTTTTTTCTTCAATTGTATGTAATCCTCTGTTAAACCCATCCATTCAGTTCTTCATTTTACCTATTGTATTTTTCAATTTTATAATTTCTAGTTGGTTCTTTTTTAGTTTTACAAGGTCACCTCTTATGGTTTCTATGACTGCACTGATATTTTTAAACAAAGCATTTATATCCATGAGCATATTAGTACTGTTGTTTTACAACATCTGTCTGATAATTCTGGTATTTGGACTCTTGTAGCTCTTATTTTTGTTGTCCACTGTTTTCCTTAGTTCTGGCTTGATTTGTCTTGAGTCTCATTTTGCATTATAGTCTTTCATAGCTTGGTAAAAAAATTAAAATTATATTTATTGATAGTTTGAGACCCAGGATGGTGTTATTTTCCTTCACAAAGGATTTTACTTTTTTTCACCTTTAAGACACCTGAGTATGTTAGCATTCTGGAACCAATATTTGAGGGTTTGGCAGGCTAGAGTAAAATCCATACCCCATGCTTCCAGGTTGCAGTCTTTGTCTCAAGCCAGAGCAAAAGATACTATATTAGGGCCTCTGTCTTTGAGGGAGATGAACACCAGTTCCTAAACTTGCATGCATCTGAGCAATCAAAAGCTTAACTCTGTGTCTGCTGCTTCCAGTCCATTGCCAAAAAGCCTCAAAGCCAAAATGGCAGCCCTTGTGGTTCCAGGATATATAGTGGGTGATTTCCCAAGATCTCAGTAAAGCTCTGCCTTAGCTTCCTTTTAACTATCAGCAAATCCTCCTTTCCAAAGAGATGCTGTTTCACCTCTTTGAGCTCTAATTGTTGTCTTAATTCCTTACTATCTTGTTAGATTCTAATGTTTGTAAGAATGTGTGTGTCTGTGTGTGTGTATTGTTCCACTTTTAAAATTGTCTTCAAGTGGGAGATTTGATTGAAATCATCTGCTCTGCTAGCCCTGGAATCTGGAATATGGGCTAATATCTTAATGGGGGAGACCAAAAATAAACAAGTAAATACATATTATGTCAGGTGGTGATAAGTGCTATTGCGAAAACTAAGGCAGAATAAGGGAGATAGGAATGCCAGGGGTGAGGGAAAAAGTTGTCAGGGAAGATCCTTCTGAAATTATGACATTTGATTGAATAGCTATGAAAAGTGAGGGAGGTAATTGTTCTGTGTAACTTTGGGGGCAGTGTATGTGCAAGGGGGTAGGTGGCAAGAGATAAAATGATGAGGCGAGGAGGTAGCTGAGGGCAAAATTATATAGGGCCTTGCAGGTCATTACTGTTTCAGAACTTTACTGTGAGTGAAAGAAGGAGCCATTAAAAGTTTTGAGCAAAAGAATGACTTGATCTTACCTGCATTTGAAATAGATAACTCTGGCCTCTATGTTGAAAATTGACTGTAACGAGGTAAAGGAAGAAGTGGGTCCAGCTGGGAAGTTATTAAAATAATTCTGGTGAGAGAGTGAGATACGATCGAAGCATGGACCTAGATAGTAGCAATAGAGGTGGTGAAAGTGTTCAGATTTTTAATACATAGTATTTTGAAGGTAAAGTCAACAGGATTTACTGATGAATTGGATATGTGGTGTCAGAGAAAGACAGGAGATAAGGTTTTAGCCTGGGCAACTAGAAGGACAGAGAAACCATTTCCTGAGATGTAGAAGACTGTATAAAGAGAAGACAACAGCAGAGACATGGGGCATGTTAGTGGAGAGTCAGGAGTTTGATTTTGGACAGGTTAATTTTAAGATTCCCTATTAGATAGATTTCAAGTGGAGATTTCAGTAGAGGCCAAGTACAAGTCTACAAGTTAGGAAAATAGGTCAGGGCTAGAATTATAAATTTGAGGCTCATTGGTGTATAAATGCTTTCAAAGCTTAGGGACCATGAATGGTGTTACCTAAGGAGTAAGTAAAGAGAAAGAAAGAAAAAGATTTTAGGGCTAAACTCTGCAGTGTTCTAATACTCAGCAATCAGTAGATAAGAAGGACCTGAACAGCCAATGGCATAGAAGGAGAACGAAGAGAAAGTGATGCTTCAAGCCAAGTGAAGAAAGTGATTAAAAAATGAAGCATGGTCTGGCCGGGGGCAGTGGCTCATGCCTGTAATCCCAGCACTTTGGGTGGCCAAGGTGGGCAGATCACGAGGTCAAGAGATGGAGACCATCCTGGCTACAGTGAAACCCTGTCTCTACTAAAAATAAAAAAAAATTAGCCAGGCTTGGTGGCGGGCACCTGTAGTCCCAGTTACTTGGGAGGCTGAGGCAGGAGAATGGTGTGAACCCAGGAGGCGGAGCTTTCAGTGAGCCGAGATCGTGCCACTGCACTCCAGCCTGGGCGACAGTGCGAGACTCTGTCTCAAAGAAAAGGGAAGGGCAGGGGAGGGAGGGGAGGGGAGGGGAGGGGAGGGGGCGTTGTCAACCAACAGTTGCTGAAAGTGCAAGTAAAGCCATGGATTAAGCAATAGTGAGGCTAAATTTTAGAAAAGTAAATCTAAGGAATAAACAGCATTTGAAAACATTGGCATTAAAATGACATTTGTTCTTTTGAGTAAAATTTAAGAAAAAGAATTCTAATGGGACCCTCTGGGTAACAGCAAATAACAGCCTTCTTTGGTATCAACTTAGCAGACAGAAGTATCTCCCCACCCCTGCCGTGAAAAATGCTCAACAGTTTGTCACTTTATTTGCAGTATTATTTCTTTAGTCTCAGAAATAGCTTTGTACACTTTGACTTCTAGATTATTTTTTATTTTTCATTTTTTCATATTTCATCAAATATTTTCATACATGATGATATGGTGGCAGGTGGGTATTAGGTAACTTTTGAGCTCTTATACAAAACAAAAGAAACATTTGGAATCTTCAAAGAATACAAACAAGCTTGCATGTCTACAAATTCTGAAACATTTTTCCAAATAATAACACATTAATAAAACCTTAAGTACTTTAATTATTTCTAAATTATATATATATATATCCAATTAGTTCTTTCAGTCTTTGTTTTAAACATAATTTATTTTCTCCACAGAAAACATTTATTTTTTTAGTTATCATACAGAATGGGAAATTCAATTTTCTTTGATCAAAATGATTTCCTGATGTCGTTCAATTTAAAAATTTTAATGTGACATTAAATATGTTTAAACTACTTAAATTAGGATAGTTAAAATTAGAAATTGTTTCATTTTTATCTTTTATTTTTTCAATAAGAAAAAGCATTTTATGGTGTGAATATTTTTGAGTGCATTCATATGAACATAGAAAAAATATAAACATTAAATTGCCATTTCTTGTTTTGAGGAAGGAATGATAGTGGGAATGAGAGTCATGGGAAAGGAGAACATTGTTGGTTTTTCTTTTTTATAACTTTTATATTAGGTTTTGGGGTACATGTGAAGGTTTGTTATATAGGTAAACGTGTCACAGGGGTTTGTTGTACAAATTATTTCATCACCCATGTATTAAGCTAGTACCCAATAGTTATTTTTTCTGCTCTTCTCCCTCCTCCCACCCTTCACTCTCAGGTAGACTACAGTGTACAGCATCTGTTATTCCCTTCTTTGTGTTCATAAATTCTCATCGTTTAGCTACCACTTCCAAGTGAGAACATGCAGTATTTGGTTTTCTGTTGCTGCGTTAGTTTGCTAAGGATAATAGCCTCCGGCTCCATCCATGTTCCTGCAAAAAACATGATCTTGTTCTTTTCTATGGCAGCATAGTATTTCATGGTGTATATGTACCACATTTTCTTTATCCAATCTGTCATTGATGGGCATTTAGGTTGATTCCATGTCTTTGTTATTGTGCATATTCCTGCAGTGAACATTCATGTGCATGTGTCTTTATAGTAGAACAATTTATATTTCTTTGGGTACATACCCAGTTATGGGATAGCTGGGTTGAATGGTAGTTCTGCTGTTAGCTCTTTGACGAATTGCCACACTGCTTTCCACAATTTAAACTCCCACCAACAGTGTATAAGTGTTCCCTTTTCTCTGCAAACTTGCCAGCATGTTATTTTTTGACTTTTTATTATAGCCATTCTGATTGGTGTGAGATGCTATTTCATTGTAGTTTTAATGAGCATTTCTCTAATGAATGGTGATATTGAGCTTTTTTCATATGCTTGCTGGCTGCATGTATGTCTTCTTTTCAAAAGTGTCTGTTCATGTCTTTTGCCCACTTTTTAATGGGGTTGTTTGTTTTTCTCTTGTAAATTTAAGTTTCTTATAGATGATGAATAGTAGACTTTTGTCACATGAATAGTTTGCAGATATTTTCTCCCATTCTGTAGATTGTCTGTTTACTCTGTGGATAGTTTCTCTTACTGTGCAGAAGCTCTTAATTAGATCCCATTTGTCAATTTTTACTTTAGTTGTGTTTGCTTTTGATGTCTTTGTCATGAAATCTTTGCCAGTTCCTATGTCCAGGATGGTATTGCCTAGGTTGTCTTCTAGGGTTTTTACAGTTTTGGGTTTTACATTTAAGTCTTTAATCCATTTTCAGTTGATTTTCCATGAAGCAAAATAATACTTGCTTCATGGGATCATTATGATTTTATAGGGCCAAGCATTGAGTAGGTGCTGAATAAAAGAAAAGTATTCATCATCACCATCGTTATCATCATCATTGTTCAATGATCTCCAAAATAAAGTAGCTAAAAAAGATAAGCTAGGGTAAGCACTATCATTACCAAAGGTTAGGATTTGGTTTTACAGGAAATATATTTATTTATATTAAGAGTTTAACAATAAAACCCATGAAGGGGAAAAGGAGAGAAGATTCATTGCATTCCCTGTACTGGATAACAGGTATTTTTACACACATCTTTTAGTTAAACCTGACAAACCTTTCTTTAGTTAAATCCCAGAAAGGACGTAGTATGTGCCCATTTTATAGATGGAAATTGAATCTCAGAAGGACTAAGTGATTTGGCCACGATCACATAGCTGTTAACTGGTAGAAGTGAATCAGCTTCACTTCTTTTGACTCCAAATTTCATACTAAACTTCAAACTTACAGTCACTTTGGAGGCTATTGAAATTGGACCACCCACTCTCATCTAGTCTAGATCTAAATCCAAAGCTTGTGGGTGGCAAAGGCTTTCACAGCCCTCAGGTTTTTTTGTTTTGTTGGTTGGTTTGTTTTTGGAGATGGAGTCTTGCTCTGTTGCCCAGGCTGGACTGGAGTGCAGTGGCTCAATCTAGGCTCGCTGCAACTTCTGCCTCCCGGGTTCAAGCAATTCTCCTGCCTCAGCCTCCCAAGTAGCTGGGACTACAGGCGCCCACCACCATGCCTGGCTAATTTTTTTTTTTTTTTTTTGGTATTTAGTAGAGCCAGGATTTCACCATGTTGCCCAGGCTGGTCTCAAACTCCTGAGCTCAGGGTATCCTCCTGCCTCGGTCTCCCAAAGTGCTGGGATTACAGGCATAAGCCACCATGCCTGGCTATAGCCCTCAGCTTTTATTCACTCTTTCATCCACAACCTAACCACACCAAAGGAACCCCATAATTCAGAGGGCTAGTGACCACACCTGCTGCCTGCACAGAGCTCAGCTGTGCCAGCCCTTCTCTGCATGGAGTTGGAACATTCCTTTCCCTGGACAGTTCCCTTCCTTAGCTGACAAATTAGATGGAGCTGGGCCTGGGCTGACTGTACCTCCTGTGTTCCCATGGATGCAGTCGCGCTCATTTCCAGTCAACCTTGGGTTGCAGAAGTTGCTTGACTCAGCAAGTCTGGCATTTCCTCCTACACAGTTCTTTCCAGCTTGTTGGCAATGGTATCCAGGAGTGGCCGGAGAATTCTGATAACAGCTTACTGGTTGGATTCCAGGGCAGTAGCTCTGGTTCTGCTGAAGACTCATTGGAAGGTGGAGAATTACTGCCAAAGGAAGTTAATGATGACCACTCCAGAAACTTTGACTACCTCTGTGGATGCTTTCACAACTATTTAAAGCATCACCCTGGAGCTAACTGAGACACCAGAAAATGAAACAAACCCCATAAATAGAAATTAACAATCAGTCTGTGGCCCACTCAACTAGATGTTACATCTCCTGCCAAAGGCCTGCCAGACAGTGTACCCTGAGTTAATGGCTTGGTGCCTTCGTTTTCATCACTCTCATGTGGAAATTAAACAGCTGTCTCCTAATTCCCTTGCAGGACCGTGCCCTCTTCTTTTCTGACCTCCATTCATGGTAGCTTTTTTTTTTTTTTTTTTTTTAAACTACGGAACTACTTCATAAAACACAGCTGGCCAGGCATGGTGGCTCACACCTGTAATCCCAGCACTTTAGGAGGCTGAGGCGGGCGAATCACCAGGTCAGGAGATCGAGACCATCCTGGCTAACACGGTGAAACCTTGTCTCTACTAAAAATACAAAAAATTAGCCGGGAGTGGTGGCGGGCACCTGTAGTCCCAGCTACTCGGGAGGCTGAGGCAGGAGAATGGCGTGAACCCGGGAGGCAGAGCTTGCAGTGAGCCGAGATCACGCCACTACACTGCAGCCTGGACTACAGAACGAGACTCCATCTCAAAATAAATAAATAAATAAAAACATAAAACACAGCCAGTACAGAACTGCAAAAGGTGTCTGACTCAAGCAATTGTGGATATTGGCATGTGAAAGTTACACTTACCATGCAATATCAAAGTCGTGAAACTCAAGTGAAGACATGTTTTTCTGTATTCTGTGAGCAATATTTGGCACCCTCAGGGATTCACAAATCCTCTTTCAAGACCTTCCAAGATTGAGATTTAATTAACTTTTTATAGTTACATCTCCTTTATTATTTAACCTATGGTCTTGTCTAGCACTGTCTAATAGAAATGTAGTATGAGGCACATGTCATTTTAAAGATTCTAGTAGCTACCTTAAAAACATTATGTAAATTAATTTTAATAATACACATTAACCCAATCTATCCAAAATATTATTTCAACATGTAATCAATATAAAAAATTATTAATGAGATGTTACATTCTTTCATACTAAGTCTTCAAAATCTGGCTATAAGAGGTACACTTACAGCACCTCTTAATTGGAACTAGCTGTTTCAAGTCATCAATAGTCTCATTTAATCAGTGGTTACCTTATTAGACAGTACAGCTCTATTTAAATATGTTGAAATTAAAAACAAATAGGCAAGTAGTATTATTAAATGAACAACTTCTCCAGAGGAAAGTAAACAGAGAGATTTAAGATAATGTTTCTGTTGCATACATTTTGCTTCCTAATAAGACATATAGAGATTCAATAGTAGCTGCTGGTGCACGAAATAGATAACTTAGAGGTGAAGAGCCTGGCTTTGAGCCAGACAGACCAACCATTAAAATTTTGGCCCTGCTCTGGCCAGACACGGTGGCTCACGCCTGTAATCCCAGCACTTTGGGAGGCTGAGGCCAATGAATCACGAGGTCAGGAGTTCGAGATCAGCCTGGCCAACATGGTGAAACCCCGTCTCTACTAAAAATACAAAAATTAGCTGGGCATGGTGGCGGGCACCTGTAATCCCAGCTACTTGGGAGGCTAAGGCAGGAGAATAGCTTGAATCCGGTAGGCAGAGGTTGCAGTGAGTCGAGATCACGCCATTGTACTCCAACCTGGGGGACAAAAGCGAGACTTTGTCTCAAAGAAAAAAAAAAAATTTGGCCCTGCTCATTATTAGCTTGTGATCTTGACAAATTACTTTTCTAAGTGTCAGTTGCTTCTTCTATAAACAATTCACCCGATTTGGGTCTGATATTGAGGGAAGTAGAAACTGAATGTGGAAGATGCCCAAATTGTGGAATGTCTTTAAGGCATAGAGCTTTATAAACTAAGTGTGCTGCCAAGAGAAGGATTATTTAAATGAACTGGTGAGAATGACAAGTGGAATGGGAAAAGAATGGAAGGGTACATAAAGGATGCATTACTTCCGAGATCCTTTCTCATTCTGATGTTTTATAATTTCATATTTTATATCAACTTAAAATGGATAATTTTGAAGTGCTTTGCAAATGTTTATTCATTTAAAGTAACTATTCAACCTTAAATTTTGTCTGTGTTACAAATTTAGGAAGTGTAAATTTTAAATGCCTATGCCTGATGAGGGGCAGTTGCAAGTTTCTGGGATTCAAATAAAAGAAGATCCTTACTTATTTGCAGGTAGTTCACAGAGTGACCCAGAACACTGGCTTTGGATTCTGAAATATCCAAGTTCTTGTTCAGCTCTCCCAGTTTTGGAATTGTCACTTTGGGTAAGTCTTATAAACTCTGTACATATCATCTGCATGATAGAGATAATAATAGTACCTATCACGCAAGATGGGTGAAATAATTTACTTAGATGATGTGCAAAGCTCCCGTAAAATTTTCCATACATTTTAGTGGTTGTATCTTGTTACTATACAGTTCTAATCATTCTAATGCAGCCATTCCCATTTAATAAAATCTTCGGAATGGCTTCTTCATGATGGTGGGAAATTTCCCTTTTACCAACAGCCAAATAAATGGCTATATGGAATAATATTTCTTCCATCTTCACAGGGCTCCCTCCTAAAACAGCCACTTAGGAACAAGAGCCACTGAAAAGGGATGGATGTCCTCCCTTGGCAACCCATAGCAGGAACCAGCTTGTGTAGCAGTGACACTGCAAACTAAGGAACCAGAAGCCAGATAGATGCATCCCTTGCCAGGGGGCTCCCAGTGGAGTCTTGTAGACTATGTTACAGTGTGCTGTGGCTCTAATTCAATTCTAAGCTCTAGTTGTGTGACTAACAGCCTAAAGGAGAAAAAGGAAAACCAGCCTCAAAGTCCTGCCTGCTTCTGTCTTCTGGCAAGAAGAAACTATGGCTATACATCCAGGAGGGCTGGAAGGGCTGAGTGGCATTATCATTTTGTAACTCTCTTACTCACCAAAAACGCAGGAGAGGTTTTCAAATGAATGTATATTCATGAGGAATATTTTTTAAAGACAGTAGAAAGAATTTTTTTAAAAAGCAGCAGCATCACAAGGCCTATTGGTTATCTCTGTTCAGCAACACACATTTAGGGGTCATGTCGGAAAATGGTATATGCTCATAGGATCTGCCTTCCTTTAGGTCACACCTTTACATCATCTGCTTATTCTGGAAACAATATTGTTTTTCCCATGGGCTGCTTAAGATTTCTAAGATATCACACTGGCCAGAATACTTTGATAAGTTCCATTGCTCAGGATCCTGGATTTTTGACTGGTCAAGCCCCATCCAAGGAACTGGAGCACAAAATAGATAACTTAGAGGTCAAGAGCCTGGCTTTGAGCCGAAGAGACCAGTCATTAGAATTTTGGCCCTGCTCATTACTATCTTGTGATTTTGACAAATTACTTTTCTTTCTAAGCCTCAGTTTCTTCTTCTATAAACAAAGGCCAGAAAGATACCTACTTCATAGGATTGTTACTGGGATCAAATGAGAATGCCTATAAAGTGCTTAGTATAGTGCCTGGCACATCGTAAGATTTCAATAAACGTTAAATGCTTTCCCATGCAAAACTGGTGGATATGTGTCTTTTTTGTTTCCAGGGCCTCTGTTCCTCTAGAAAATTGTCAAGTGATAAGAGTCTATCCAGTACCAACAAGCTACACAACCAGAGCAAGACTGAAACAAGTCCATTTACCTGGCTCCACACAAAGCTCCTGTAGAATAAAAATACCTGTGACTAAAGAAGCATGGAATGTTAGTGTGGGAAGGGCCTTTAGAGACCATTTAGTCCAATCTTTTATTTTCCAAAAAATAAGAATAAACAAAACTTCTGAGAGATAAAGAAACTTGATCCGTGTGAAGAGCTAGTTAGGGGTAGGGCCATGGTTCAAATCCAGATTTTTTGATCCTTAATCCTGTGACCTGATGAGCTCAATTGCTTTGGTGGTTAGAACATGTGAAATGGCAGGGCATGAATGACCAAGGGGAAAGCCTCCTAAATGTCTAAGTCATCTCATTAATCACTAATTTGTGATTCCATGATTGTATCACAGTATGCTCTCTCAATAGCAAACAGAGAGCAAGTGATTACACGATGTCACCTCAAAAGAAACCCTCCACATCACAGGCCCTACAAACCATCATCATCATGGTGAGCTTGCCTAAACACATTTGATATTGAACCATAATGTGTGAAACAATTCATCAAATGCTTGCAACCATTTATGCCAAAGAACTGGGGGAAAATCATAGAAATCTATACTGCAAACTGTAAGCCAACGGCATTTATGGCAAGTGAAATGTCATGCTAGACAGTCTCTACAATGCCACCCAATAATCCCTACTTCCTGGTATTCATATCATTGAGTAATCTCCTCCCCTAGAGTTTGGGCTGGATGTATGCACTTGCTTCTAACAAATAGAATACAGCAGAAGTGATAGGATGTCACTTGTGAGATCAGGTTATAAAAAGACTGTGGCTTCCACATTTGGCACTCTTTTTCACTCTCCTTTAGTTTGCCTATTTGGGGGAAACCATCTGCCATGTCATAAAGTAGAGCAGACCTTCTGAGGCCTGCCTATAACCATGTTAGTGAGATTGGAAGCAGTTTTTCCAGCCCCAGTCAAGTCTTGAGATGACTGATAGTTTGACTGCAACCTTGTGAGATACCTTAGGCGAAATGGTACCCAGCTAAGCTGCTCCCAGATACATTACCCATAGAAATTATGATATAATAAATTTTAGGGTAACTTGCAATAGATAACACAAAATGCAGATAGGATTGGGATATAGCACCCCTGAGCACAGGGCTTGATGTTGTGGTCCCCCAAAAAGCAAATATTTTTATTCTTATTATGGACAGTCCAGAAAAACAGTATTCATTTTCTGTGAGACTTCTCCAAGGTTCTACAAAAATCAAATAAATATACTTGTGGATTATCTCAGTGCTATTATCTGGATTGTGAAAGTGGGAAGGTTCAGTTTATTGCTATCCTTGGTGCCTGGCAAATCTTGGCTCTCTATAAATATTCTTGAATGAATGAATGAATGAATGAATGATATCTCCCAATGGCATAACTGGTTCTGCACCAGTCTTATGGGAATACTATTTTTAAAATATCTTCCATTATGTCCTCTGTAATTTCTTAGTAATTCAGGTGTTATTTTTCTTTCCCTTATATCCCATCTGCTTTAAAGGTAAGCCAAGAGTCATTTTGCTCTAGTGAAGGAAGGGATGGGTGCTATCTTGAAAAGAAATCTTTTTTAGTTCCATAGCAAGACAGAGTTGAAAGCCAGATACTGATGAGAGAGAACATTTTTAAAATAAATTCCCAAATCTCCTTTTTTATATATAAGCCGTGCATATCTGTAGGAAAATACAGTTTTCCACGGCCAGACTGCTGTTCTAAGTGGGTCCCCAATCCCATTTCTCCTCACTGGGCAGGACGTCCAGGCTGGAGCCTCCAGCTACCCCCACTGGTGTTTTCTGGCTGATGGAGGTTTCATATCTCCCTGGGATGGAGCTCCCAGCAGGAGGGTGGACCGCCATCTTTGCTGTTTGAGACTTAGCTGTCTCACCCTTTGGGCTTTGGAGAGTCCAGGGAATCCGGGGACTGAAGCAGATCCCCAGCACAGCACAGCTGCTCTATGAAAACATAGCCAGACCTGCTGGTCCCCAATACCATTCCTTCTCACTGGATGGGACCTCCCAATGGGGTCTCCAGCCACCTCCTACAGGTGTCTTCCAGCCAGCAACAGGTCTGAACCTCTCTGGGAGGGAGCTCCCAAGGGGAGAGGAAGGCTGCCATCTTTGCTGTTTCACAGCCTTCACTGTTGATACCCCAAAGTACTAGAAAAGCCAAGGTGACTAGGGATTGGTGTGGACCGCCAGCATACTGCAGCACCCCTACAGAAAAGTGGCCTGTTCCTGTACCTCCTCACCAGGCAGGTCCTCCAGGCATGGGCCTCCAGCCACCCCCTGCTGGGGCTATTGAGCCAGTAGCAGCTCTGCAACTCCGTGGGCAGAGCCCACAGGAGTAACTGAAAGCCTCTCTGCCACCACCTCTGCTGTGGACGTGCCCTTGTTACTCTTGGACTAGTGAAGGAGCAAAGACTCTAAGTGCCTCACCCATACCTCCAACAAGCTGCAATCGACCCAAGGAGAGGAGGCAGGTATATTTTCCCTGAATCCCACTCTGCTTGTCACCAGGCAGGGCACTCCTGGCTTAAGCCCACAGCACAGACCCTCCATCATGGGCTGATTGCACTAAGCAATTGCTAACCTGTATCTCTCTGGGGTACAGCCCCCAGGAAACAAGAAAAAGATCCTTGGCCACAACCACTACTAAGGTCCCTTCCTCTACTGACTCCAACTTGGGGGAGGAACGTAAACTCTGAGATAACCCCAGAGCTGCAGTGGGCAGCCTACGAGTGCCAAGCCATGATTTACATCCAGCACTCAAGGGAGAGAGGAGCCCACTTTCAGAGCATTCAGAGGGAACACAGCTGCAACTGTGAGAAAAGACAGGGGAGCCACACAACTGAGCAAGTCTATCAACTGACCAATATGTCTAAACACCACCAAATGGATCGCATCCAAAGCTTCAACACCAAAAATAACCCACTGACACTGTAAAACCAAAGACAAGAAGTCAGCTTCAAATAAAGACCATGCACAAAACCTTGGCCTTGTAAAAAAATCTAGAAAAGAAGTCAATTGACTGTACTCAATCTACACTGCAGTTAAAGGAACAAGAATTCCAGTACCAACACAAGAATTCCAGTAACTCAAATGGACAGACTGTCATGTGTCCTCCAAATGACTGCATTAGTTCTCCAACAAGAGTTCTTAACCAGGCTGACCTGGCTGAAATGACAAAAATAGAGTTAAGAATATGGATAGGAAAGATATTGAGATTTAGAAGAATGGAAAAACTGAATACAGGGAAACTAAGAATCACAATAAAACAATGCAGGAGCTGAAGGACAAAATAGCCAGTATAAAATGGAACCTAACAGCTCTAACAGAGCTGGAAAACACAATACAAGAATTTCACAATGCAATTACAAGTATTAACAGCAGAATCGACCAAGCTGAGGAAAGAATTCTTAAAGAAAAAAATATTCAACCAAGAATTTCATATCCAGTGAAACTAAGCTTTCTAAGAAGAGGAGAAATAAGATCCTTTTCAGATAAACAAACGTTGAAGGAGTTCACTACTACCAGACCTGCCTTACAAGAGGTCTTGAAAGGAGCACCAAATATAGAAAGGAAAGACTGCTACCAAATAATACAAAAGCACTCTTAAATACACAGACCAGTGACACTATAAAGTAACCACACAAACAAGCCAGCATAATAACCAGCTAACAACACAATGACAGGACCAAATCCACACATATTAATACTAACCTTTAATGTAAATGGGCTAAATGCCCCACTTAAAAGGTGCAGAGTGGCAAGCTGGATAAAAAAGCAAAACCCAATGGTATACTGTCTTCAAGAGACCCATCTCGCATGTAAAGACACACATAGGCTCAAAATAAAGGGATGGAGGAAAATCTACCAAGCAAATGGAAAACAGATAAAAGCAGGGTTGCAATCCTAATTTCAGACAAAACAGAATTTAACCCAACAAAGATCATAAAAGACTAAGAACAGCATTATATAATGATAAAGGATTCAATTCAACAAGAAGACCTAATTATTCTAAATATATATGCACACAACATAGGAGCACCCAGATTTATAAAGCAAATTCTTAGAGACCTACAAAGAGACTTAGACTCCCACACAATAATAGTGGGAGACTTCAACACTCCACTGACAGTATTAGACAGATCATCAATGCAGAAAATTAACAAAGATATTCAGGACCTAAACTAAACATTGGACCAAATGGATCTGATAGATCTCTATGGAACTCTCCACCACAAACCAACAGAATATACATTCTTCTCATCATCACATGGCACATACTCTAAAATTGACCACATAATTGGACATAAAACAATCCTCAGCAAATGCAAAAGAACCAAAATCATACCAAACATACTCTTGGACCACAGCACAATAAAAATAGAAGCCAAGATTAAGAAAATCACTTAAAACCATGCAATTACATGGAAATTAAACAACATGCTCCTGAATGACTTTTGGATAAATGAAATTAAGGTGGAAATCAATAAGCTCTTTGAAACTAATGAGAACAAAGATACAACATACCAAAATCTCTGGGACACAGCTAAAGCAGTGTTAACAGAGAAATTCATAGCAATAAATGCCCAAATCAAAAAGTTAGAAAAATCTCAAATTAACAACTAAATATCCCAACTGAAAGAATTAGAGCAGCAAGGACAAATCAACCCCAAAGCTAGAAGAAGACAAGAAATAACCAAAATCAGAGCTGAACTGAAGGAAACTGAAACACGAGAAACCATTCAAAAGATCAATGAATCCAAGAATTGCTTTTTTGAAAAAATAAGGTCAGCCACTAGTTAGATTAATAAAGAAGAAAAGAAAGAAGATCTAAAAAAACATAATGAGAAATGATGAAAGGGGTGTTACCGCTGAACCCACAGAAATAAAAATAACCATCAGAATCTACTATGAATACCTCTATGCATACAAACTAGAAAACCTAGAGGAGATGGATAAATTCCTGGATATGTACATCCTCCCAAGACTGAACCAGGAAGAAATTGATTACCTCAACAGTTAAAATTATGGGTTCCAAAAGGGAATCAGAAATAAATAGCCTACCAATCAAAAAATGCCAAAGATCAGATAGATTCACAGCCAAATTCTACCAGATGTACAAAGCACAGCTGCTATCATTCCTACAAAAACTATTCCAAAAAACTGAGGAGGGGGCTCCTCTCAACACATTCTATGAAGCCAGTATCATCCCGATACCAAAACCTGGCACAACAAATAAAAATAAAATTTTAGACCAATATTTTTGATGAACACTGATGTAACAATCCTCAACAAAATCCTAGAAAACAGAACCCAAAAGCACATCAAAAAGCTAACCCACCATGATTGAGTAGGCTTTATCCCCAGGATGCAAGGTTGGTTCAACATATGCAAATCAATAAATGGGACTCATCACATAAACAGAACTGAAGACAAAAACCACATGATTACCTCCATAGATACAGAAAAGACTTTTGATAAAATTCAATATCCCTTCATGTTAAAAACTCTCAATAAACTAGGTATTGAAGGAACATACTTCAAAGTAATAACAGCTGTCTATGACAAACCCACAGCCAACATTACACTGAATGGGCAAAAGCTGGAATATTCCCCTTGAAAACTGGCACGAGACAAGGATGCCCTCTCTCACCACTTCTATTCAACACAGTATTGGATGTCCTACCCAGAGCAATAAGACAAGAGAAAGAAATAAAAGTCATCTAAACAGGAAGAGAGGAAGCCAAACTATCCTTGTTTGCAGACAACATGATTCTATATCTAGAAATCCTCATGGTCTTCAGCCAAAAGCTCCTTCAGCGATAAACAACTTCAGCAAAGTTTCAGGATACAAAATCAATGTACAAAAATTATTAGCATTCCTATACACCAACAGGAGCCAAGCCAAGAGCCAAACCAGGAAGGCAACCCCATTCACAATTGCCACAAAAAGAATAAAATACCTAGGAATACAGTTAAAATGACAAAACATTGCTCAAAGAAATCAGAGAAAACAGAAACAAATGGAAAAAACATTCCACGCTCATGGATAGGAAGAATCAACATCATTAAGTACTGCCCAAAGCAATTTACAGATTCAATGCTATTCCTATCAAATTATCAATGGCATCCTTCACAGAACTAGAAAAATCTATTTTAAAATTCACATAGAACTAAAAAAGAGCTTGAAGAGCCAAGGCAGTCCTAAGCAAAAAGAACAAAGCTGGAGGCATTGTGTTACCTGACTTCAAACTATGCTACAGGGCTATAGTAACCAAAACCGCATGGTACTTGTACGAAAACAGGCACATCGACCAATGAAACAGAATAGATAGCCTAGAAACAAGGCTGCACATTGTCACAAATATGACCATTTGATATTCAACAAAGGTGACAAAAACAAGCAATGAGGAAAAGACTCCTTATTCAATAAATGGGGCTAGAATAAGTGGCTAGCCATGTCCAGATGATTGAAACTGGACCCTTTCCTTACACCATACACAAAAATCAACTCAAGATAGATTAAAGACTTAAATGTAAAACCAAAAACTGTAAAAACCCTAGAAGACAACCTAGGCAATACTATCCTGGACATAGGAATGCACAAAGATTTCATGACAAAGACACCAAAAGTAATTGCAAAAAACGCAAAAATACACAAATGGAATCTAATTAAACCTAAGAGCTTCTGCATAGCAAGAGAAACTATTCACAGAGTAAACAGACAATTTACAGAATGGGAGAAAATATCTGCAAACTATGCATGTGACAAAGGTCTACTATCCATCATCTATAAGAAACAAACAAATTTACAAGAGAAAAACAACCCCATTAAAAAATGGGCAAAGTATGTGAACAGACACTTTCAAAAGAAGATATACATGCAGCCAACAAGCATATGAAAAAAAGTTCAATATCACCATTCATTAGAGAAATGCAGATCAAAACCACAATGAAATACCATCACACACCAGTCAGAATGGCTATTAATAAAAAGTAAAAAAATAACATGCTGGCAAGGTTGCAGAGAAAAGGGAACACTTATACACTGTTGGTGGGGGTTTAAATTAGTTCAACCATTGTGGAAAGCTGTATGGCGATTCCTCAAAGAGCTAAAAGCAGAACTACCATTTGACCCAGCAATTCTATTAGTGGGTATATACCCAGAGGAATATAAATTATTCTACTGTAAAGACATATGCACACGAATGTTTACTGCAGCAATATTCACAATAGTAAAGACATGGAATTAACCTAAATGCCCATTGATGATTGACTAGATAAAGAAAATGTATACAGATACACCATGGAATAGTATGCAGCCATAAAAAAGAACGAGATCATGTCTTTTGCAGGAACATGGATGGAGCTGGAGGCTATTAGCCTTAGCAAACTAATACAGGAACAGAAAACCAAATACTGCATGTTCCTGTAAGTGTGAGCTAAATGATGAGAACACATGGACACACAGGGGGAATAACACACACTGGAGCCTACCTGAGAGTGAGAGGGCGGGAGGAGGGAGAGGCGCAGAAAAAATAGCTATTGGGTACTGGGCTTAATACCTGAGTGATGAAATAATCTGTACAACAAATCCACATGATGTAAGTTTACCTATGTAACAAGCCTTCACATGTACCCCGAAACCTAAAGGTTAAAAAAAAAGGAAGGTCCAGAAAATTTAGGTCAAACTTTTTTAAAAAAAGTAATCTAAAGAAAAAAGTTTTATAACTATGTTTTAATCCTAGAAGATGCTGAATATTAAGGCTTTGAATAATGTAACATTTTTATCTTCATTGGTTAAGAGATGTAGCTATACAATGTAGTCCTGTCTTAATAATGAAAATTTAAAAATAATAACTTCCTTTTTTTTTTTGAGATGGAGTCTTGCTCTGTGGCCCAGACTGGAGTACGTTGGTGTGATCTCGGCTCACTGCAACCTCCGCCTCCAAGGTTCAAGTGATTCTCCTGCCTCAGCCTCCTGAGTAGCTGGAATTACAGGTGCATGCCACTATGCCCAGCTAATTTTTCTATTTTTAGTAGAGACGGTGTTTCACCATGTCAGCCAGGCTGGTCTTGAACTCCTGACCTCAGGTGATCCACCGGCCTTGGCTTCCCAAAGTGCTGGGATTACAAGCATGAGCTGCTGCACCTAGCCAAAAACAATAACTTTCATTTGTAAAAAGAAAGAAGGAAGGAAGGAAGGGAGGGAGGGAGGGATGGAGGGAGGGAAAGAGAGAGAGAGAGAAGGAAGGGAGGGAGGGAGGGAGGGAAAGAGAGAGAGAAGGAAGGAAGGAAGGAAGGAAGGAAGGAAGGAAGGAAGGAAGGAAGGAAGGAAGGAAAGAAAGAAGGAAGGAAAGAAACAAAGAAAATACAGTTTTGCTCGAAGCCCTGGGTAGAGTGGACTCAGAAGGTGACCCAAGAAATGTTCTTATAAGACAGGAATAGAAAATTAAAAAGTCTTTTGCCAAAAGAAAAGAAGGGTGGCAAGAAATCAAAGGCTAGGACCCTGACTTCCCCTTCCCACTTTGGCTTCTGGGTGGCATCTTAAGGGCCGTGCCAAATGAAAACTCCAGAAAGTTTGAGGGAAGGAAAAACCAGAGGCATTCGTGTTCCAATTTTCATTTGAGATTTGGAAGGGGATTGCCTCAGAGTACACCATGTCAAGATGGGGTTTCACAGGAGGGTAGAGGTAGACAAAGAGAAGTTATACAAAATAAAGAAGATACACTGGTTGCATGACTCAGTATTAATTTTGTTAAATTTTAACCCCAATTAGCAAATAGGTTAGCTCAGTCTTGCCTGGTTTCAGCGTGCCCCAGGCCAAGGTTTGCCGCCTTTATGAAGCAGCAGCACAGCCTGTGAGAAGAATGGTGGGAATGATTGCTAGAGATGAGGCTGATTACCACTGTTTTGCCCCTAACTGACAAGATTCTGCCAAAAATTGATGGGTCCACAACAGTGTCTGTTGGCAGATTCTGCCTTTGTTCTTAATGCTTTCAGAATAACCATTGCCTTTCCTTTTTGGGGGCAGTGTGTCATAATCATAGGCAGATAGCCCAACGTTCTCACCTTGGCCCTGCTGGTTGTTGGCTGTGTGATTTTGGATAACTTTCTTCTCTCTCTGAGCTTCAGTTTTTATTAATAATAATAACACAAAATAATAATAAGTGTAGTACTTCAGGGCTTATTAAGTGAAAAGCACTTTGCAAAGCATATAATATGCATTACCTCATTTAGTTCTCACATTCACCATGTGAGGTAGGTACTACTACTATAATCCACATTTCACAGATGGGAAAACATGCCCCAAATCACACAGGTAATAAGTAGCAGAAGTAAGAACTGAAACCAGGCTCAGCTGACTGCAAAGACCATGGAGCTTGATTCCTATACAGGGGAATCCATGAGATGGCTGTGATACCAAGCAGCCTGCAGGGACCCTCATATCCAATTCCCTGCTAGTCTGTATCAGTATTTGGTCCAGAATAATAACAGCATTGACCCCTGTGGGATCAAGGTAACTCTCTTTTGTGTGTGTGAATACAACTTTTAAACAAGTCTCACATTCATTCTAACAAAAATATTTGGATCTGTGTCTGTGATTTATCATTTTTCATTAGGTTCCGTACTGGGGCCGGGGATCATGCCACACTGCAAACTCCCCCTAGATCTGGGAACAGATGCTTGCTGGTGACTGCCTGCGGCAGCATACCTAAAAACCAGTGACAGTCTGGGCAGGTTCCCAGCTGCTGAAATTAGCCTGCAGGATCCTTGTAGGCAAAGGTGTATTTTAGGACAGCATCACAGAATGACAAGAACACAGCCCCTTCCACGTTTCTTCAAATGTCCAAATAGCTCGTGCTCATGTTTGACCCTATTTAATAGTTGTTTGTATGGAATGCAAAAATCTGTTTACCTGTATATCAATAAATATCTATGCACATACCGTTCAGAAACTGAATGATAATGACTTTTTAAAAATAAATTTTAATTATAATAAAGCAAATTCTTTTTTTCAGAGGACTGCAACACATTTTAGTTAGCAAATTCCTTTGTTGTGGATAATTTCATTAGCTGCTGAGTTCTTCCAGGGGAATCATTTAGCATTATTGGTAATAATAATGACTGGATAATAATGCTTCTTAATGAATTGCCATGAGCAGTAAGTATGACTCAATAGCTCAGTATGGTGGAAATAAATTACTGGTCTAGATCAGGAATATTGAAGGCAGAAGAAAACTTAGAATTTATTTATCCTATGCTACCACCTGTCTTCAGGCATCATTTACAAATCAGGAAGCAGGCTCAGAAATCCATGTCATTTTCAAGGTCACTCAGTGAGTTAAAGGCGCAACCAGGGGTCCTGACTTCCAGAGCAGCTAAGTCACATCACTTCACAGTCATGTTCTGCTGTACAACTCTGGCAATAACTGTGAACAGATAACCCCCTCCATCTTTGGGGTGGAAATTAGAGGTTATCACAGTTTATATTTACAGGAATAATTCAAAAATATCTGTTGAATAGAAAGTAGAGATGTGTTAGGAATCCAAATTCAGGAGGAACTTACTGAAACCTCAGCATTCCAGACACTAAGCCTCTCATTTCATTTGCATAACAATCCATGAGGCTGATATATTAAGAACTGCCCCATTTCACAGATAAGGAAATGGGGCTTACAGAGGGCATGTGATAACCCAGTCACATTGTATTAGTCCATTTTCACACTGCTGATAAAGACATAACCAAGATGGGGAATTTACAAAAGAAAGACGTTTAATGGACTTAACAGTTCCACATGGCTGGAGAAGCCTCACAATAATGGTGGAAGGCAAGAAGGAGCCAGTCACAACTTACATGGATGACAGCAGGCAAAGAGCTTGTGCTAGGAAACTCTGCCTTATAAAGCCATTAGATCTCATGAGACTTATTCACTGTCATGAGAACAGCACTGGAAAGACCTGCCTTCATGATTCAATTACCTCCCACCAGGTCCCTCCCACAACATGTGGGAATTCAAGATGAGATTTGGGTGGAGACACAGCCAAACCATATCATTCTGGCCCAGGCCCCTCCCAAATCTCATGCCCTCATATTTTAAAATCAATCATGCCTTCCCAAGAGTGCCCCAAAGTCTTAACTCATTTCAGCATTAATTCAAAAGTCCATAGTCCAAAATTTCATCCAAGACAGGGCAAGTCCCTCCCACCTATGGGCCTGTGAAATCAAAAGCGGCTTGGTTACTTCCTAGATACAGTGGAGGTACAGGCATTGGGTAAATACAGCTGTTCCAAATGGCAGAAATTGGCCAAAACAAAGGGGCTGCAGGCTCCATGCAAGTCTGAAATCCAGCAGCACAGTCAAATCTTAAAGCTCCAAAATGACCTCCTTTGACTCCATGTCTCATATCCAAGTCATGCTAATGCAAGAGGTGGGTTCCCACAGTCTTGGGCCACTCTGCTCCTGTGGCTTTGCAGGGTACAGCCTCACTCCTTGCTGCTGTCATGGGCTGGTGTTGTGTCTGTGGCTTTTCCAGGTACACAGTGCAAGCTGTCAATGGATCTACCATTCTGGGGTCTGGAGGACAGCTCCACTAGGTGGTGCCCCAGTAGGGACTTTGTGTGGGGACTCTGACCCAACATTTCCCTTCCACACTGCCCTAGCAGAGGTTCTCCATGAGCACCCCACCCCTGCAGCAAACTTCTGCCTGGGCATCCAGGTGTTTCCATACATCTGAAATCTAGGTGGAGGTTCCCCAACCCTAATTCTTGACTTCTGTGCATTTGCAGACTCAACACCATGTGGAAGTTGCCAAGCTCTGAAGCCACAGCCCAAGCTCTTCATTGACCCCTTTCAGCCATGGCTGGAGTGGCTGGGATACAGTGCACCAAGTCTGTAGGCTGCACACAGCACAGGGACCCTGGGCCTGACCCATTAAACCATTTTTTCCTCCTAGGTCCTCTGGACCTGTGATGAGAGGGACTGCCGTGAAGACCTCTGACATGCCCTGAAGACATTTTCTCCATTGTCTTGGGGATTAACATTCAGCTCCTCGTTACTTATGCCCACTTGAATTTCTCAGAAAATAAGATTTTCTTTCCTATTGCATTGTCAGGCTGCAAATTTTCTGAACTTCTATGCTCTGCTTCCCTTATAAAACTGAATGCCTTTAACAGCACCAAAGTCACCTCTTGAATGCTTTGCTGCTTAGAAATTTCTTCCACCCTAAATCATTTCTCTCAAGTTCAAAGTCCCACAAATCTCTAGGGAAGGGGCAAAATGCTGCAAGTCTTTTTGCTAAAACATAACAAGAGTCACTTCTGCTCCAGTTCGCAACAAGTTCCTCATCTCCATCTGAGACTGCCTCAGCCTGGATTTCATTATCCATATCATTAACAGCATTTTGGTCAAAGCCATTCAACAAGTCTCTAGGAGTTCCAAACTTTTCCACATTTTTCTGTCTTCTTCTGAGCCCTCCAAACTGTTCCAATCTCTGCCTGTTACCCAGTTCCAAAGTTGCTTCCACATTTTGGGGTATCTTTTCAGCAGTGCCCCCACTCTTGTGGTACGAATTTACTGTGTTAGTCTGTTTTCACACTGCTAATAAAGATGTACCTGAGACAAGGCAATTTACTAAAGGAAGAGGTTTAATGAACTTACAGTTCCACATGGCTGGGGAAGCCTCACCATCATGGTGGAAGACAAGGAGGAGCAAGTCACGTCTTACATGGATGGCAGCAGGCAAAGAGAAAACTTGTGCAGGGAAATTTTACCTTATAAAGCCATCAGATCACTTGAGACTTATTCACAGGAACAGCACTGAAATACCTGCCTTTATGATTCAATTACCTTCCACTGGGTCCCTCCCACAACATATGAGAATTCAACATGAGATTTGGGTGGGGACACAGCCAAACCATATCATACACAGTAAATAACGGAGCTAGGATTTTATGTTGGACTTTGTGACTCCAATATGGGCCCCTTCTACTTTTCCACAGCAATAACTTATTAAAGCTTCCATAAGAATCCCCAATGGGGAGAACTAAGAATCTCCTTGGCTCTGTATACATCCGGATACTCTTTTAGGTAAAGATACAGCATTCAGCTCAGTTGGAGGGAAGTAGAAACCATGGTCCTTACCCTTGAGGAATTATCTTCCTTCTGACTGGTGAACTGAAATTATTCAAAAAGGACTTGCATAAAGCATGACTGCTGGCATAAAACACATGCTTAAGTAGAATAACAACAAATTACAAATTCAAGCATCTTCTCTACCATTCTGTCTTGGAAAGTTTATTGCTACACAGACAAATCCTCCAATGAGTGCAAGAAAAATATAAATATCAGCTGCTGAATTTTACCCGTATTGATATTTGGTCATGTGCCAAATGGGTTTGCACTTTAGCATGCAATATTAAAACTTCAGAATCCACCATCCTTGACCTGCACTGGATTCCCCTAAATGCTTGAAGACTCCACTATTCATTGCCACATCAGCTGTGAATTTCTAGCTTGTTACTAATCTCCTCTCCTTCTCACAAATCGGCTTCTTTTTTAATTTATTTATTGCATCACCTTGCTATGTATACTGAAAACCTTTAAATATTTAAAGTTGTAATTTAAGAAACTACAGAGAAGCCAGAAATAGAAGTTTGGGTTTTAAAATTTTTTCTTACAAGAAAGGGTTAGAAGCACACCAACCTAGACAGAAAAAAAGACAGACTCTCCTGCACAGGTCTGGGGAGTTGCTGATATACTGCCCTTGTAAGTTGGCACCCTGGCACCCATGGTATGTAGAGATAAAGTGTATAGAGTAGATACAATATTGCCCAATTATTCCTCCTTCAAAGACTCTCTTGCCAGAACCAACACCTTGCCCACCTGCTTTCTCTTCTTAACTTTCCATTTCCTCAGCCCCTCACTGCAGGACGGCTTTGACCTCACCCCCATCCACTGGTACCATGAAAGACCCTCTAGATGCTATACATATTGGCACTTTTCAGTTCTTATCATACTTGACCTTTATGCCACACAGTTTATTGGTCCCACCTTCCCAAAACTCTTCTCTTTAGGGCAAGGCTAATAACTATTGTTGTCATTATAAGTTTGCATTCATAGAGTACTTATAATTTATAAGGCAATGTGTCAAGCACTTTGTGTGCATTCTTTCATTGAACACTTATAAGCCCATGATGTAGACATTATTATTATTCCTATATCACAGATGAAGAAACTGAGGCACAACAGGTTAAGTAACTTGTCCAAAATGATACAGCTAGTAAATGGCAGAGCCAGATTTTGAACTCAGATTTTCCTGCCTCCAGAACTCATATTTGTAAGCACTAAACTACATTGCCTCATAATGTTTTCAAGACAGTGACTGCCTTAGTCAGCTGGGCTGCTATAACAAATTACCATAGAGTGAGTGGTTTAAACAAAAGACAGTTATTTATCATAGTTTTGGAAACTGGGAAGCCCAAGATCAAGGTGTAAACACACCCTGAATGTACAGATTTAAGGAGTGTAGCTGGCTGGAGAATAAGGGGTACTCACATAAATACCTTCCAATCAGTGTGTAATTGATGGAGTATAAATAAAAGTGCTTAAAAAAACAAAATGGCTCTATTTGTAAATAAAATTTCTATATGCTTTGTTCAAAACTCATAGGTTAATTCAAAATCAAAACCAAAATCCAATGTGCAAAAACAAAAAAGGGACACTTTGGCAAATTTCTGCAAGTTTCTGATGGTTTCAGTCTCCTCTAGGAAAAAAAATTATTTTGGCTATGCCTGGTGCTTGTCTGTATCCTTTAAATCTTCAGGAAAATTCGGTATGGGGTAAGAGCTATGATTCATGTTAGTCTGTGTTTGACTTTTGTGTTAGTATAAAGATTGAAAAAGTGAACTATATTCCTGGAAAGGCTAAAAACAATAATAATATCACTTAGTATGAACCAGGTGCTGTGTTAAGCATGGCAAATCTGATGGAGGTTTAAGGGCCTTGTGGAGAGGTAGGGAGGGGCTCTTGCTGATAGCCAGCCAACCCCCAGAGGCAGAACCACTTAGTTAACCTGCAGCTGACCCAGACACATGAAAGAACCCAGCTGAAATCAAAAGACCTGCCCAACTAAAGCCAGCCTAAATTACTGACCCATAGAATCATGAGCTCAATGAAATATTGATACATTAAGCCATGAAGTTTTGAGGTTTTGTAGCAGTAATGAACTACTACAATCTTCAACTAAATCACCTTTTTAAAAAAGCTGTGAAATGAATATGATATGCTAGTAATATATATTTTCTAATATACAACAAAATAAAAATACATTATAACTATTAAATTCTCTTAAAATGTTAAAGAAAAAAGAGAAGATATTATTCCAGGCAAGGCAGATGGTCAAGAGTACATTTGAAAAATAGAGGAAATTTAACTGGGTTTGGAAAATCATGTAGGATGTGACTGTGTAGAGGTCAGTGAGGACAGAAGTATTGGATTAGGAAGAAAAGGATATTCTACAAATATAAAGTGTATTTGGAAGATAGTGGGTAAATCAGCTCGGTTAAGACATAAGTGTTTTGGTTTTATTTCTTTGTGAAGATCTAAACCTGGAAAAAGCTTTTAAGAAAAACTTTAACGTAGGCTAATGCCTTCAGCTGGATACCTAAATAAATAAATAATCCCTGTCACCATCTGTTTTTTCAAAATGAGACCAACGTATGTCTAACCTCACTTATAACCAGAAGGGACTGATTTTTGAGGGATCATAACTCTCCTTCAAAATCCTTTTTTTGAGGCTGGGCAACATAGGGAGACCCCATCTCTACAAAAAATAAAAACATTAGCCAGGTGTAGTGGCACATGCCTATGGTCCCAGCTACTCGAAAGGCTGAGATGGGAGAATTGCTTGAACCCAGGAGGTCTAGGCTGCAGTGATCACGCCACTGCACTCCAGCCTGGGCAACACAGAGAGAGACACTGTTAAAAAAAAAAAAGAAGAAGAAGAAAGAGGAAGAGAAAAAACATTCTTTTGTGATCATAATGAACAGAGAATAACTTTCCATTCCTATATTAAATGATTTAGACACAGCATAAGGCAGATTTTACAGCTGGTAATAAGGTAAACAGAAAATACAGATGACCAGAAGCTAGGAGACAAGCTGATGCTCTTATTCAGCAACTAATGAGCTGTTACTTTGGGGGTGTGATATATCTCTGAATCTCAGCCTCCTCATCCATCAAATACGTGGGGTTAAACCAGATGATCTCTAAGACTTCTTCCAGCTCTAAAATTCAGTCACTCTCTGTCAGCTATTCAGCAAGACAAGCAGCCATCAAGAGATCATCAGATTCAGTGCTGATTCAGCCCTGGGCAGAGGTGCTTCTGAGTACTTCAGGGAGGAGCTTGTTGTGGAGTTCCAGCTTACCAAGCCTGAGTTTTGCTTGATGCATAATGACTCAGGTGCTTCCCTCAGAGGGTGTGTGTGTGTGTATGTGTGTTGGGGAAGGGTCAATAGTGAAAAAAAAGTTAAAATCCTTACACTATATTATATCCAGTCTGAAAGTTTAATGTATCTCTAGGAGGCACAGAGGATATTACCGGAAATTGATTCACACTTTGCCTGCAAATACCATGGTCAGCTCGCACAGCTATGAAGAAAAATGTGAGACTGGGTAATTTACACAGAAAAGACATTTAATTAGCTCATGGTTCTGCAAGCTGTACAGGAAGCATGGCAGCATCTGCTTCTGGGGAGGCCTCAGGGAGCTTTTACTAATGGTGGAAGGCAAAGTGGGAGCAGGCATCTTACATGGCAGGAACAGAACCAGGGTTGGTGGGGAGGTGCTACACACTTTCAAACAACCAGGTCTCGTGAGAACTCACTCACTATACAGTACCAAGGGGTGATGGTGATAAACCATTCATGAGAACCCTGTTCCCAGGATCCAATCACTTCCCACCAGGCCCCACCTCCAACACTGGGGATTACAATTCGATATTAGATTTGGTAGGGACACAGATCCAAAGCATATCAGTCAGAAAAATTTTAAAACTAGAGCATCCTTAAAGGGAGCTCCTACTGAGCCTGTCTTGGCATAAGTGCAGCATTCAAAACAGAGACCAGAGTCATGGACTGAGTGATGAAGGAGAAAGGAAGAGGAGACAGGAAAACTGTATTACAATGATCCATTTATTCAACATCTGTCATTCAATCTAGCACTTTCTGTAGGCCAGGCACTCGGCTAGGTGCTGGAAATACAGCAAAGATCAAAACCAACAAAAAATTCCTGCCCTTATGGATCTTACAATCTCTTCTTGATATTTCTTCTGTGGTAGCCAGGACGTGTACTATTATGCATGCATCTGTTTCTGGGGTGTTTGTTGTTTGCTTGTTGACCTTCTTTTGTTTTCTTTGTGTGGACCGTAAAGAGTTGGTGGGGTTGGGGTAACTTTATGGTGCAGATGCTTGGAGGACTGAGGACACCTGAAGGACACTTACTTGGATTGGTCAAAGCTTGACTTAACTTGTTCATTCAATCATCATCTTTTATATAGAGAACCAACTATATAAAAGGTTCTGCAGTTTAAAAAAAAAAGTAAATAAGCCAGATTCTCTGTCCCAAATATAGTCACAACTTAGTTTTCCTTACTGAGGAAAAAAGACATTAAAAATACTTAATTACAATTCAATATAATCTACGCTACAACCGAGTATACACAAAGAGTGAACTCAAACAAAGGAAAGAGTTAACTCTGCTGGAAAAAACTCTAGGGACATCTTCCTGGAGGAGGTTTGGTAACCTGGGTTGTGAAAAATGAGTAGAAGTTTTGTTGCAGGCTGCAGGGAAAGCATGTGCAGAATAAAAACAGGGAGAGCAGCTGCATGGTTTGGAGAGAGGTGGTTGTTCCATGTGGCTGCAGCAGTCCTTAATACACATCTTGCTGCTTATTAAGATTACCAGGAGAACTTTCAAAATGACAGATACCATGACCCTATCACCAGCTCTATTAAACTAGAATCTCTTGGGGGGGTAAAGCCCAGTCCTGCATAAAATTTTAAGACTCTCTGGGCCGGGTGTGGTGGCTCACGCCCATAATCCCAGCATTTTGGGAGGCCGAGGCAGGCTGATCACGAGGTCAAGAGATCGAGACCATCCTGGCCAACATGGTGAAACTCCATCTCCACTAAAAATACAAAAAATTAGCTGGGCATGGTGGTACATGCCTGTAGTCCCAGCTACTCAGGAGGCAGAGACAGGAGAATCTCTTGAACCTGGGAGACGGAGGTTGCAGTGAGCCAAGATCATGCCACTGCACTCCAGCCTGGTGACAGAGCGAGACTCCATCTAAAAAAAAAAAAGACTCACTGGGTGGTTCTAAGGTGCAGCCACAGTCAAGAATAATTAGGCTAGAATAGTACTTCTCAAATTTTAATATAAGAATCACCTGAGGATCTTTTGAACTAAAAGTAGATCTACCATTCAATCCCGCAATCCCACTACTGGGTATCTACCCAAAGAGAAAGAAGTTATTATATGAAAAAGACACACACATGTATGTTTATAGCAGCATAATTCACAATTGCAAAGATATGGAAAAAACTAAGTGTCCATCGACCAATGAATGGATAAAGAAAATGTGGTATATATACACCATGGAATACTGTTTGGCCATAAAAAGGAACAAAATAATGTTTTATTTGTAGCAACTTGGATGGAGTTAGAGGTCATTATTCTAAGTGAAGTAACTCAGAAATGGAAAACCAAAAACCATGTGTTCTCACTTATATGTGGGAGCTAAGCTATGAGTTTGCAAATGCATACAGAGTGATATAATGGACTTTGGAGACTCAGAAGGGGGAGGGTGGTGAGGGATAAAAAACTACATATTGGGTACAATGTACAATACTCGGATAATAGGTGCACTAGAATCTCAGAATTCACTGCTATATAATTCATCCATGCAACCCCAAACCCCAAAAGCCATTGAAATTATATATATACAAATTCTAATCCAATAGGCCTGGGGTGGGCCTGAGAACCTGCATTTCTAACAAGCTCCCAGGTGATGCTGATGCTGCTGGCCCACAGCACATTCTAGCAAGTGGATAGAACAGTGGTTCTCAAAGTATGGTGCCAGTACCATCAGCATCACCTGGGAACCCAGAAGAAATACAGATTTTCAGGGCCCACTCCAGATCTACTGAATTAGAAACTCTGTGGGTGGAGATCCGGCAATCTGTGTTTTCAATTCTTCTACATGGTTTTCCTGCACCTCAGAAAGTCATGATAGTGTTGAAAAACCACTGGGGTGAAAAACCACTTTGGGCTAGAGCATCAAAAGGTTGGGTAATGGTATTGAAAGATACTAGAAATGTATATGGGGTATAAAGAATGTGGCATACAAAGAGTTAGAACAGGGGTATCCAATCTTTTGGCTTCCCTTGGCCATACTGGAAGAGGAATTATCTTGGGCCACACATAAAATACACTAACACTAATGATAGCTGATGAGCCAAAAAAAAAAATAAATTGCAGGAAAATCTCATAATGTTTTAAGAAAGTTTACAAATTTGTGTTGGGCCACATTCAAAGCCATCCTGGGCTGCATGCTGTCCACAGCCCATGGGTTGGACAAGCTTGAAGTTATAATTTTATACTGTAGGCAACAGGAAATTCCTAGATAGTCTTAAGAAGAGTAATTGAATTTGAAGTTATTTTAAGATCTTTCTGGCAGAACTGTCCCTTTGAGGCACCTCCCAACTATGGTACGAAGTGTCCTAGTTGCTTTGGTTTCACTGATGGGTGTTTCCACCCATCTTCCCAAGGCCTCTGCCCCCCTACAGAAAGCCTTGGGTCCTATGACAGTTCTGGATCCTGCCCAATGTTTGCCGGGCTCATTTCCCTGGTTTCTGACCTGGTGCCTGTCCATTGATTCTTCCTCTTTCCCAGGTCCCTGTTGGAGGTGGCTGCCTTTGGGCTGTCAGTGCCCTTTGACTTGACTTCTCCTGGGGCCATTGCCTCTTGGGTCTTCCCAACTTGGCTTTAAGCGCTGCATTCTACCATCACCCTCATTCCCATGCCACATCCGACTCCCACTCCAAGCAGAACGCAGTGCCATGGGCCTTGGCTTGTCTGGGAGGAGGTGCTAGACAAACAGCTGAGAGAGACTGCATGTCTGGCTGGCAGTGACTTGCTAGGTGACCAAGGCCAAGCAACTTACCTCTCTGGGCTTCAGTTGTCTCATTTATGTAACCCAGTCTCTGGGATTGGATTTAAATATCATTCAAGAGACCCAGTATAAAGCTCTACAATTCCATAGAAAACATTTGCTTTGTAGGATTACTTTATTGAAAAGTATGTCCAATTACAAGTCTTTTTTCTTGGATATGGAAGAAGCTTACTTTTTCAAAATATAGAACCTGTTTTTACAAGCTCAATATCAAGGTGTAGAAGGATAATAAATTAGAAATAGTAACCAATGTTTTGCCCCCAGATATCTCCCCTATGCCCTTTTCTTCTGTTCAAGTAAGTAGACGATTCTGAGTTTATGGCCTTGGGAAGAGATATGACACATCTGAAAGCAGAAAAAAAGGGTGTCTATCTCATGCCAGTCAGAATGGCAATTATTAAAAAGTCAGGAAACGATAGATGCTGGGGAGGTTGCAGACAAATAGGAACACTTTTACACTGTTGGTGGGAATATAAATTAGTTCAACCATTGGGGAAGACAGTGTGGTGATTCCTCAGGTTTCTAGAACCAGAAATACCATTTGACCCAGCAATCCCATTACTGGGTATATACCCAAAGGAATATAAATAATTCTACTATAAAGACACATGCACATGTATGTTTATTGCAGCACTATTTACAATAGCAAAGACTTGGAACCAACCCAAATGCCCATCAATGATAGACTGGATAAAGAAAATGTGGCACATATACACCATGGAATACTATGCAGCCATAAAAGAGAATGAGTTCATGTCCTTTGCAGGCACATGGATGAAGCTGGAAGCCATCATCCTCAGCAAACTAGCACAGGAACAGAAAACCAAACACTGCATGTTCTCACTCATAAGTGGGATTTAAACAATGAGAACACATGGATGCAAGTTAAACAACGAGAACACATGGATGCAAGTTAAACGACGAGAACACATGGATGCAAGTTAAACGACGAGAACACATGGATGCAAGTTAAACGACGAGAACACATGGATGCAAGTTAAACGACGAGAACACATGGATGCAAGTTAAACGACGAGAACACATGGATGCAAGTTAAACGACGAGAACACATGGATGCAAGTTAAACAATGAGAACACATGGATGCACACACCAGGGTTTGTTGGGGGTGGGGGGGCAAGGGGAGGGAGAGCATTAGGACAAATACCTAATGCATTTGGGGCTTAAAACCTAGATGATGGGTCGATAGGTGCAGGAACCACCATGGCACATGTATAGCTATACAGCAAACCTGCACATTCTGCACACGTTCTGTATCCCAGAACTTAAAGTAAAATTTTTAAAAAGAGGGGTGTCACCCCTGCTTTGGCTTCTAGAATTCTAAGCCTTTAGGACAGAGGCTGCAAAGTGGTGGCCCTTAGGGCAAAACTGAGTCACAGATGTGTTTTGTTGGCCCTGCGATGATACTTTTCCAAAATGAATTGATTTTCAACATTTGAAATCAGAAAGGTTTGCAGAAACTGAAACTTTCCAGCTTCGTCTTGAAAAAATAAATGGTAGACCTGAACAAGAAGAGCCCTGTACCCCCTTTCCTGGGCCAAAGGGTCCTGGGAAGACAGCAAGACTGTGAAGCTTTAGCTTATGCAGAGCCCCATGCAGCTCCAGAGACTCATCGTAAAGATAGTGGGAGATCTGCTGAGCTCAGGACCAGCAGATGGACAGCTCAGAGGTGACACATGTTGTCCATGGCTAAGGATGTCTTCCGACGGGCCTGATGTTTGTGGGAAGTGTGCTGAGGCCAGGACCAGCAGATGGACAGCTCAGTGTGACACGTGTGGTCCACAGCTAAGGACCCAATGGCATGAAGGTTGGATCTCAGCAGATGCCTTGGTGGACCAATGGCAAAGAAGATAGGATGTTTCCTATTACATCTGGTGCCCCAGCTCAGAACTGAGACACAATCCCCTGGGATGGAGAGAGTAATAGAAAATCCCTAACATCAAGATTAAGTCTCTGCCATATAAATAGAATGGGGGCTCAAAATAGAAATCAGTGTGAATTTTAGAAAAGAAAAAGAAACATATTTTCTGCATGCCTCAGTTTAGAACTTAAATATGTACACATTATAAAAGAAAGTAGGATTTTCCTCATGTACTTGTTTTCTATGTGCACACATCCTTTTAAAAATGATATCAGGTGTCGGTGAGAAGGGTAGTAGGAGAAATGAGAATTGTGGTTGAATCTTTTCCTCCAGAATGAGACAAACAATTGATTCACTCTAAAGAGCTTAGAGATGGATTTGATCTTTACACCAGTGGATCTTGACATGTTTGGGTCATGTACTCCTTTAAGGAGCTGATAAAAGAAACCTTCGGTTATGAAAAACATACATGGACACAAAATGTGTACAATTCTATACAAATTCCAAGGGCTTCAGAACTCAACCCTCTTTGGAAGCCCATCCACGGACCCCAGGATAAGAAATTTGCCTCTGCCTGCTACTCTTCTTGTCCCCGTTTTCTTCCAGGGATTACAGTGAAAGGAGAGAAAATCCTCAGCCTATTTGGAATACAAAGAAAACTGCCACCCACAGTCTGTCACCCTGGCACCCTCACCATCTGCAGCCTTTCAAAGCTCTTGCCTGTTCCCACCCCCTTCCAGAGCTGTGTTGCTGAGGCCTCTTCCACAGGCCTGATGTTTGCTGAGCTCTGCCCAGAGCATCCTCTTTGGGACTGCCTCATACTGATGCACATTAAAAATAAAAGGGATGGGGCTCTGCATGCTCAGTCCACTTCTGGCAGGGGACACTTAAATTTGCTGCTTGTCAGGAAATTCACTCTGAACACAAAAGTGTCCTGGGCAAGCGATTCTCGACCAGAAAGGGTGCAGAAGTATGAGGCTGCAGATGAGGCAGAAAGCACCCCCTAGCCAGCTGGAAGCCACTACACTGTTCAGCAGACTTGACTGAAGCAGGTGTCCAACCCCAACCAGCCACCTCCACCTCCACCAAATTGATGGGGCCTCCTTTGTGGGGAGAACTGCTTTCGCCTGATGGCATATGAGAGAAACAACAGAAGCTGGCAAACAAGGCTGGCCATGAAGGGCTCACTCACCTATCACATAGGCATTGGGCACTACTGTGCATCCGGCATTGGGCCAGGCACTCCAGAGTCCCGACACCTCCCTGCCTTTCAGGAGCACCTGTTGTACTGCAAGAGCATGGGACCAGGTAATGCCAATGTGTGTATTCAGTGTGGTCAAGGGCTCCTCCTGACCCCCACTGGCCTACTATGAGGCCTTCAGCAAGTCACTTCACCCTCTGGAGCCTCATTTTACCCACTTGTAACATGAAGGTATTGGACCTGATGATCCAGAAGATTCTCTTCCAGGTCATGAAACTTCTCTAATTCCATAGGGACTACATACAAAGCTTTTGCAGGAAATTGTATTGCTATCATTGAGCCACTAGATGACGATTGCACTTTGTTTAGGAGAAATGCTACCTTGGAAGAATCACTGATGAGAACAGCCACACACACAAAAATGGGTTTTTTATGCCAGTGAGGAATTATGTAGTTAAATGGACAAAATCGAACTGCAAAGCAGCGGATAGTATCTGTCACCTGTATGACAAAATATGCTTAATTATCAAAACAACATATCTAACTGTTTCTGTGCTGATTCAGAAGGCACTTGGGGATCTTGGAGAATCTCATAGTTGTGGTTTGGGAGCAGGAAGTGGAGTTCTTGGCACTGACGTCAGGAGATCTTCTAGTCCCAGCTCTTGCTAAGAGTTTGTTTGACTTTGGTGAATCATGCATCCTTCCTCTACCTTTGTTTCTGCATCTTTAAAACAAGGAGGGGCTCAACCAGACTCCGTGAATTGGCCCTAGTTCTAGCATTCTACAGTTCTCTGGATCAGATTGCCAAGTGTAATAAAGATTTCCAGCACTAGATATGGATGAGAAATCCCTATCATTTTTGGTCTCTAGAACAAGAGAAAGAAGGCCTACTGTCACATACATGTTTAGAACGCAACATGTTACCACCATGATTTGGGACAGCTTGAGGGAGTCTCTGACCTTTGCCAAAGAAGTCTTTGCCAAATTAAAAATCCCATAAAACTTGAAGTCTGCCTCTGTGCAAAGGAGTGTGGCAACAGATCCCACTTGTCAGGAAGACAAAATTGTCTCGCCCCATGATCAGAACCAGTCCCCTAGGCAAACAGCTTGAGTTCTTGCAGAAAATCTTCCAGCTTCTTCCTGGGGCCAGCACCAGTTCTTTCTCTCCTTTGTTACTCCATATCGGCTTCATTTCCCCCCACTTCCCTTTCTCTGTGTGCATTGAACTTCACTCTGGTCAGGGAAGGAACCCATGGCTCTCAGGAACAGAAAATATCCCTTTTAGAGCTCATAGTCACAAATGAGCTAGCACCTCAATCTAAAGAAGTTTCTCAAAGTGTGGTCTGTCGACTCCGTGTATCAGAATCAGTGATGCTAAAAGTGCAGAGTCCAGGTTCTACCTCAATGTACTGACACAGGATTTCTATGGGAAGCCTGGAATATGCATTGTCACAAGCATTCTGGATGGGAATGAAGCCTGAGCCCCACTGCCTCACAACAGGGCCCCTTGTCCAGGTCTAGGATATTTGGATTACAGGCAATTTAGTGGAATTTTAGTATTGAAACCAGAATAAGAGGTAACAACATATGATTTGAGAAGCCATACATGACATTTGTTGAAATAGACAAAAAAAAATTTAAGGCCAGGCGTAGTGGCTCGCGCCTGTAATCCTGGCACTTTGGGAGGCTGAGGCAGGCAGATCACCTGAGGTCAGGAGTTCAAGACCAGCCTGGCCAACATGGTGAAACCCAGTCTCTACTAAAAATATAAAACTTAGCTGGGCATGGTGGCAGGCACCTGTAATCCCAGCTACTCAGGAGGCAGAGGCAGGAGAATTGCTTGAACCCGGGAGGTGGAGGTTGCAGTGAGTCAAGATCGTGCCAATGCATTCCAGCCTGGGCAACAGAGTGAGACTCCATCTCAAAAAAAAAAAAAGAGAGAGAGAGAGAGAGAAAAAATATCTAAGAGATTGGCAGTAGCTCATATGGGGCTTCTCTAATGGCAGTGCTACTGTAAAATCCAGGCCTGCTGATCTTCTTTAAAGGTGAATTTACATTTCCCTTCCCAACTTCATCAGAATCAGGGGGCAGCAAGTCACCCTAATTAGTCATCTCACAATAAACTGGTAAATAAACTACAATGTTATTCTGTTAGTTACAAGGACAGACAAAACTGCTAAGCAAACAGGAGTATTCATGTCAGCATGCCAAGGAATTGCCCCCACCCCACCCCCCACACCTTTCCCTTTTTTTTTTTTTTTTTTTTTTTTTTTAGAAAAGTCTACATAGAAAGGCAAATTAGCACTAACAGATGGTTTGATGAGCATGGGCATGGGAATTAGATGATGTTAAAGTCATGAGATGTGGCAACCAGCAACACTCTCCATCAAAGGAAAGAAGGTGAGAACGGACCTGCAATTTACCTAAGCACTTCCTATTGACAAGGCACCATCCCTACTCTTAATCTTGTAGGAATATGCTTGACAAAGGAACAAGAATCTTCTTGCTAGCTGGTTTGAGCTAGCCAATGATAGCAAACCCAGTAATAAATGTTTTGCTTTTTTTTTTTTTTTGAGACAAAGTCTCGTTCTGTCACTCAGGCTGGAGTGCAGTGGCCCAATCTCAGCTCACTGCAATCTCTGCCTCCCAGGTTCAAGCGATTCTCCTGCCTCAGCCCCCCAAGTAGCTGGGACGACAGGTGCCCACCACCATGCCCAGCTAATTTTTGTATTTTTAGTAGATACAAGGTTTCACTACGTTGGCCTGGCTGGTCTCGAACTCCTGACCTCAGGTAATCTGCCCACTTTGGCCTCCCAAAGTGCTGGGATTACAGGGGTGAGCCACCGCGCCTGGCTGGTTTCTTCTTCTGCTATTTTCTCCCTACACCATGGTAGTCCATCTTTATTCTGTCCATTGTAACACAAATGAACAGAATTCTTGAGATGCAGCCTAGTCCTACTAACTAATAGAATTTCTTAATTCTTAATTCTCTTCATCTCCACAAATGGGATTCTTAATTCTCCACAAATGGGACTGTAATCCATTACCTATAATTCCATTTGCATTTTCACCTAACCTCCACACTTGCTAAACACTTATTTTAGCAAAATGAGGCATAACAAATAAAATATTTGCTTTTCTACCAAATTATGTTTAAATTATGTACACACTTAATTCTTAACATCTCTTCCAAAAGTACAGCTGAAGCAGCCTTAGATGGAATGGAAATGTGACTCGCACTTCATTTATGTGCAATGCACATCTAACCCATATGTATCTAATTAGGTTTCAGGCTCAGCTTCCAATCTAGGTCATGAAGGTATGCACAACCTCCCTAACTTTCCCCATCATCCCATGGGTCCACTTTGTTACCATTAGTCACCTGTCATGTGGGTTCTATTGATGTGATCTGTCCTCCTCAGCTTTATAGGTTACATTTTTTCCTATAATCGACTTAAATTTAGGGGAAAGGAAAAGTCAGAAGAAGCAGGTATATTGAAAGCTTGCTTATCTTTACAGCAGCTGCTGAAACAGCTGAAATAGAAAACACTAGCTTCTTTCTCAAGAGCTTCTATTTAAAATAATAATAATATCACTGTACATATAAAATAGTGAAAGCATTAGAAATATGATACTCTTAAGACCTGATCTACATTTTCCTAGTTCAACGAAAAGAGAATGGGATTATCATATGGAAGAGAGCCAAAGGCACAGATAATACAAAATAACAAATTTAAGTTACCAAACATATACACTTTCACTTGTAATACATTTCGGGGTTTTTTTTGGTTGTTGTAGTTTCTTTTTTATGAAAACAGTTAATTTTATTTTCACATTTCACAATATAAATAAAAACTACTTTTTTTTGGTCCCACTTCTCCCCTCCAAAACTATTCTCTCTTTGATAAGAAAAGAGAGAAAGTCTTCTTTATCGTGCTGTTAAGAAAACACCCAGAGTCACAGCACCATGGTCTCCTAGTGAAGTAGAGTAAGTAATATAAACCTGATACACAAGGCCTCTGCACTATCCTTAACCATCTGGTCAAGTCATTCTAGGCCAAACAGGCACCATCATGGGACAGGCGGGAGGCCTCATCATTGACATGTGACCTCCTATGAGTGGCTTCATTCCAGGAGCAAGTCCCACTGGCATCATCCCATGAAAAGGAGGGCCCATCATTGGCATCATGGGAGGGCTCCCATATGCGTGCTGGCATTATACTTGGGCAAAGAGGACCTCGAAGGCTGGGGGGAGGGGGTATCATTGCCCCTGCAGAGGAGGAGCAGAGAATAGAGTAGGAGGTATGTTTGCTGGTTGAAATGCAGCCATTGTTTAGTCAATCAGGTTCTGAGTCTGTTCTTCTATCCATTTCTGGTAGTAGTCTTTCACATTCTCTTTGTGTTTCCTACCACTGAAGTGGGCCTTTCTCACAGATGGAGAGTCATAGAAGAGCTATGTATTGCAGTAGACACAATAAGACTTGGGCATGTTGCTCTGAAGGAGGTTGGCCACTCCATTCCACAACGCCTGGAGATGACCTTATGATACATTTTTCAAACTTACAGTATAACATGGAAATAGTAGTAAAATGTTTTGGAAAAAAAAACACAACATTTTATTCCAGGAATTCTCTGACCATACTATCCTGTCTTTCTAGAACTTTTCATCCCTACTCTGATTATACCTGTTCTTTGATCTTCATAAGATCTTCAGCAACTTGTATACTTCATTTTACCCTAGTCTTCTGTTTTGTATCATCCTTTCCTGTTTCATTTTCTTCCCTTTCCTGCCCAGGTCCCATTCTTATCACTTCAGCTACTTTCTACCCAGAAAACCCAGCTTCCTTATCTCTTTTACCCCCTTCTATTAACCCTGTCTTATAAATCTCCAACCCTGGATTAACCCAAACATATCCATCTTCTTCCATGCTACCCACTGGTAGCCAAGTGTCAGAGAAATACACACAGCTAGGTGGACTGGTGCTACTAGTATACATTTAGGATTTCCAGTCTCATCTGGGTCCTCAGTGCTTCTAGCCATCTGTATCTGTGTTTCTGGTCAGTTACCCTTTTCCCCTCTTCTCCATGATAGGTCCAAACTTTTGCCATTCTTCTCATGCTCCCTAGCCTATCCTAAGTACCCCTACTTTCTTTAACTGATAAAACTGAGATGACCAGGGATGAGCTTCCTCAGTTCCCACTCCCCACTCACAAGCTTATCTGCATCTCTGTTTTCCTTCCCAGGTGTCTTGGAGGACGAATGTGTCAAGGCCAGTGTCACCACTGTCCTTGTGTCACCGCTCTTGAATTTACTCTTCTCCATATCCATCCAGGAATTAGTTCCATCAGTGATTCATTTGCTCTCCTGTTTCTTCAACTTTCTCCTCCTTCTGGTTTCTTCTCATCATATTCAAGTCTCTCTAAATCTAAAAAATTACAGGCAAAACTCTCACCATTCTACATTCCTCTTTTAGCTATCATTCCAATTTGTCTTCTTTTTATCTGGGCTTCTGGAGAGGTCCTCCATCAGATATGACTTGGCTTCTACCTCTTCAAATTCACAGAAACTGCTTGTCCTAAGGTCACCAATGACTTCCTCATTGTTTAACCCAGGGAATAGTTTGTTCTTTCTTAGTTGACTCCTCTGAGATACTTGGCATCATTGCTCTCCTTTTTGAAACTCTCTTCTTTAACTCCCAGCAGTGCATAGGCTGTAGGTTTACTGATAGCTCCCAAATCCTATCTCTAGCCCAACCCGCTCCTTCAGACCCTCATATTGAACTGCACACCAAATTGCCCACCTGGATCCAAATGCAACATATCCATAATGGGGCCCATTTATATCTCCCCAAGTTTCTTCCATTCGTGGGCCTCAATTACCAAATCAGAAGCCTGGGAGTCATCTTTAACTTCTCCCCTCACCTCCACCCTTACAGCGAATGGTTGCCAAGTATTTTCTACTCTACTTAATAAGAAGGCCTTAATAAGAAGGCCTCACATCTAACTTAGACATTGAAAGAATCAACTGACTATTCTGCTTCCCATCTCACCCCAGCGAAATCTCTTGTGGAGACTGGAATTCTGTAGTTTTCTCATTCTGCTCTTCATATGTAACTTCCATTCACTGAATGAAAACACCTGACTTGGGAGGAGTGAACCCAGCTGCAGTGAAGGGTGCCAAGTATCAAGCTGATTTCTTTTTTAAGTATTTGTGTTGAGAAAACAGGGTTTTGCAAGCCATAATCATCTTGAATTATGCATTGCTGAGCTGCTTTAAGCATAAAAGCAAAAGAAATAAATGTGTAATATTCAGGGTAAAGTTGAGCCATGACAATCATCACAGTGAAGTCATTTGTGGGGCCTTGCCAGGTTCTACTCATAAGGATGAATCTCACTAGTTCCCTTTCAAATGAAGGGGCTTGGAGTTCTGAACCACAATCCTATCTTTGTGCTCCAAGTTAAAACACATGAAAATAAACCAGAGGACAGGAGTGTGCCTGCCACCCCCTCAGCAGCCCTTCTGGCACACACGGGTAGACGATCACATGTAGATGCATCTACACGGGTAGATCCATCACCACAGCCCTACTTGATGTCATCACAAGGCATGTTCCAAGACCCATCTGGAAGGGTTTCAGAAGAGAAAAAGCCTAGAAGACTTCAACATTTATAAAACAGCCCACGTTAATCAGACTCAATTTTATGTCAGAAAAATTTTTAAAGGAGCAAAAATGAACTAAATACCATCCAAGATTCTTTCCAGCTGAAGAAAAGTCTACAATCCCTTTAAGTCACTGGTTCTTAACTTTGGTGGCAGTGGAGGTGAAGGAGGTGTTGCAGACTCCTTTGAGAAATCAATGGAGGATACGGATTCAGTTTTCAAAAAATGCATACACATACCCCACCCACACCCCCCAACCACAAACTTTTATGTACAATTTCAAGGATTTCATGCGTCCCAGTTTAAGACCTCATGTCTACATTTCAGCACTGACTACACATGAACTTGAATGTGACTGAAACTTTTTTTGTAATCACAAAAATGTAAGATTTCCACTTAGCACCCCTGAAAATCACCCAGGTTTCTAACCTGTTCCTCTTCCATTTCCTAAGGGTTCTTACTATGGACTTCCCTGGGTGGTGGTGGCAGGGGGGCTATTTTTCAGCTCAGCAGAGAATGCTGTTTCATAGTTAAGCCAGTGTTTCTCAAACAAAAGCCTTTGGGAGAACTTGGACCCATTCCATCTCCAGGCCCATGGCTTCTGGACTGGCTGTGCTAGGAAGGGTAGGCCAACTTTTAGCTGTCCCCAGTAGACTTTCCTCTCCACTGGGCTGAGAGTATTATCAAAGAGACCCCAGATTTAGAAGCCAGGCTGGAAGTGGATAGAATGGTTCAAGCTGCTCCTTTTCTGAAGAGACGTAACTTGGTCTGGCTTGTCTACAGGTTTGAGTCAGGGATGATGGGTGCCTGAGAGGAGAGGAGAGGAGAGTGGAAGCCATTAAGACAAGGAAACTTTTAAGGGCTTTGGTGGTGCTGGCAGTTGGCATGAGTGGGACATGTGGAACTGGAGCTTGTATTAAGAAGTTAAAGCTAGAGTAAAATGTTTCCCACACTTAAATGTTCTCAGTGCTCAGATCAGTCCACCTCTCTGAAGTTGCCAGAGAGTGTCTGGGGCAGCATTATTCTTGCTGCTTTATTACTATCATTGCCATGTGGCCTCTAATCTCTGTTATTAAGAACAACTTTGGTTTACCCAGATTCTTCACTTTCTAGAAACTCTCACTTCATGATTCCTTAATGGTCATTTACTCACCACTTTCATTTTCCTACAATTTGAGGGCTTTTTCAAGAATTTCAAAAAAGTGTCAAAATTTCTGACTCCCTTCTAACTCGAAGTCTTAAGAAAATATCTTGCACGCCATAACAATTAAATAAACATGTTTCCATTTCTCCAGTTGATGAAAAAGTCCAATTTTTGTTTCATATTACTTCTGCAGAATTACAGCAAATGAAATGTTGGCAGAATTCCATGGGAAAAAATAAGGATTTTAGCAGTTTTGCCTAATTCAATTACATCATTACTTCCCAAACTCACCAGTGGTTATACCATATTGCAAAATGTCACCAGTACTTTCCCAGTTTCATATATTATGGAGAAAAGAGAATTTTATTATGTGCCCGTACAGAAAGTGGAAGAGGAGCTTGTACAAGAGAAGTGTCACATGACAGTGACTGCGTGCACTTGCCTCCTACAAATTCTGATAGGTGCAGAGAAAAGATTTTAACAAAGGGTATTAGTTCACAATTTTTTTAAAGAACAAAATTTCCAATTTTACTTTGCCTTAATGAGTTAACACAATGTTTTCAATGTATTATGTAGAATAATACTCATGAAATAGATGCTTTCTGTGGACTCAAAAATAGAGGCTTTACATTCACAGTTCTGTCTACCTGGAACTCCCCCACCATGCACACACACACTTTCTCTCTCTCTCTCTTCTCTCTCTCTCTCTCACACACACACACACACACACACACACACCTTCACAAATTCATTCCAGGGCATCCTTCATTCTTCAGCTGATTGGACAAGTGATTCTATGTCCAATGTGAGTGGAGAAGGGGCTCCAACCCAAGGACGTGATATCTGTTCGAGAAGAAGGGAGGAAGGGTGGGAAATTAGCAAGCATAAGGTTTCGGTGGAAACTATGTCACTCTCTTCCTGCCCCAATCCCCACAGCACTGTAAATGTGAAAGCAGTCCCAGCCCAAGCCTAAAGGAAGAATAATCTATTATTTATGAATGTAAGCAATGAAGCCATGGAGCACTTAAAGCACAGATACTGGAGGCAAAATGCCTGGATTTGACTCCCGGCTCTAAAGGTTACTAACTGTGCCACCACAGATAAATTGTTTAACTCCTTTTTTGCTTCAGTTTCCTAATTGGTAAAGGGAAATAATAACAATAAGAAGAAGAAGAAAAAGGAGGAGGGGGAGGAGGAGCAGGAGAAGGAAGATGAGCAGCAAGATGTCAGACTAGAAGGCTCCACCTATCATCCCCCCTGCAAGGACACCAAGTTAATAACTATCTATACAGAAAAAACACCTTCATAAGAACCAAAAATCAGGTGAGCCCTTATAGTATTTGGTTTTAATTCCATATCACAGTACAAGATATAAACAGAAACAACAAAAAGTAAAAAATCAGGGAAACAAAGTTATGGCATAGAGTTCTTATTTTTTATTTTTTGCTTGAATATGCAAACAGTGTTATGTTGTTATGAGGTTAAAATAATGGGTTATAAGACAGTATTTGTAAGCTTCTTGGTAAACTCAAACCAAAAAACATACAACAGAGACACAAAAAATAAAAAGCAAGGAACTAAATCATATCACCAGAGAAAATCACCTTTCACTAAAGGAAGACAGAAAGGAAAGAAAGAAAGAAGAGAAGACCATAAAATAATCAGAAAACAAGTAACAAAATGGAAGGAGTAAGTTCTTACTTATCAATAACATCATTGAATGTAAATGGACTAAACTTTCTGATCAAAAGACACAGACTGACTGAACGGATGAAAAAACAAGACCCATTGATCTGCTGCCTACAAGAAACACACTTCCCCTATAAAGACACACATACACTAAAAATAAAGGGATGGAAAAAGACATTCCATGCCAATGGAAACCAGAAAACAGTGGGAGAAACTATACTTATATCAGACAAAACAGATTTCAAAACAAAAACTGTAAGAAGCTACAAAGAAGGTCACTAATGATAAAGGAGTCAATTCAGCAAGAGGATATAACAATTTTAAATATATAAGCAGCCAACACTGGATCACCCAGATACACAAAGCAAATGTTATTAGAGCTAAAAAGAGATAGGCCCCAATACAATAATAGCTGGAGACTTTGAGGCACTCGACTTTCAGCATTGGACAGATCTTCCAGACAGAAAATCAACAAAGAAACATTAGACTTAATCTGCACTACAGACCGAATGGATCTAATAGATATTTACAGAACATTTCATCCAATGGCTTCAGAATACACATTCTTTTTCTTAGCACATGCATCATTCTCAAGGATAGGCCATATGTTAGGTCACAAAACAAGTCTTAAAACATTCAAAAAATTTTAAATAATATCAAGCATTTTCTCTGACCACAATGGAATAAAACTAGAGATTAATAACAGGAGAAATTTTGAAAACTATGCAAACACATGGAAATCAAACAATAAGCTCCTGAATGACCAGTGGGTCAAAGAAGAAATTAAGAAGGAAATTGAAAATTTTCTTGAAACAAATGATAATGGAAACACAACATACCAAAACCTATGAGATACAGCAAAACCAGGACTAAGAGGGAATTTTATAGCTATAAGTGCCTACATCAAAAAAAGAGAAAACGGTGGCTCACACCTGTAACCCCAGCACTTTGGGAGGCCAAGGCAGGCGAATCATGAGGTCAGGAGATCGAGACCACAGTGAAACCCCGTCTCTACTAAAAATACAAAAAATTAGCTGGGCACGGTGGCAGGCACCTGTAGTCCCAGCTACTCAGGAGGCTGAGGCAGAAGAATGGCATGAACCTGGAAGGTGGAGCTTGCAGTGGGCCAAGATTGTGCCACTGCACTCCAGCTTGGGTGACAGAGCGAGACTCCGTCTCAGAAAAAAAATAAAAATAAAAAGAGAAAAAAAACTTCAAATAAACAACCTGATGATGCTTCTTAAGGAATGAGAAAAGCAAGAACAAATCAAACCCAAAATTAGTAGAAGAAAAGAAATAATAAAGATCAGAGTGGAAAGTAATGAAATTGAAGTGAAAAAATACAAAAGATCAATGAAACAAAAAGTTGGATTTTGAAAAGTTAAACAAAATTGACAAACCTCGAGCCAGACTAAGAAAAAAAGAGAGAAGATACAAATAAATAAATAAAATCAGAAATGAGAAAGGAGACATTACAACTAATACAGCAGAAATTCAAAGGTTCATTAGAAGTTACTATGAGCAACTATATGCCAGTAAATTAGAAAATCTAGAACAAATGGACACATTTCTGGACACATACAATCTACCAAGATTGAACCAGGAAGAAATCGAAAACCTGGACAAACCAGTAACAAGTAGTGAGATGAAAGCCATAACAAAAACTCTCCCAGTAAAGAAAAGCCCAGGACCTGATGACTTCACTGATATATTCTACAAAACATTTAAAGAAGAACTAATATCAATCTTACTCAAACTATTTCAAAAAAAATAGAGGAGCAGGGTATGCTTCCAAACTCATTCTATGAGGCCAGCATTACCCCAATACCAAAACCAGATAAAGACACATCAATAAAAGGAAACTACAGGCCAGAATCTCTGACAAGTATTAATGCAATTTTTTTCAACAAAATAATAGCAAACCAAATTCAACAATACATTAGAAAGATCATTCATCATGACCAAGTGGGATTTATCCCTGGGATGCAAGAATGGCTTAACATATCAAATGCTTTGCAAAGACAGTTCAACATATCAAATCAATCAATGTGATATATCCACAGAATGAAGGATAAAAACCATATGATTATTTCAATTGATACTGAGAAAGGATTTGATAAAATTCAACATTCCTTCCTGATAAAAACCCTCAAAAAACTGAGTATAGCAGGAGTATAAGTTAACATAATAAAAGCCATATACAACAGACCCACAGCTAGTATCATACTGAATGGGGAAAAAACTGAAATCCTCTCCTCTAAGATCTGGAACATGACAAGGATGCCAACTGATATCACTGTTATCCAACACAGTACTGGAAGTCCTAGCTAGAGCAATCAGACAAGAGAAAGATATAAAGGGCGTCCAAATTAGAAAAGAAGTGAAATCATCCTTGTTTGCAGATGATAGGATCCTATGTTTGGAAAAATCTAAAGATTACACAAGAAACCTATTAAAAATGATGAACAAATTTAGTTGCAGGATATAAAATCAACATAACCAAAATCAGTAGCATTTCTATATGCCAACAGTGAACAATCTGAAAAAGAAATAAGAAAGTTACCCCAGGTACAATAGCCACACATAAAATTAAATACCTAGGAATTAACTAAAGAAGTGAAAGATCTCGATAGGCATTCCAAGATGGCCGAATAGGAACAGCTCCAGTCTGCAGCTCCCAGCGTGGTCAACACAGAAGATGGGTGCTTTCTGCATTTCCAAGTGAGGTACCTGGTTCATCTCATTGGGACTGGTTGGACAGTGAGTGCAGCCCACAGAGGGCAAGCCAAAGCAGGGCGGGGCATCGCCTCACCTGAGAAGTGCAAGGGGTCGGGGGATTTCCCTTTCCTAGCCAAGGGAAGCCGTGACAGACTGTACCTGGAAAATCGGACACTGCCACCCAAATACTGCGCTTTTCCAATGGTCTTAGCAAATGGCACACCAGGAGATTATATCCCGCGCCTGACTCGGTGGGTCCCACGCCCACGGAGCCTTGCTCACTGCTCGCGCAGCAGTCCAAGATCGAACTGCAAGGTGGCAGCCTGGCTGTGGGAGGGGCATCTGCAATTGCTGAGGCTTGAATAGGTAAACAAAGCAGCTGGGAAGCTCAAACTGGGTAGAGCCCACCTCAGCTCAATGAGGCTTGCCTGTCTCTGTAGACTCCACCTTTGGGGGCAGGGCATAGCTGAACAAAAGGCAGCAGAAACTTCTGCAGACTTAAACGTCCCTGTCTGACAGCTCTGAAGAAAGCAGTGGTTCTCCCAGCATGGTGTTTGAGCTCTGAGAACGGACAGACTGCCTCCTCAAGTGGGTCCCTGACTCCCGTGTAGCCTAACTGGGAGACAACTCCCAGTAGGGGCCAACTGACACCTCATACAGCCGGGTGCCCCTCTGAAACGAAGCTTCTAGAGGAAGGATCAGGCAGCAATATTTGCTGTTCTGCAATATTTGCTGTTCTGCATCCTCTGCTGGTGATACCAAGGCAAACAGGGTCTGGAGTGGACCTCCAGCAAACTCCAACAGACCTACAGCTGAGGAACCTGACTGTTAGAAGGAAAACTAACAAACAGAAGGGAATAGCATCAACATCAACAAAAAAAACATCCACACCAAAACCCCATCTGTATGTCACCATCATCAAAGACCAAAGGTAGATAAAACCACAAAGATGGGGAGAAACCAGAGCAGAAAAGCTGAAAATTCTAAAAACCAGAGCACCTCTTCTCCTCCAAAGGATCACAGCTTCTCCTCCAAAGGATCACAGCTCCTCGCCAACGGAACAAAGCTGGACTGAGAATGACTTTGACCAGCTGACAGAAGTAGGCTTCAAAAGGTCGGTAATAACAGACTTCTCTGAGCTAAAGGAGGAGTTTGAACCCATCACAAGGAAGCTAAAAACCTTGAAAAAATATTAGATGAATGGCTAAATATAATAAACAATGTAGAGAAGAACTTAAATGACCTGATGGAGCTGAAAACCATGGCACAAAAACTACGTGATGCATGCACAAGCTTCAGTAGAATAAAGAGTATCAGTGATTGGAGATCAAATGAATGAAATGAAGCAAGAAGAGAAGTTTAGAGAAAAAAGAGTAAACAGAAACGAACAAAGCCTCCAAGAAATATGGGACTATGTGAAAAGACCAAATCTACGTTTGACTGGTGTACTTGAGAGTGACAGGGAGAATGGAATCAAGCTGGAAAACACTCTTCAGGATATTATCCAGGAGAATGTCCCCAGTCTATCAAGGCAGGCCAACATTCAAATTCAGGAAATACAGAGAACACCACAAAGATACTCCTTGAGAAGAGCAACCCCAAGACACATAACTGTCACATTTACCAAGGTTGAAATGAAGGAAAAAATGCTAAGGGCAGCCAGAGAGAAAGGTAGGGTTACCCACAAAGGGAAGCCCATCAGGCTAACAGCAGATCTCTCGGCAGAAACTCTACAAGCCAGAAGAGAGTGGGGGCCAATATTCAACATTCTCAAAGCAAAGAATTTTCAACCCAGAATTTCATATCCAGCCAAACTAAGCTTCATAAATGAAGGAGCAATAATATCCTTTACAGACAAACAAATGCTGTGAGATTTTGTCACCACCAGGCCTGCCTTACAGGAGCTCCTGAAGAATGCACTAAACATGGAAAGCAACAACTGGAACCAGCCACTGCAAAAACATGCCAAATTGTAAAGACCATCGATGCTAGGAAGAAACTGCATCAACTAACAGGCAAAACAACCAGCTAACATCATAATGACAGGATCAAATTCACACATAACAATATTAACTTTAAATGTAAATGGGCTAAATGCTCCAATTAAAAGACACAGACTGGCAAATTGGATAAAAAGTCAAGACCCATCAGTGTGCTGTATTCAGGAGACCCATTTCACATGCAGAGACACACATAGGCTCAAAATAAAGGGATGGAAGAAGATCTACCAAGCAAATGGAAAGAAAAAAAAGCAGGGGCTGCAATCCTAGTCTCTGATAAAACAGACTTTAAACCAACAAAGATCAAAAGAGACAAAGAAGACCATTACATAATGGTAAAGGGATCAATGCAACAAGAAGAGCTAACTATCCTAAAAATATATGCACCCAATACAGGAGCACCCAGATTCATAAAGCAAGTCCTTAGAGACCTACAAAGAGACTTAGACTCCCACATAATAATAATGGGAGACTTTAACACCTCTCTATCAACATTAGACAGATCAACGAGACAGAAGGTTAACAAGGATATCCACGACTTGAACTCAGCTCTGCACCAAGCAGACCTAATAGACATCTAAAGAACTCTCCACCCCCAAATCAATAGAATATACATTCTTCTCAGCACCACGTCTCACTTATTCCAAAACTGACCACATAGGTGGAAGTAAAGCACTCCTCAGGAAATGTAAAAGAACAGAAATTATAACAAACTGTGTCTTAGACAAAAGTGCAATCAAACAAGAATTCAGGATTAAGAAACTCACTCAAAACCGCTCAACTACGTGGAAACTGAACAACCTGCTCCTGAATGACTACTGAGTACATAATGAAATGAAGGCAGAAATAAAGATGTTCTTTGAAACCAACAAGAACAAAGACACAATATACCAAAATCTCTAGGACACATTCAAAGCAGTGTGTAGAGGGAAATTTATAGCACTAAATGCCCACAAGAGAAAGCAGGAAAGATCTAAAATTGACACCCTAACATCACAATGAAAAGAACTAGAGAAGCAAGAGCAAACACATTCAAAAGCTAGCAGAAGGCAAGAAATAACTAAGATCAGAGCAGAACTGAAGGAAATAGAGACACAAAAAACCCTTCAAAAAATCAATGAATCCAGGAGCCAGTTTTTTGAAAAGATCAACAAAATTGACAGACTGCTAGCAAGACTAATAAAGAAGAAAAGAGAGAAGAATCAAATAGATGCAATAAAAAATGACAAAGGGGATATCACCACCGATCCCACAGAAATACAAACTACCATCAGAGAATACTATAAACACCTCTATGCAAATAAACTAGAAAACCTAGAGGAAATGGATAAATTCCTCAACACATACACTCTCCCAAGACTAAACCAGGAAGAAGTTGAATCTCTGAATAGACCAATAACAGGCTCTGAAATTGAGGCAACAATTAATGGCTTACCAACCAAAAAAAGTCCAGGACCAGATGGATTCACAGCCGAATTCTACCAGAGGTACAAAGAGGAGCTGGTACCATTCCTTCTGAAACTATTCCAATCAATAGAAAAAGAGGGAATCCTCCCTAACTCATTTTATGAGGCCAGCATCATCCTGATACCAAAGCTGGGCAGAGACACAACCAAAAAAGAGAATTTTAGACCAATATCCTTGATGAACATTGATGCAAAAATCCTCAATAAAATACGGGCAAACAGAATCCAGCAGCACATCAAAAAGCTTATCCACCATGATCAAGTGGGCTTCATCCCTGGGATGCAAGGCTGGTTCAATATATGCTAATCAATAAATGTAATCCAGCACATAAACAGAACCAAAGACAAAAACCACATGATTATCTCAATAGATGCAGAAAAGGCCTTTGGCAAAATTCAACAACCCTTCATGCTAAAAACTCTCAATAAATTAGGTATTGATGGGACGTATCTCAAAATAATAAGAGCTATCTATGACAAACCCACAGCCAATATCATACTGAATGGGCAAAAACTGGAAGCATTCCCTTTGAAAACTGGCACAAGACAGGGATGCCCTCTCTCACTACTCCTATTCAACATAGTGTTGGAAGTTCTGGCCAGGGCAATCAGGCAGGAGAAGGAAATAAAGGGCATTCAATTAGGAAAAGAGGAAGTCAAATTGTCCCTGTTTGCAGATGACATGATTGTATATCTAAAAAACCCTATCGTCTCAGCCCAAAATCTCCTTAAGCTGATAAGCAACTTCAGCAAAGTCTCAGGATACAAAATCAATGTATAAAAATCACAAGCATTCCTACACACCAATAACAGACAAACAGAGAGCCAAATCATGAGTGAACTCCCATTCACAATTGCTTCAAAGACAATAAAATATCTAGGAATCCAACTTACAAGGGATGTGAAGGACCTCTTCAAGGAGAACTATAAACCACTGCTCAAGGAAATAAAAGAGGATACAAACAAATGGAAGAACATTCCATGCTCATGGGTAGGAAGAATCAATATCATGAAAATGGCCATGCTGCCCAAGGTAATTTATAGATTCAATGCCATCCCCATCAAGCTACCAATGACTTTCTTCACAAAATTGGAGAAAACTACTTTAAAGTTCATATGGAACCAAAAAAGAGCCCGCATCGCCAAGTCAATCCTAAGCCAAAAGAACAAAGCTGGAGGCATCACGCTACCTGACTTCAATCTATACTACAAGGCTACAGTAACCAAAACAGCATGGTACTGGTACCAAAACAGAGATATAGACCAATGGAACAGAACAGAGCCCTCAGAAATAATGCCACATATCTACAACTATCTGATCTTTGACAAACCTGACAAAAACAAGCAATGGGGAAAGGATTCCCTATTTAATAAATGGTGCTGGGAAAACTGGCTAGCCATATGTAGAAAGCTGAAACTGGATCCCTTCCTTACACCTTATACAAAAATTAATTCAAGATGGATTAAAGACTTACATGTTAGACCTAAAACCATAAAAACCCTAGAATAAAACCTAGGCAATACCATTCAGGACATAGGCATGGGCAAGGACTTCATGTCTAAAACTCCAAAAGCAATGGCAACAAAAGCCAAAATTGACAAATTGGATCTAATTAAACTAAAGAGCTTCTGCACAGCAAAATAAACCACCATCAGAGTGAACAGGCAACCTACAGAATGGGAGAAAATTTTTGCAACCAATTCATCTGACAAAGGGCTAATATCCGGAATCTACAATGAACTCAAACAAATTTACAAGAAAAAAACAAACAACCCCATCAAAAAGTGGGTGAAGGATATGAACAGACGCTTCTCAAAAGAAGACATTTATGCAGCCAAAAAACACATGAAAAAATGCTCATCATCACTGACCATCAGAGAAATGCAAATCAAAACCACAATGAGATACCATCTCACACCAGTTAGAATGGTGATCATTAAAAAGTCAGGAAACAACAGGTGCTGGAGAGGATGTGGAGAAATAAGAACACTTTTACACTGTTGGTGGGACTGTAAACTAATTCAACCATTGTGGAAGTCAGTGTGGAGATCCCTCAGGGGTCTAGAACTAGAAATACCATTTGACCCAGCCATCCCATTACTGGGTATATACCCAAAGGACTATAAATCATGCTGCTATAAAGACACATGCACACGTATGTTTATTGTGGCATTATTCACAATAGCAAAGACTTGGAACCAACCCAAATGTCCAACAATGATAGACTAGATTAAGAAAATGTGGCACATATACACCATGGAATACTATGCAGCCATAAAAAATGACGAGTTCATGTCCTTTGTAGGGACATGGATGAAGCTGGAAACCATCATTCTCAGCAAACTATCGCAAGGACAAAAAACCAAACACCACATGTTCTCACTCATAGATGGGAATTGAACAATGAGAACACATGGACACAGGAAGGGGAACATCACACACTGAGGAACGTTGTGGGGTGGTGGGAAGGGGGAGGGATAGCATTAGGAGATATACCTAATGCTAAATAACAAGTTAATGGGTGCAGCACACCAACATGGCACATGTATACATATGTAACAAACCTACACATTATGCACATGTACCCTAAAACTTAAAGTATGATAATAATACTAATAAATAAATAAAGAATTGTGTCCCATGCTGTAAAAGCATGTTCATTTTCTTAACGTGCCATATCCAAAGCAATGTATTCTTGCTTGGGTAGACTGAGATGTTATTTAGAGTAAACGGTTGGCAGTGGCATAAGGGCAGGATGGAGAAGAGAGAAAGGCTCTGTACTTATCACCTCCTCTCTTCCTACTAAGATTCCCAGTTCTCCTTGTAGTAGCTGCAGCCCCTATGTTTTGATGGTACTAGTAATGGGATAACCAGGCCTTTTCTCTTCCCAATGTCAACAGTCCCATTGACTTCCAATCTGGTAAACTGGAAAGAAACCAATGACTCCTAGTTTCATTTATCATACTTCAGTGACTGTTTCTTAACCTTTAAAAGACTCATTTCTCGTTATAATTATCATTATTGGCTGGGCGCAGTGGCTCATGCCTGCAATCCCAGCACTTTGGGAGGCCAAGCTGGGCAGATCACTTGAGGTCAGGAGTTCGAGACCAGCCTGGCCAACATAGTGAAACTTCATCTCTACTAAAATACAAAAATTAGCCGAGCATGGTGGTGGGTGCCTGTAATCCCAGCTACTCGGGAGTCTGAGGCAGGAGAATTGCTCCAACCTGGGAGGTGGAAGTTGCAGTGAGTGTAGATAGTGCCACTGCACTCCAACCTAGGCAACACAGCAAGACTCCATCTCAATATATATATAATGGCACAAGGTGATATATATAGATATAGATATAGATATATATCATTATCAAGCCAGGTTATCCCAGAATTCTAGCCTTGCATTTCACTATTTACCAATGAGCAGGTATCCTGAACTATTAAACCTGATTCCCAGTATGTGCCTTGTGCTTTCCTTATGCTGTTCTCTGCTGGATACAGCCTCCTCCCCAATCTAAACCTATCAGACCATCAAGCTGTCTTTTAAATTCACATTTATAACATTACCTCAACCCCCATTTAAAAAATGAACATGCCTTTATGTATTGACCTTAGTTGAAAAAAATGATAAACATTTCTGTGGCAACCACTCTACCAAAACTAAGTACAGTCATTTACATCTATATCATAATACCACTGTATTACACACATAGCATGGCCTTGATCTAAGTCAATCTGCATCATAGTTTCTGTGTATCTTCTGTATAAAAAGAACAATGAAAATATCTGTAATTATTTATATTTCATTATTAACCATTTTAATAAAACATTTTATAAACATTTTCAGCCCATACCTCCAAAGTAGATTGATCTACTCTGATGCCGAAAGTTATTTTAATATAATGCTATTAACAGTATATAGCAACACATTTAAAAGGTTATGATTTTAACTTGATCTGTACACTAAAATTGAGCTTCAGTGTTGAATGGGCTAAAAAAAGTACAACTCCTCACAGTATTAAACATAAACATTATGATTGGAATGAGTTTCATCATTATTGTTCTTTCATGCAAATCCAAAACACAAAAACGATATGATGATGTTGGAACTATTTACAGTACATTAACCATCAGTTAAGTTTTAAAGATTGGAGAGGTTATAGAAAGAAGAAAAAAGTCATTTATTTCTGGGAATTTTTAGTATCTACTGATTATAACATAACTAGTAAAGCTTAGAAATTCATTTTGTAAGTTGTAATATTATTACCTGTACTAATAAAAAAGTAAACAGCAAAAAAAGAAGTGAAAGATCTCTATAATGAAAACTATAAAATACAGATGAAAGAAATTAAAGTGAACAAAAAATGGAAAAATATTCAATGCTTATGGATTGAAAGACTCAATATTGTTAAAATGTCCATACTACCAAAGCAATCTACAGATTCAACGCAATCCCTATCAAAATACCAATGACATTCTTCACAGAAATAGAACAAAAATCCTAAAATTTATGTGGAACCACAAAAAACAAAAAACAAACAAACAAAAAAGACAGAATAGCCAAACCCATCCTAAGCAAAGAGAAAAAAACTGGGGGAATCACATTACCTGGCTTCAAATTACTACATAGCTATAGTACTGTAGTACTACTTTTGGTTACTACAGGGCTACAGTAACCAAAACAGCATGGTACTGGCATAAAAATAGACACATAGACCAATGGAACAGAATAGAGAATCCAGAAACAAATCCATACACCTACAGTGAACACATTTTCGACAAAGGTGCCAAGAACATACACTGAAGAAAAGACAGTCTCTTCAATAAATGGTGCTGGGAAACCTGGATATCCATATGCAGAAGAATAAAACTACTGCAGAAAGAGACAAGAGACCTGTATCTCTCATCACATGCAAAAATCAAATCAAAATGGATGAAAGACTTAATCTAAGACCTGAAAGTATGAAACTACTACGAGAAAACATTGTGGAAAATCTCCAGGACATTGGTCTGGGCAAAGATTTCTTGAGCAATACCCCACAAGCACAGGCAACCAAAGTTAAAAGGGGGCAAATGGGATTACATCAAGTTTAAAAGCTTCTGCAGAACAAAGAAAGTTGGTGGGTGCAGTGCACCAGCATGGCACATGTATACATATGTAACTTACCTGCACATTGGGCACATGTACCATAAAACCTAAAGTATAATAATAATAATAATAATAATAATAATAATAATAATAATAATAAAAGAAAAAAAAAACCAATAACAAAGTGAAGAGACAACATACAGAATGGGAGAAAATATTTGCAAACTGCCCATCTGATAAGGGATTAATAACAAGAATATATAAGGAGCCCAAACAACTCTTCAGGAAAAAATCTAATCCAATCAAAAAATGGGCAAAAGATTTGAATAGATATTTCTGAAAAGACATACAAATGGCAAATAGGCATATGAAAAGGTGTTCAGCATCACTGATCATCAGAGGAATACAAATCAAAACAACAATGAGATATCATCTCACCCCAGTTAAAATGACTTTTATCCAAAAGACAGGCAATAACAAATGCCGGTGAGAATGTGAAGAAAAGGGAACCCTTATATGCTGTTGGTGGGAATGTGAATTAGTACAACTACTATGGAGAACAGTTTGGAAGTTCCTCAAAAAACTAAAAATAGAGCTACCATACGCTCCAGCAATCTCACTGCTGGGTATATACCCAAAAGGAAGGAAATCAGCATATTGAAGACATATCTGCACTCGTATGTTTGTTGCAGCTTTTACAATAGCTAAGATTTGGAAGCAATCTAAATGTCCATCAACAGATGAATGGATAAGGAAAATGTGGTACATATCCACAAGGGAGTACTTGAGCCATAAAAAAGAATGAGAGCCTGTCATTTGCAACAACATGAATGGAAGTGGAGGTCATTATGTTAAGTGAAATAAGCCAGGAACAGAAAGATAAATATCACATGTTCTCAATTATTTGTGGGACCTAAAAATGAAAACAATTGAACTCAAGGACAGAGAGAATAGAAGGATGGTTACCAGAGGCTGGGAAGGGTAGCAGGGTGCTGGGGAGGAAGGGAGATGGTTAATGGGTACAAAAAAATAAAAAGAATGAATGAGACTTACTAGGTTGATAGCCCAACAGGGTTACTATAATCAATAATAACTTATTTGTACAGTTTTAAATAATTAAAAGTTATTGGATTGTTTGTAACTCAAAGGATAAAATATTTGCAATCACCCCATTCTCCATGTGTGCTTATTTCATATTGTATGCCTATATCTAAACATTCATGTGCCCCATAAATATATATACCTACTACGTACCCACAAAAATTAAACATTAAAATAATAATTATATATATATAGAATAAATAGGATTCATGAGAAATAAATGTTATTATCCTGGCAGCATCTCGTGCCTAGCACACAGTATGCACTAGAAAAGTACTTGCCGTCACTACTGCATAGGTTTAAACAATTTCACTGGGACAGGACCATTTTATGAGTTATAATCACTGTCCTTTAGCAATCCTACAAACACACCTCATTTTCATCTGTCACCCTCTCCCCTTTCACTCACTGGCCCACTGCTCACTCATAGGTGGGAAGTGAACAATGAGAACACATGGACACAGGAAGGGGAACATCACACACCGGGGCCTGTTGTGGGGTGGCGGGAGTGGGGAGGGATAGCATTAGGAGATATACCTAATGTTAAATGACGAGTTAATGGGTGCAGCACACCAACATGGCACATGTATACATATGTAACAAACCTGCACGTTGTGCACATGTACCCTAAAACTTAAAGTATAATAATAAAAAAAAAAAAGAGGGAAGGTTGATGCTGGCCATGATTCCTTGGGAAGAACCAGCAGAACCACTTTTCTCTCCCTGATGCCTGAGAAAGGATTTTTTTAAGTTTCTCTGAACTGGGGTTGAAGAGAAGGGGCTGGTGGTGGTATCTGAAGAGCTCCTTGGGCTCTGGCATGTTCCCACAACTCCCTAAGACTTGCATTAAATGAACAAACAGAACCTTTAAACAAGAGTGTGGACTTCAGAGAAGTGACCTCTGCCTTGTGTCCTAAGTGCCCTGCATCCCAACTGGACTTGAGCAGCATGAACCTCCTACAACGTCCCACCCCACCAGGCAGGCAGCAGTTGGGCATAGATGATTGGAATGATGTTGAAGCAGAGAAGACCTAAAATACCCCTTTTGGGTTTCCCACTGACCGGAAAGGTGTGGAGAACAGTAGACCCCCTCCATGCCCCAGAGGAGTGTGGGGGAAAAGAGAAAACCAATCTGAAAAGATATTAAAGCCCTGATGCAGGGACAACACAGCCGAAATGGAGAGGACTGAATGGCTGCAGGCCAGCTAGCAACTTGGTGCTCTGGTAGATGCCAGTGTGGCAGGATGGCAAGACCTGAGCACAAGGAGTTTTGCCCATCTCAGTTAGTAACAGAATGGAAAGGTACCAACAGCCAGGGGCCTGATCCTCTTGCCCCTGAAGCTATGACACTACCTAAGACCCCTGGATCTCCCAATACCACTGCCAACTCAGGTTGGGAGTAGGGTCAGGGATTAAAATCTTGAATTAACTCAAGTAGAAGCCTGAAATAAATAACTTCACCTCAAATGAACTGAGATTAAATTTTCTGCCAGATAGCGAAATGGAGTTTGAAATAGAAAATAACCTGAGTAATAGAAAAATAGAGCACAGAGACGGAAAATTCATACTAACTTATTAGACAGTGGAAATGCCTGGGATGCGTGTTCAAGAGTGCCCTCTAAACTGTGCCTCACCGTGCAAGATTCCATCGAGAATTCTGCTTAGGCAGTCCTCCATATTGCCACTTTCTTACTGAAGGAATAAATCCCCTAGGTGGATAGCTGCTAGAAATGGCAGAAAAAGAAGAAACAAACTAGACATCAAGGGGTAGGTAACCAAGGATTTATAATGACTACGTGGGACCCACTGCGGCTGGGCAAAGGCAGTGCAGCCTGCTAGACAGAGCCCTGAATTTGAGTCAGAGGTCTTGGGTTCAAATCCCAGTCCCTTACTTTGCTCTGTAATCCTGAGCAAGCACTTTAGCTTCTTAGAACCTCAGCCTCCTTATCTATAAGCAGCTTCTCCATGCTAGGGTTAAATGAGGGCAGGTATGGAAAGTCCCCTCACAGAGCCAGACATGTGATAGATGCTCACTGAGTATCTGAAGAATGAAACCCTGCCTCTAAGTCCTTTACTTCCAGACCTGCCCTGGCTTCTTCTCTCAGGTTGGTGGTCCTAACTACCATGCATGATTCCATCTCTGGCTCTGGTCTTGTCCTGAGCGGGTGGAAGACCCAGAACCAGGATGCTACCCGCACTAATTCAAGTATTATTTGCTCTTTGGATTCTCAAAGTCCTGCTAGCTGGCTAAATAGCCCTGAGTCCCCACCCCAACACTATAAACCCCCATTCACACACATACCTCCCTCGCTGGCTGGACCTGTGAGGTGCCAGCATGTCATGAGGCTAACTTGGCCCTATGTGGCCAGAGGAGCTGTAGATCCCTTGTCCCAGAGACACCATGGAATTTTATCTTATAACTGAGGATGAAGGGGTTATTGTAAATAAACAGACGGCTTGGGCTTCATTACTAAGCCAGAGGAAAATTGTACAGCAATATCTTATTGTCCAGTTTAAATGGTGTTCAGGCCAGGGTGTTAATGGGGACTCTTTGTGAAGAAAGCAGAGGCAATGAATTCCTCCCTCAGTAATAAATGGAGCAGAATCTTGAAAGAGGAGTAGCACTTTAAAAGGGGTGGCCCTTTAACAACTTCCTTTAAAAAGAAAGGAAAAGGGGGTGCACTGGGAGCCAGATACTGAGAGGGACCCCAGAGGCCTTACTGGTGGGAGGCCTGCATGCCTCCCTGACAGCTTGATATATTTCAGTGATGGAAACTGCTGACCCTACTTTCTGTTTAAGTTAGCACATTTTGTTGGCTTCTTTGTTGTAGGCGTTGAGTTATTCTTTCCCAGCTCCCCATCTGTATCACTTTTCTCCCTTTAGCACACTTATGTCAGGGTCCACATTCTTAATAACGAAGTCGAAATGCCCTGTTGTCAAGGCTTCCAGAAAAAAAAATGCTAAACACAAAGAAGCTGTTAAGGCAGCTGGGATTACACCGGGAGGGAGGGATAAATTCAAACTGCACTCCATGAAACCTGTAAAACTCCATCAGCTTCAACAGTTTCTCTCCAGCCTCCACATCCCCAAGGACCTCATTGTCCCTAAAGAAACCCATTAGTGTGCACAGGCTAATGAGACCCTCCAGTCACTGGAACAGGAGAGACTCAACAGGGAGCCCATTTCTGCACACTTGGCAGCAGGCTGCTGGAAACACCTGGTCCTCCCATCCACCCCGCAGGCTCAGGGCAGCAATGACTCCTCCAACCTTGGCTACTCAAGGAATTTTGCTTGAAGAGACAGCCCAAGGAGTTAGAAGACTTCTTTTTGGTGGGTTCTCGTCACTAGCCTGGAATTCCTGTCCCATCTGGGGGACATTGTGTCATAGTTTCATCTTTAAAAATTGGGGAGGCTGTCTTGCAATGCAAATGAGTTTTTCATGAAAGTCAATGTGGAGACTTTAATAGCACCCAGCTGTTTATTTCTGAAATAAGGAATTATTCCCAGAGATTTGGAGGGTGGCACATGATGACAGACATGGCAACCCCCATTTAAACAGGGATTAACCTTCACAAACTAAGCACTCTCCTTCCATTGCTAACCCCGTTTCTACTGATAGGAACTACTTGGAGCTTGGGGTCGCCCAATCCTACAGAGAAAAAGCTGTGTAGCTGCCCCTGTATCTTCCTCTACAGCCTCATTCCTCCAAGAGCACGCCATGGCCCTGCATTGGTGGTTTCCTCTCGTGATGACACTAGGCCATCTCTGCTTCCACAGAACACACACCATGTTGTCTGCCTAGCTAAAGGTCCAGTCAATACTTTGTAAGTCTTAGGAGTCAATGCATCCACCCACATAGTTTAAATATTGGCTATGTGACCTTGGGCAAGTCATTTAATCTCTCTGAATCACAGTGAAATCAGAATACTATTACTCTCTGGCTGGGTTGTTGTGAATGTTAGAATTAATGTCAGGAAAGCGTTCCACATTCTAAGAGGGATTGCATAAATGGTTTCTGGTGGTCACGGTAGCAGCAGACAAGTTGTGTATTTAGAATAATGAGTACTCACTCCAGCCATGCATTTAACTGATCTGACTCAGTGGCTTTAAGATGGTTTATAGCAGCAGAATTCCTTTTCTTTCCTGATGAAATCAGACACAAAATCTCCATTTCATAAAGCGAATAGCAGGACACTGCTCTGGTGGAACCGGGACAGATAGCCAGGACTCCTGCCCACCTGGCTCCCCCACATTTCTGTGGAAGTCCTTCAAGTTCCTGCAAGAAATTCCAGGATGACTCACAACAGTTTAAAAACCAGAGGTTTCATTTACAATTGCCATTTTATTTACCAATGCCAGGGACCTGAAAGGTAGAGTCTGAACTTAGGGGCTATCCAAACATGACACCCTAAGTGTGGTCACTCTGGGATGAAGCAGGTCCTTGCCACACACGGCTGTCACTGCTCAGGCAGAGGCCTTCCGTTCACTCATCCACACAAGCAAAATGCCCTGCCACAAACTTTTCCTGTCTCCAGCTGGTCTTACTCATGCCTACCTGAAACCTCTGTCCCACACCAGCCCCTATCTTATTTACCTCTCAACGTGACAATCACAACTCATACACTGAGCTTAGCTTTACTTTTAAAATGTCATCTCCCATTACATAAGTTTATTTTGCATTTACATGGCGCTTTATATATTTATCTAATTGATTCCTTGTCCTGACCAAACATGGCAGGTTTGTGGAACAGAATATTACATGGAAGTTTCAGCAGAGGTCCAAAGACAATGGGAACTGCATCCCAAATGAGGTGCCAAAGAAGTTGTGGGATTTTCAAAATAGGTGCCAAGAACCAGCTCCCCACTTCTTAGACCCTTTTTCCACAATGAAGGTATAGAGGATGGCAACTGAAGCATTTCTCGAGAGGATTTCTTTGGAGAGAGCTGTAGTATGAAACCTACTCCCCAAAAAGAGGGGTAGGGGGTCCCACCTGACACCTGGTAACATGGCCTTCAAGGAAATAGGAGAAGATTTTTAGAGACAGCTGTGGACATGTAAGTGTAGCTTTTCCCCACCACGCCCACTTTAGTGAGGTCAGAGGTGGTGCCTTTCCCCTCATCTCAATTTTTAAAAGGTTGATTTTTAGGAGAAAAATCATATGTTCTAACTGCCTGACCGACACAGAGGTCCAGCGTGTGACTCCCACCTGAAGGCAGGTGGCTAGCTGCTTCAAAAGCAGAGTGAAAGAAAGACAAAAGTCTCCCCTAGCTTGTGGGGCAAAAAGGATGTGTTTTTCACAGACCAGGTGGGGGCCTCCCATGGGAGCTAACTGATGTTGGCTTGTCTTAGGTTGTTTCCAAGAAGACCGCCTAAAGGGCAGAGAGAAGCTGAATGGATGGCTGGATTGTCAGGGCCTGAGGAGGAAGAGCCATCTGGAATAGAGAAGCTCTGTCAAGGGGATGCAGGTGAGTGACCACCAGCCACAGGGCAGGGGCACCTCCTTGGAGAAAGCAGCTGCCCCGTTGGCAATCTGAAACGCCTGCCAAGCCAAGAGGGCCCCGGAGCAGAGTGGCACAGCAGTGGCTCTCAGAGGGAGCTCCTGCCTCTCTCTCTCTCTCTCTCTCTGGATTCTAACCACAAAGCACAGCTATTGGGATGGGAGAAGAGGAGAAAAAGTCGATGAGAAAGAAAAGGAGAAAGTGACCACAGCCCTTCCTGCATGCAGCATGCTCAACCTGCAGGAGGGAAGAAATCCTGACTTTAAATCAAATTCATGGGACTCAACATTTTAATCACCAGATTGAGGTTATTTTTATTACCCCAAAGTAACCAGAAAACTCATGCAACTGCCTGATTTTTCAGCTAGTGGCAGGGGAAAATTAGTCCTGTGGTCTGGATTAAAGAGACAGTGAGAAACAAAAACAGTTACTTTATAATTGTATAGTTATACGTTCTTGGTCAACATTAGGAGTTAACATGGATCAGTCTCACCATTAAGAGCTACGGGTATCATTCAGAACTTTTTATGTGGCTGGCTTAGGTAAATGAAGGAAATTTACTGGCTCATGCAACTGGGAAGTCCAAAGATAAAGCTGGTTTCAGGACCTCAGATGGAACCATCACCTCTGTCTTGCTCATCTAGTTCTGTTAACACATTGAGCTCATTTTCTTCCAATGCAAATTGGCTTTATTTGTGCAGAAGGTGCAGCCACAGGCAGGCAGCTATAGACTTGCATAATCCCAGCTTAGTTCCAGAAGAAAGAGAGAGCTTCTTGCTTTCAGCATCTATAAGCAAAATCCCAGAGGAGTACCTGATTGGCTTGTCTTGAGCCATGTGCCCACCTGATCGATGTCTGGCGGGGGCAGGGTCCTTGATCTTGCAATGTTGCATGGAAGAGGTGTCTTACTCCAAAGGAAGTGGGCTGGGACTACTTGAAGAATGGGACAGGCGTGCTGGGCAGACCAAAACAACAAACACCAGTTCTCCACATTGTGTAGCACAGGAAAATGCAGCTCAAAGATATCAGCTGCATACTCTTCCTATGCAGTAGAAAATAATGATTATTATAACAATTAATATCTTACCACTGGGGATCCTTGCTTATGCTCTTCCCTCAGTCAGAGATGTACTCTATCAAAATTCTGCTCATTTTTCAAGCTCAGCTCAAATATTATCTCCTCCATGAAGCCTCTCATGATTTCCAGAAATGAAAATGAATTGATCCTTTTACTGCAGTCTTATTGTATTTGCAGAGTTCTCAGCCTTGGTTCTGCAGCAGAATCAGTGAGCAGCTGGTTGAAATGCCACCTCTCTATCAAATCTTCTCTGACCTCAAAAGCACAAATACTCTTCTCTCTACTCGTATAATAACTAAAGCCTTCTAAAACCATCACTTTCTTGTCGACTACTTCTGCACACACACCCAGATTATTGCTTTTATGAAAGCACATGGCTTTGCATTTGGTACATCAGGAAATTCTGTTTTATTGAGTCAGGCAGCAATTCCTTTTACACTTTGTGCTAGTTTTAAAATATGTTCACAAATTTTTGAAACTCCTCTCTTCAAGAGGTGGAGTCTAATTCCCCTCCCTTTGACTGTGGGTGGGAACAAGCTACTTGCTTCTAATGAACTGAGAAAAAAGGTTCTGTGATAGCGTGCAAGTAATAAACGGTGCTGCAACTTCTCTTGCTCTCTCCTGAATTGCTCGCTGTAGGTAAAGTGACTCACAACTACCAGATTGTGGGAACACTGAAACAGCCTATGGAGAGCCCTCATGGGAAGGAACTGAGGCCTCCTGCCAACAGTCATGTGAGTGGTCATCTCCAAAGCAGATTGTCCAGCCCCAGCGAAGCCTCCAGATGATGGCAACCCTGCTGCTAGCCTGACTGCAACTGCAGGAGACTCCCTTAGCCAGAACCTCCCAGCGAAACTGCTCCTTAATTCTTGACCCACAGATACTGAAATAACAAATGTTTGTTGTTTTAAGCCACTAAATTTTGGGATAATTTGTTACACAGCAATAGATAACAAATGCATACTTCTACACATAGATGTGGCAAGCATTCTTAACACTGGGTGTCTTGGCGTGGGTTCCTTAGGAAACAGAGCCTGAGGAAAAGGCTAACGTGCTAGTACTAAACTATGGAGTTTATTGCAGGGAAGCAGGAGCAAGAGCAAACCTTAGAGTGCATTACTAAGCAGGGCCCTGCTTGGGATCACTTGCCACTGATTTTTCCATCTTGCAGGACCGATTCTGAAAGGCTGTGAGTTCACTTGCATCTCAGGTCAGTTTGTACAGAGGGTAGAAGTGAAGAGGATTTATCTATCTGCTCTTATCTCCCTGTAGTCAAGCTTTCTTCACAGGACATTAACACTCTATATTTCCTTGGTGTTTGCATGATCTCCAAGCAGGTCCCTGGTGTCACGTGCCTTGGGATGAACAAGGAAACACCACTTTCCTAGGCATGGGGCGGGGCACTGCCAGGTTGTGACACCTGAGATCAGTTGCAGCTCACACAAAATTGGTCACCAATTAGCAGCTCAAGCAGAACAAATGGGCAAAGGTCCTAGACAGATGAGGCTAAGAGGCTCTGGTGGTACAGAAGAGGTACCTGATAGACAGGGTGTGGGTGAAACAGCGTGTTATCTGTAAGTTTCCTCAAAACTCAGATTTGGAAAGGGGTAAGATCATCAGTAAAAATGGCCCAAAATACTGTCTGGGATCAGCCAAACTCCAATCAAAGGGACCTGGACATAACCTCAGAGATTGCAACCAGGAAACTCAGATGCCTAAGTAATTGAATTAAATCTTTAAGTCCAAAGATGCAGGTGTTGCTAGAAATGGAGAGTCTCAGCAGCATTAAGAGATGGGAGTTCAGCAAGAGAAGAGCAGGCAGCAGCTCCCACCATGTCCAGGGCAGAGGGTACCCCAACTTGTGTACCTGAATATATGACCAGTAAGGCAGGTAAACCCCAAAACGAAGATGAAGATAAGTTGGTGACAGCAGCCATTAAGGGCTCATATAGATGAATCCCTTTTTTCTAGTCTTGAGCTTACCAAGTAACTGCCTCTGTATCATTCATCTTCCCAAGTAAACATCCCAAAAGGGAGAGAATGTTCCTATACATAATCAAGAGGATCAGATTCTCTCGTTGGTTCCGGTTGGTATGAACCATTCAGCCCACTCAAGGTATAGGTATGATCACCATTCTTATTTCTCCAATTAATTGCTCATGTTCTCCCCTGCAGGGATGTACCAGGATGACCAGCCAGCCTTCTGCAATGAGACCGAGTGCCCCTTTTCCCAAACCATGGCACAGGATTTAAAACAACCACACATAACAAGAAGTTTAGTCTACACAGTACAGGTGGACACGCACACACTGTAGGCAGCATATAGACACTGGGGTCTGGCTGGGCTGGGTCAGCAATACTCATGGCATTTGAGGAGGAAGGGCACCATCCTGGGCACCACCTGGAGGGACACTGGCACCCAGCTCTCCAGCCCGCCAGGAACTTGGCCAACCATTCCAGGGTGAGTCCTTTTCAAGAACAACACTTGGCCCCTCCTCCTCCTTTAGGTACTCTGTCCACTTGTTTCACTGAGGTCAGCTAGCATAGAGTTCACCCTACATCTCAGAGGAGGCAAATCTACATGTGCTCCCCTGGAATGTCCCCTCTTTCTCTCTTCTCCACCTACAGCACCTCTCCTCCAGGGACCAAGGAGAAAAACTCCCTCTGCTGTTTGATGTTGACACCAGCCTCCCACAGCCAATGCTTCTATCCAGAGGTGGGCTTAGTACTTTCCCTGGCACAGACTAAAGCGTATAGCCATTCAGGGCTATGTTGCTCTTCATTTATTCCCTCATTCATTGATCCATCAAATGCTGTGAGGTTCCTACTTAGAAGCAGAGCAGTCATGGTAGAAATAAGACTACAGATTCAGAAATTGCTGAAACATGGTTTTTTCATATATTTCAACAGCATGCCTAAAGAGATGAGAGACATATCAGCCTGAAGCTGGGTGGCTGCTTCACCTCAGTTCAGTTCTGAATGTACCAGTTTTCTGGATTCTCTACCAAATCCACTCAGTCTCCTTCCCAGAAATTGTTTTCAGATCCACAGGGTTGAGGCCCTTATATTCACAAATAAACAAACTTAGACATTGCATTTGAAAAGTGACTTGAGAGTACATTTTGAAAACCAGGGAAATAACAGCAAACAAAGATAAAACATATATCTGAAAAGAGATTCAGATACACATTTAGAAAAGGAGCCATAGCATTCCTTCAGAAGAAGGATGAGAGTAGGACACTACTACAGATATCTGTATTCGTTGTTTTTAACTTGTAGACACATGACACTGAGTGCCTGCAGATTCTGCAGTGTCAGGTTCCTCATCCCAGCAGGGCAGCTGGGATGGGGGGAGGAGAGGGAGGAGGCTGGGAGAGGGAGGAGCCCTGTGCTTGGGGTCAAGCCCCAGATGACTGCAGAGATGATGCTGGGCCGACAGGGGAAACCCTACCACTGAGGGGCTCACAGCCCAGAGGGGAAATGCTGCTAAACAGAAGCACAAAAATCTCCCAGCAGATTCCACCCTGGCTGTGCATCAGAATCACTGGAGGCGTTTTTTTTGTTGTTGTTGCTGTTTTAAACATTCATGCCTAAGCCCCACCCCTGCCACCTGAATCTGAATCTCAAGCTCAGACATCACCTCCACTGTCCAGCTTTTCTGACGCCTCCAGACAACACAGTCCCTTCGCCTATGACCCTGTACACCTGGGTTTTTCTCACCTTCCTCCTTGCTTATGTGTTCACCTGCCCTCCAGCTCCCACTAGACTCTGAGCAAGGTGAGCCAGAGAAATAGCTGTCATCTGATTACAAAGCCTTTTTCCCCAGAAAGTGGTTGGATATTCAAAATTAAAGTTAAGAGTTTTTATATTAACGCTTAGAATCATATGTAACATTTCCTTTTTAATTGTGATCTGGGCATCCCACTTATCGTTTTTGGAATTTAGAAGTAAATTTCCTAAGATGGCTATTACAGGCCCTGAGATATATTCACCAGTCTAGGTAGTGACCACGGCCTAAATCTTGTTCAGCCACAGGACTGCAGGGTGAGCCCTGAGCAGGGAATGGCTGTCAGGCAACTCCGCATGGAAAGTTGTTCTCACTTTCTCTCCCAGCCAGTGACTCACCTGCAGACGCCGCATGACAGGGGCCCCAGGCAGTATACAGGACACTGTGAACATCGCCCAGTTGCCAATTTTCACATTTTTGAAAGACCTAGAAATGGGAAAACAGACTATGATAAGCCCTAAAACCACATCACATCTCTCCACGCCACAGAGTTTATTTTCTATTGCTAATGTCATCAGCTGTGTCATCTGGTAGTGACATATACTTATACTATATTTCCTCAAAGCCCCTCTGGTAGCAAATGTCCCATGGGGTCACCTTCTCAGTCAGCTGAGTCAGAATCACAGAATTCTAGAAATGCAAAGCAGACAGAGCTCTTCCTAATAAGAGCAGAACTGTTTACCTCTCTTGAAAACCTACTATGGGCCAGGCATTTCATAGATCTTTTTTTACTTAACCCTCACACTAACTCTGACATGTAAGTTTCATTGGTCTCATATTTTAGATGAAAAAGCTGAGGTTTGGAAAAATAATGTGATCCTCTCAAGGTTACATATCCGGTAACCCAGATCTGTATAATCTAAAAGCCCCGGTTTCTGAAAGTGGGGATTATATACAAGGCAGCATGCTGGAGTCATATGAAGTCTCATGGTTAAACAGCACATCCTCTAAAGTGTTGATTTTATTCAATGGTAAATAATTTAAAACACCATTTTTTTTTAATTAAAGTACACATGAATGCATTGCAGGGGAATACAAACTTGCACAAAATTTAAAGATAAAATGTAAAATTTTGAGGAACTCATACTGATGGAAGCTACTTCTTCTGGCTTTGCTCCCAGACCCCCAGGGTTCCCTCCAGAGTCCTCTGCCATGAGGAAGATCCTGGCAGAAAGATTTAAAGGCATGGCCATAGGTCCTCAGTTTCAGCCCAAACAGGACTCAGGAGTGGCACCCCCAAGTGGAGGAGGGGGGAAGTAGTTGTCATCGAAGAGCCAAGAGTGGTGATTGCATGTTGCTGCGAGGCTTTGTTTCAATGCCCATCACTGGAGGAATATAAATTATGTAAGTCCCTGGGCTGCCAAGCCCCTTCCCACCTAACTGATAAGGTTTCCAAAGTTTTCCAGTGTGGAGAGGAGAATCTATCACCAAGTAAATGAGCCAGAGGCAGGTCCAGCCTCGCTTAATCCCGGCCCTATGCCACTCCTTATCACTAGTCCACCCACTGCCAGACCTTACTTCCCCTAAGTCCTTGCTATCTTTTTCATTAAAATACCCTGAGTCATCTCTGAGGTGGCTGCAATCACCAGGGACCCGATCCTGAGCTAGTTAGGTTTGTCTATTCTCTGCCCGAGGCTTGGAGTACCTCCAGAGAAGTCAGTCACTGAATTCCAAAGAGGATGAGGGGAAGGACTCTAGTCAGGCCCTTGGTCAAGCTGAGCTGGGCACGTCATAGCCTCACATCCTGGTATCTTTGAAGTTAGTAGGGATAGCCAAGAAAACTACCAAATAAAGCAAAGAAGGGCACAGCCTTGTGGGACTATGGAAAGGAGACCTTGATCAAGAGGCAACAGAAGCAAAGCCCTTAAAGTGGCCCCACACCTACAAGCACACTGCTGCCAGTCCACGCCATGCCCAGTTCCCCAAACACACCTGCTCCCTGGCCCCGCTGACTCACTGACACTTGCCATTCCCTTTCAATGGGAGACCCTCTGCCCTGCTCATCGCATGGCTAATTCCTACTCACTGCTTGTGACTGGCCTCAGCTTTAATGCCACTTCTTCCAAGAAGATTTCCCTGATTCTCTGCAATCTGGGAACCTCCTGTTTACTTCCTAGGAACAGCCCACATTTCCCCCATCCAGGTGCTTACCAGATGCATGATAATTGCCTATATATTTGTGAATGTCACAAGAGCATGAATCCTCCGAGATAATGCCTGGGACATAGTAGGTACTCTGATTGTCTTCTGAATGAATGAAAATTAAAGACAAGCCTTAAGTCCCTGAGGAGGCCCATTAGACCACAGGGATACACTTTCTTGGCAATTCATCTAGCCTCAAAAGCCCATAGCAATAAAAGGCTGCTTTTGAGACAGCTGAGAAGGAGGGAGGAGCTCATGCAAACAACTAAGCACCTACCACCTGCATGAGGACACGGATGAAACAGAAAAGATCTTTTCACTGCAGAAACTCAGTCTAATGAGGGAGACTATTAGGCTTACAATAGCAAGGACAGACTGCTTCAGTACAAAGCTGGAATGCGGACAAATGTGAAAACCAAACTGAGTGATGCCTTTGCTTACATACTAATCTTATTGTTCAGAACGATGCACGAGACAAAGATTTCAGGAGAAAATGTTCATGAGAACTTTGATAGGCCATATTTGTAAGGTAATTGACAGTCAACAAAATTCTTTCACATATATCATTTTATTTCATCTTATTCATGTATCAAATATTTGAGGGTGCTTGTCTGTACTACACTTAACATCTAATGTTAGGAAGGCTGGGAGAATTAAAAAGTGACTGTCTTCAAGGAGCTTGGAGTCAAGTAGGGGAGACACAGGCAACCTCAATTCAAGGCAGAGAGATGAAAGCCAGTTAAGTCACGGTTGTTTGGGTTGTAAAAGACTCACTCTGGCTTTACTAACAAAGGAAATGTTTTTCTCACGTAATTTAAATGTTACCAGAAAGGGGTCTCTGGTTCAAAAGCCTTGACAAAAATGCCCAGGAATATCTTTAAAGCCCAGGTTTAGCTTTATCCAGCAGCTTGAACAATGTCCACCAGCCACTTCTCTAATCTCTTGGCTTTGCCTTGGCTGGGCCGACATCACTCTCAGGCTCCACATGGCAGCCACTCACAGCTTCAGGCCCACAGTTTCCAAGGCCTGAATTGACCTGAAAATAGAGCTTCTCTTCTCTGACAGGTTCTAACAAAAGACCAGGGCCTAATTATCCTTGGCCTGGGTGATGATCATGAGCCTACCAATGAGCCGTGGGAATGAATTAGAGTATTGTAACCCTACGCCATGTCCCCAAACCTTGCCCAGCTCCAAAGCTGGTAGGGGGTCAGGCCCTCCCAAACTGCATGGGCTGTGTAGCAAAGTGTCATTAAAAACAATCTGGTAATTGTCCAGGTACAGTGGTTCTTGCCCGTAATCCCAGTGCTTTGGGAGGCCAAGGCAGGAGGATCTCTTAAGCCCAGGAGTTTGAGACTAGACTGGGCAATATAGCAAGACCCTGTCTCCACAAAATACATTTTTTTACTTAGTCAGGTATGTGGCATGCACCTATAGTCCCAGCTATTCAGGAGGTGGAGGTGGGAGGATCACTTGAGCCCAGTAGTTTGAGGTTACAATGAGCTATAATCATGCCACTGCACTCCAGTATGGGAGACAGAGCTACTAGGTTGGTGCAAAAGTAATTGCGGTTTTTGCAAATACTTTTAATTGCCAGAACTGCAATTACTTTTGCACCAACCAAATAGAACTTGTCTCAAAAGAAAAAAAAACAAAAACACCAAAAGAAAAAAAAAACCGATAAAATGTTTGACACTTAGTCCTCACGCTAGCTTTGCGTTTCCACTCATTTTACAAGTGAGGAAAATGATACCAGTAAGAGCAAGCGCGGGACTGGAGCCTGGTCTTCTGACTCAGTCCTGTGCTCCTCCCATCAGTGCTTGCCTGATAGCACTTAACTATAATAGCAATTAATTATTAATAATAGGAGAAGTGCTTAGGGCACTGCTGGAATTTGGAGTGGGACAATTCTTCCTTGTGTGGGACTGTCCCAAGCATTACAAACGTTTCATTACATTCATGGCTCTAATACTAGTGACACTTGCTTCCCAGCATTGTAACAACTAAAATACTTGCACACACTTTCAAAGGTCCCCTTAGGGAGACAGCACCTCCCTTATTTGATAAAAATCGTATGTTATCACAAGTGAACCCTGTTATCAAGAGGTTCATACTTCCTGGAGTTTAAACATAAGCTCTAACCTCTTGCTTTAGAGATAGTCTGAGCTTTTGATTGAACATACCTTAGAGATCATCCGGCCCAAATCCCTGGGCTGGTAGTTCTGGCTTGGAGGAGAAGGGGTAAGCGAGGGTGAGAGGGAAGAAGATGGGCTGGGAATGCATCCCTGAAAGGCGAGTATGAAGGGTTGCAGGTGGGAGGTTTCAGCTTCCCATTAGTGCTCCTCTTATTCAGAAGTGAAATCACAGAATTAATGCATTTTTTATAGTCAGGATTCAAGCTGTTTCTTAGGGAAGAGGGTGTTTGTCCTCCATTACTTGAGTAAGATAAGAAATCACAGAATTGTGGGGAAGTAGAATGCTCAATTCTGGACAATACTCATGAAGAGAGATGTTGCCAAACTGACCTGCACTCCGGTGGAGCAAACAGGGTAGGTAGGAATTTAAAACCAGGTCGTCACATGAAGAACATTCCATGGAACAGGCAAACCTATGCCTGGCAAAATACTCAAAGTGAGACAAGAAATTTGCCTTCTAAGATACTGAAGACATCACCTAGGAGTAGACTTGGAATTACTCTACATATCCCAAATGGACAAAACCAGTTCTAATAGGACCTGAAAACAGTTGGCCCATGAGAGATATCTAATAATAGAATGAGCTATCTGGGAAGACAGTGAGTTCCCCACTGCTGGAGGCATCCAAGCACACACTGAGATGTTGAAGTGGGTTTAAACTTAGTCTCTCAAACATTCTGAAGCAACACAAGATGGATGACGTTTAAGTGCTCCACACATTGCTAACAGACCATGTCAGAGGCGTGTGAACCAGAGCAACTGCATCTTGAAGAGGAGCTGGGTAAAATGAGGCTGAAAACTACTGGGCTGCATTCCTAGATGATTAAGGCATTCTAAGTCACAGGATGAGATAGGAGGTCAGCACAAGATACAGCTCATAAATACCTTGCTGATAAAACAGGTTGCAGAAAAGGAGCCAGCCAAAATCCACCCAAACCAAGATGGCGACAAGAGGGCGACGAGAGTGACCTCTGGTTGTCTTCACTGCTACACTCTCACCAGCGCCTTGACAGTTTACAGATGCCATGGCAACATCAGGAAGTAACCCTATATGGTCTAAAATGGGGAGGCATGAATAGTCCACCCCTTGTTTAGCATATCATCAAGAAATAACCATAAAAATGGACAACCAGCAGCCCTCGGGCTGCTCTGTCTATGGAGTACCCATTCTTTTATTCCTTTGCTTTCTCAATAAACTTGCTTTCACTTTATTCTATGGACTTGCACCAAGTTCTTGCGCAAAATCCAAGAACTGTCTCTCGGGGTCTGGATCTGGACCCTTTCCTGTAACAACCACATAAAGATAATAGTTTGTGAACTATGTTCAATTTCTATTAGAGTAACTGTAAGGCAAGACCTTTTCCTGCTGCACTCAAAACACCTGCCGGAATATGCATGTGGGGGACATTATTATAGGGTAATTTTGAATCTGCCCTAATTGACAAAGAAAAAATGGAAACCTCTAACAAACTTTCATACTCTATTGATAATGCAGTACTTTTACCAAAACAAGTAGTCACCTGGTTAAGAACTGCTAGCCTAAGGGGTTGTGACCACTAAAATTTGTCCAACCAGAAGTGGAGTCTACAAAACTCTACGGGCTAGCGTGCCTAGAGCATGCTCAGTAATCCACCCCCAAAATCTCAGCCACGTGGCATTTACCTTTGTGCTTCTGACTATCCCATGGGGCAATCAGAGGTCCACAGACAACCAAAGGTTAAAATGAGATGGATGTTACATGTCACACACTGCCTGGGGGAGTGCTTGCAAGCTGCACAAAGCAACTGGAACTTCACTATGTCACTCCCTCATCTGAAGTACTTGCTGAGACAGCTCTCTTTGTAAAGGGTCATTTCTGTCCGGCAGCTGAGCTCTGGGACAGAAATGATGTTTGGCATTACCAGCCTCTAGCAATGAAGCCACTTTAAATCAGAAATGCTGTGAGAGTGTGGGATGCCAGATTGGGTTTTACAGAGGCTAGAAAGCTCCGATCTTGCCTGGCAAGGCTGTCAGAAGGATCTCTCCAACTCTTTGGTTTTCACAGCCTCTGGAGCTGAGCTAGCTGCTCACTGCACATTTTCATGACCATCAAGTCCCTGTGAATGGAAGTGTTCTATTTCCTACTGTGGGTTTTGGTGTGAATTCTAGATCACAGCTTAGGTTAAATTACAAAACATGGGTGTTTCTGTGGGACACCAGAGGCACTGGAAATAATTTGGGTGAATACACAGAAAGCTGTGGAAGAGTAGGATTTGGTCTTTGTCAAAAGGTCTAGAGTGGCTGTGCCTTGTTCTTTATCTTATAAAGAAATCAATGCATACTTTACTGCCACCAACGCCCCTTCCTGCGTATCACCGAAGTCATTCTTCTACTATTCAGAAAAAAAGGGATATTGTTGCTGCTTAGTTGTAAGGGTTCATGGCAGCAAACATTCTTCAGAGAAGATCTATAACTTTCTGGATGCTGCTGCCCCCGTCTCGTTGCTATGGTTAGAGTACATGCTGCTTCTGTCTTCTAACCTTCTTATGCAGCACTGTGGCCATCACTCATTTGTACTATTCATGCTCCTGCAAATTAAAGCACAGGTGCTGCCCTCCTCTCATGGTGCTTCCTGTAAAACTGAGCAAAATGAGTATTCATCCTGATGCATTCAAAAAATACTTACTGAACACTGATATGTGCTTGTCTGATATCTCAGGTTGATTTGGTTTATCTGAAAAGCATCTAGTTTACAGATGGATTAGCTTTCCCTTCTATCATTTGCCAAATATTCTAAATAAATAATATAAAGGCAGAGGTGCTGTAAAAATTATAAAAATGAAGGTGTCATATCTCAGGATTCTATAGTCAGCCCTTTGTCCTTTCTCTTCTCACTCTACACTCCTCCCTGGAGTATAAAATACCCTTTTATGATTATAATTAGCACTAAAGTCTCTGTCATCAGTCCATATATGACTGCTGAATTTCATACCTATATGTGCAACTACTAACCACTCATCTTCAGAAGTCAGGCAAGAAATTAGATTCATGACATTCCCAAACCAGAATTCATCATTTGGCAAAGCTCCCACCCCTCTTCCCCACTCCTCTCCTCCACTGCTTTCCCTCCCAAATCACCTGCTTGCCTCCAGGGGCTCCAGGTTTTAGCTGGTGGCACCGCCCATCAGAAACACGGCTGTCCCATTGGACTCCTTTTCCTTCACCCTCCACATTAAATCAGAGAACAAATCCCACTGATTGAACCTCTCAAAGAGTCCTCACAACTCTTTTTTCCCTTTCTTTCCTGCAGCCACGACTGAGGCCTCCGTGCCTCTCACTTGGACTATTTCTCTGATTGGTATCCTCGCCTGCAGTTGAACAGCCTCCGACCGGAAGTGGAGGTTCTGTCCGTGGGATCTAAAACACGACTCTGATCATGTCACCACCACCCTACGAAAATGCTTCAAGTTTTCCTCATCATCTGTGAAATAAAATCCAGCATCCTTAGAGGGTTCAGACCCTCCCACTCCCCCTGCATTGAATCTGCACTTTAGGCTTACCCAACCCTAGTAATTAGTAGCATCCTATTTCTTCCTGCCATATCTTTGCCTTTGTTTCCACTGCCTGAAATCTTTCCCCACTTCATCCATCTCATAACTTCTTATAATTCAAATAATTCTTATTTGTGCTTCAAAACTCGCTCATAGGCAGCCTCTTCCTGGAAGCCTTTTCTGACTTACCTGCTCCTTGTTGTTTCTGCATCTTATATGCCAATTTTCTATTGTTCTATTTTGTTTTGTTTTGCTTTGTTTTTATATGAGACAGGGTCCCGCTCTGTTGCCCAGGCTGGAGTGCAGTGGCACGAACTCAGCCTCAACCTCCTGGGGCTCAAGCAATCCTCCCACCTTGTCCTCCCTAGTAGTTGGGACTACAGGCACATACCAGTACACCTGGCTAATTTTATTTTTTGTAAAGACGATGTCTCACCATATGGCCCAGGGTGCTCAAACTCCTGGGAGCAATCCTCCAGGATTATAGGCATGTGCCACCACACCCAGCCTTCTATTGTTCTTATCCCCCAATTGTCACTGGGGATCCCCTATTACACCATGAGCTTCCTGAGGGCAAGGATTATTTCTCTCTGCCTCCTCTGTTCTGGGTACTGTGCCTGGCACGTGGTACAAGCAAATGCGTCTTTGTAGGTATAAATAGATGCTCTCAACTAGACTCCAAAGTGTGCGTGTGTTGGGCGGGGGTGGTGGGCTGGAGAAAGAGAAAAGGAGAGGACAGGAGGGAGGGAGAGGGATTTAAAAAAAATCAACAGTTTTTCTAGTTCTTTAAAAATGGAGGCTTAGATTCACCTCTTAGGGAACATTGTTTCTTATGTCTGGAAAACTTTAATGACCCCTTATGCAAACATGAGGCTATCATCTTCAATTGCAATGGAAAGTTTTTAGAGGCAATCAGGGCTCAACTGCTCTGCATGGAATGTAAGGGTAGTCTTTATCCATGATACAGAGGCATCCCCAGGATTACTATACTACTGGGAGACTGGCGGTAGACCGAGATGAGGAGAAATGGAGTGTTCCCCTGGGTGTTAGTGGAGTGGGGCTCTGGATCTGTGATAGGTGGGAACTTGTAAAAGCACTCCTATTGTAGGGAAGCCAATGAGCCCCTGCAAGGCCTCAGGGTGGTTGTGAGGGGATCCAGGACCAGGAGGGGTTCCCTGTGGAAGAGCATGACCAGAGGACTAGAGAAAAGACACACGTGGTGTCCAGCTTTACGGCACCATGACTTCATGTGTCATTCCTCCTGTTACCCCATTCTTCAGTAAAGCTTTTTTAAATGTACCAGCCCCATCTTAGTTGAGATTTGGCTAATTAATACACCAACCAGTGTCCACTGTCACTGAATCAACACAAAGACTACCAATGTAGTTTCAAATTGAAGCTGAGTTTATTACGCACCAGGCAAAGGAGAATCAAGTTTCTTTCTTTTTCTTTTTCTTTTTTTTTTTTTTTTTGCTGTTTAAATGATTTATTTTATTTTAAAAATCATTTATTTCTTTAAATTTAATTTTATTTTTTAAGTTCCGGGATATATGTGCAGGATGTGCAGGTGTGTTGCACAGGTAAATGTGTGCCATGGTGGTTTGCTGCACCTATCAACCCATCACCTATGTATTAAGCCCTGCATGCATTAGCTATTTATCCTAGACAATCAAGTTTCTTAAGAAAAGTCAGTGAGTGTTCCCCAAACTGAAAGTGAAAAGAGTAGATACAGTACGGAGAATGGGAAGTTTTTCCCAAGTTTCTGAATGGTTCAAAATGGATCGTAAAACCTCTTTTTACTTTTGTTACTTTTCTGGTTTTGAATCATCAAGATGCAGGTGTGGTTCTCAAACAGGTCCAGAATGGGCTGCATAAGGCTCTAGAGATCTCAGTGTCATGCAGTGGGCAAATGTGAATGGGGATGCCAGAGGCTTGGTAAAAATTGTTTTAACATTCTTGTTTGGATAAAACAGTATCCAGGTCATTTATAACAGTCTGAGTTTTAACATAGATAAAAAGTCACTGCAGTTAGAGACCTGATGTCAGGCCAAGGTGACAAGCAACAACCTGGGTGAATTTTGAAATGTGTAAGGTTCCTGAGAAGTTCCCAGGGTACCCTGGAGAGGCTATCTTGGTAGAATACTAGTGGCTCAGATGTTGGATATTTGGCTATTAAAGGACTCCTGAGCCCAGAACATCTAGGGCTGTTGGGGTTATACGACCATCATCACCCCCAAAATGAAATCACCTTTCATCTCAGTTGTTCTCTACAACTAGGAATACTGACTCTTACTTTTGTTTCAGTTAAACTCAGGGAAAGCATCCATCAGAGTTAGAGGTGGGAAATTAGATCTATTCTGCACCGACAATAGCACTCCGAATTAAACACCAAAACACACAGATGATAGTTTTGTCTATTTAAGCAATATAAGGCTCCCACTAATTTTTTTTAGAAATTGTTATCAATTCCTTTTTATGAAAAATTACCACTGAGGTATTGTTCCTTTTTTTCTAGCACAGTTGAAATTGTACATGGTAGGGAAGTTTTTAATTAGTCCATTCTGAGCAGGAACGGTGTGTGCTCACTGCAGTAGGAGCCTAATAAATTACTTCATAAACTCAATTGGAGGCTTTGTGTCTGAAAATACTCATTAGTTTGCACCAGCAGCCGTCAGCTTCCCATGAAAGGTCTTAGAACCATGCTGCAGTAGGTTTAGATCAAGTTGCTTGGAGCAGAACTTCTGGGGCGGTGAAAACAAACAGGCCATACAGATCTCAGCTGCAGGGTCTGGGGATAAAACAACTTGGAAACTCCATGCCAGCCCTTCTGTCCATTCCATACTTTCCTGCTTACAAAGCTCTTCTTCCACCCCGAAAAAGCTTTTCGATTTTCAAATCATTCCAGCGACCCCCTTTTTTGAAGTGTGGATAAATCTAATGCCTAGGAAATACATGTTGCAGACTAGTGAGAAAATATTTATACTGTCCTATTTAGACAGACAGATAAATAGAGACAGAGTTGGATGGATAGATGGATGGATGGATGAATGGATCAGGTGATGGATAGATGCAAACAAACAGACATTTAAAATGGGAGGGTAAAAATGTTATTAGCCCAGCTGGTAAAATAATTCCTCTCGGAGGGAACATGGTACGTGAATACGTTGGTAAGTCACCCAGATTAAGTAAGGGTAAGATCCCAAGATGCACGATCTTATGATAAAAGATGGTCTCTAAACTGCTAAGGAGAGATAGTCCTGCTGATTTCAAAGTTCTGTAAGTGTCATGCCTTGGCTGTTTGGACGATTGCTGAGGTAGAGCTGTTCTGCAAAATAAAGGGATGAGAATTTGCAACTAGGAATGGAGGATGCAGGGAGAGAGGTATGAATCAATAAAGTGAGGTTTTGTACACAAGAAGGGAAAGATGGAAAATTTTATACCTTAGCAGAGTAGGCGAGCTGAGATGTCTAAGGTGATTTTGAAGTTATTTCCTATAGGATGTACGTAAGTAAACTCCTCCTTCCACCTGCCCTAGAAAACTGTTTCCCAGAAGTGGATCCCAAGCCCATGTGCAGGGGGTTGATTAAGGATGTGCTCCCAAGGGAGATGAGTGAAGGAGTGGGGAAAACAAGACAGAGAAGGATAAAAAGTCAAACAAAAGTTTGATCACAGTCAAGACCTTCAGTCTGATCACATCAGGGAAGTCAGGAGGGTGAGTTTCACCTTAGAGTTGTCCCAACCAGAGGTAAAAGAGCTGGGCTTTCATATAGTCACACTACCATGGGACAACGATGAGGAGGGGAGGGGAATAAATTCCTAAGCACTTCCAGCTCCCTTTTATGGAGGAAAAGGGGCTCCAATAGCCTGAGGGCAGCCCTCTGAAGAAGAGTTGCAGATGCTGAGTGTGAGAAGCCACAGGGGCAGGGGCAGAGCACAAGACAGTAAAAGTAGAGCTGAGATCTGATACAGCACTGACACTGTCACTATGAAACCCTCTAATAGAGTGTACATTTGCTCATCAACGCTTCCGTATGAGTCAGTCCTTCATGGTAATCAAAGAGAAACTGACATATGCATCCAGGTCACATCTTCACGGAGTAAAAGCAGAGCCTGTGCTTCCAGGTGCAGAGAATGGAGAACATCTGTCATCTGGGTCCATGTACTTTTGGAACAAACCTCACTCACAACTACATTGAAATATGCTATGTATACTAGCAAGGCTATACTGCTGAAGCTGCATTGAAATGGAATTTCTGTTATCGAAACTCAATTTCAATATGGGAGGCACACGTATTTACATCTCTGTTCATTTCTGCTAATAAAACGCCCATGGCTCCTCCCTGCACCTAACACAGTCGAGAATTCCAGGTCCCCATAATCCAACTCCATTTCTTGAACCAGCTTTTTCTCAGCCAGACTCCTGCCATGTGCTGCTCCTCATCCAGATGCCGTGTCCTGCACGGTAGGCACCAACTAAACAACATGTACCACACTCAGAGCTAATATGGGTTATGGGTGTCTCTTAATCCTAACAATAACTCCATGTCTTAGATGCTATTTTATTTAACAGTTGAGAAAACTGCAGTCTGATGAGGTAAAGTCCAAGTTCTCTAAGTAAGAAGTGGAGCTGGCATTTGCAGTTAATGCTTTCAGCTGCTGTGCTGCTCTGCCTCCATGGACACGGTCCCCTCATTCCAAAACCCCTTCCCCATGTCAGAATGTCAATACCCTACCATCATCCAAGGCCCTGTTCAAATGCCATATTCTCCACAAAGCCTTTAAATCAGGCAGAGTTCTTAGAGGAAAGGGACAGAAATCTAACCTATGTAAAAGAAAATGTATTAGTTTCAGTGGTTGGAAAGAATACTGGGGTGGCCTACATGTTCTGAGGAATGGCTGCAGGAACCCTAGGGATTAATGCAACTAGAATTTTCTCTCTAACTCTTTCATTTCACATTATCTCCCCCAGCCCAAAAGGCTCAGAAATATAAGACACCCTCCCCCTTCTCTGTCATTGTTCATTTATCATCCCAGGAAAGACTCTGATGAGCCCTGTTTGGGTCATGTGCTTATCCCTGCCCTAACCACAGAGCCCAAGGGAATAGAGTATTATCATTAGCCAGGCCAAGGAGGCTGGACTGTTACACCAGAAAGCAGGTGGGAGGAAAACATTCCGGGCAGTTCACAGCACTTGCTCCCACAGTTCATTACACTGTCCATGAACACCCAGATAGAATCACTCTGTTCCAGTTTCTCTGCCATAAAGCAACTATTTATTGTGCTCATAGATCTGTGGATCAGGAATGTGGGTGGGACACAGTGGGGATGGCTTGTCCCTGCTCCATAGTGTCTGGGGCTGAGACGAAAGACTCTACGCTGAGGCTGGATTCATCTGAAGACTCACTCTCCGTGCCTGGCAGTCGATGCTGGCTGTCGGCTTGTGGCCTCAGTTCCTTTCCACATGTGCCTCTCCATGTGGTCTCTCTGTACGAGATGGTTTGGGCTTTCTCACAGCAAGGTGGTTACGTTCCGAGGCTGAACATCTTAAGAGAGAGAGAATGTGTGCCGTGTGAGAACTGTATTGCCTCTTTTAATTTAGCCTTACCAGTTCTGCTGCATTTATTTGGCTGGAGCTTCCCAAGCCTGCCCAGGTTCAAGGGCAGGGGAAATAGATTCCACTTCTTAATGAAGAATGGCAAAGTTCTACAGAAATTTTGCTGTAGACGTTTTCAGAAAATACAGACTGCCACACATTTTTTCCTATGAATTCTTTCGTGTATGTTTTTCATATCTTCCCTAAATTACTATGAGTGCTGTGAGATAGTCATCTTTGTATTTCTATGCAGTGCCTTGTACAGGACCTTATACACAATCAAGCTTCAAAATATGTTGGTTGGCAAAATGCCTCTGGCAGCAGCATCCCAATTTTTCCACCAACAATTTTTTTCTTTCTTTTTTTGAGACAGTCTGTTGCCAGGCTGGAGTGCAGTGGCACGATCTTGGCTCACTGCAACCTCTACTTCCCAGGTTCAAGTGATAGGAGAATCACTTGATTCTCAGCCTCCCGAGTAGCTGGGACAACAGGTGCACGCCACCATGCCCAGCAAATTTTTGTACTTTTAGTAGAGACTGGGTTTCGCCATGTTGGCCAGGATGGTCTCGATCTCTTGACCTCATGATCTGCCTGCCTCAGACTCCCAAAGTGCTGGGATTACAGGCGTGAGCCACTGTGCCGGCCTCTACCAACTATTAATAGCTGTGTGACTATGAGAAAAATTACATAACGTTTCTGAGACTGTTTACAAACTGAGAGAGCTAAAGTTTGTGGTTTCTAAGTATTCTGATTTAGCAGCAAATGACAAATCACTTTCTTCAAACTACACCTAATATAGAACCTCAGTATGCAAAACAGAATTTTTAAAAAGCAACAACAAAGATGCTATGGTTGAAGCAGGTAGAAGAGGAGTAGAGAGTGACCCACTTCCCTCTCCCTCCCCCTGGCTACATGGCTGACCCTGAGACAGCATCATAAAGATGGTAGTCATCTGCTATTTTTAATCTGTCCAGAATCTCTTTTGATAAGAGAAGCTACCTCTTTTCTGGAGAACCACCACACACAAACACACACACACACACACACACACACACACACACACATTTATAAATTCATATCAAGAACATGGAAGCACATCAAAACCAAAGACAAACTTTGCATTGCAATTAATGTTGACCATATGAGATCTGAAGTCTTTGGTAAAGGTTGTTATTCCAGCATCTCAGGGCCAAGAGGAGTTTTAGCGTTGAGTCACCCAGCTAGTCAAGCCAGATGCATAGCCTCTGTGTGATGCTGCCTCTAATCATTTTCCTTGTACTTATTTCAAGGAGATTTCATAATAGAGGAAGATTACTGCCAAAGAAGATAATTTTGTTTTATTTTGTTTTGAGACAGGGTCTTGCTCTGTTGCCCAAGCTGGAGTACAGCAGCGTGATCACAGCTCACTGCAACCTCCACCTCCCAGGCTCAAGCGATCCTCCTACCTCAGCGTCCCAAGTAGCTGGAACTACAGGCACGCACCACCAAGCCTAGCTGATTTTTGTATTTTTTGTAGAGAGGGTTTCCCCAGTTGCCCAGGCTAGCCTCAAACTCCTGGGCTCAAGCAATCTGCCTGCCTTGGCCTCCCTAAGTGCTGGGATTGCAGGCATGAGCCACCGCACCCAGCTGAAGATGATTTTGAAAAGCACAGGAACACTTGCTCTTTTTCTGCACTTTTCTTCAGTTACCTTTGTGCCTTTTTCATTTGTAAATGATATCAATGAAATATCTGTGTTTTAAATTGAGGCCCTACCACTTGCAGGAATTTCTGTCTCTTTTTCCTGCTGCTTCATCCTGCCTGCAGTCAGACTGCTACGTCACAATCACATCCAGGAACACAAATAGTGCTTGTTGCCAGAGGCCCAGGATGATAATTTTCCCACACGGAACAAGACAGTTTCCAGGGGGATTGCTCTTAGAAAAATATACCTCAAAGTGAACATGAAGAGGAGGAATTATGAGGCAAGAGGGGAGCCCAGAGGCTCAGTTTCCCAGGCCCCCTTGCCCTGGTGTAGAGGCCCCTCCTCACTCATGAAAGAGGACCAGGCAGGGTCCAGCACATAGTAGGCACTTCATAAGAGCCAAGCGAATGAATAAACGGCATGAAACATGCAAGTTTATTCCATTTTAGTGAATTCACATAGGAGTATAATAGTGGAAAATAGAAAATGGTATTTGATCACCTGTTGTCCCACAGGGGATGCACTTAAGGATTCAGTAATAACTTTCCAAGTACTGTTTCCTAGATTCTTAGCTCATTAATCCTTAGAATCAATGAATGTCAGCATTGGAAGGACCTTACATTCAGAAAATCTCTTTCAAATACCTGCAGTTGGCCCTGAAGGTCTCCAAACTGAGCTTTCCTGAGTGTACTGCGTAATATTAAGAGAGAGTATTTGGAGAGAGGGCTCCAGGGTGAAACACGTTTGGGAAGCCACATAGTAAACAGAGGTAATTAGGTATCTTTCCTCTGCAATGTCTCAAAGTCTTTACTGGCTACTGTTCATTGTAAATCTCCAAGGGACAATACAGCAGACAGTGTTTATCAAACTTTTTTTTAATGAGAAAATAACTTTATTTCATTTTGGGAAGTGGGCAGACATCCAGTCTCAAAACTTCTGGAATTGCTTCTTGGTGCTGGCAGTCTTGGTGACTTGAGCACACTGCAGTACAGAGTCTTGCTCAGGGACTAGCACTCAACCACCATGATGATATGCCAACCTAGACTTCCCTGAAGCAGGAGGACAGGCTTATGGACACATTCTTGTGGCACTTCTTGGAGCAACTGTACTTGTACATGTAGCAGAGATAATCCTAGTGGATGACAGTGGTCCTCTCCATCTTCATCTTGGACCCCTCACCAGACAGGATCTGCCTTCAGATGGAGACATTACCAGTGAAGGGACATTTCTTGTCCACATAGGTTCCCTCAATGGCCTCTTTGGGTGTCTTGAAGCCCAGACTGATGTTCTTATAGCACCAGTTTCTCCCAGCAAGTCCCTCTTTTTTTTTTTTTGAGACGGAGTCTAACTCTGTCACCAGGCGGGAGTGCAGCAGCATAATCTTGGCTCACTGCAACCTCCGCCTCCCGGGTTCAAGCGATTCTCCTGCCTCAGCCTCCTGAGTAGCTGGGACTACAGGTGTGTGCCACCACATCCAGCTAAATTTTGTATTTTTAGTAGAGACAGGGACCCTCTTCTTTTTTGTTTGTTTGTTTATTTGTTTTGGTAGAGACAAGGTCTCACTATGTTCCCAGGCTGGTCTCAAACTCCTGGGTTCAAGTAATCCTCCTGCCTTGGCCTCCCAAAGTGCTAGGATTACAGGCATGAGCCACCATGCCAGGTCTGATTACATTTCAATATTTCCTGTGAATACATTGGGGGTAATCTATTCTCTTCCCCTTCTTTATCAAGCCCTTTCCATTCTAATAATACAGTCCTAAGACTCTGTTATAATATGCCAAGTCTCTCTATTTAATAAAATACAAATTAAAAATACAAACAGGATTGTTTTAACTAGTCAAGATGATTCTAATGTTTAGATGGAAGAAGCAACAAACAGAAATAGTGATGAAATAAAGGGGGGAGCTGTCACCACCAGATGTCAAAACATATTATAAAAATATAAGAACTAAAACTGCATAGTACTGTCACATGGCCAGATCAATAGCTCAGTGGGATAGAATATGGATCCAATGTCCAGAAATGGATCCAATATATACAGGCACCTGGAGTCAGGGGGAAAAATATGAGTCATGTAAATGCATAGAACTGGGATATGAGTTAGCCACTGAGACAAAAATAAAGTTAGATCCATACTTAACAGCATCCATTTTTAGTCTTGACATATTATTTGAAACTAGTCATACCCAATTACCTTTGGCCTAGTTAAAACTTTCCCTTCCTGTATGGTTGTTTGTGAAATAGCCCACTTGTTCCTCATCTCACTGACCTAAAACTCAACACACCCCACAGCTGCTGACCACAATAAATCCCAATGGTCAACACCAGAGTCATGTAAATGAGGTCCCCCTTCGTGTGTGTTTTCTTTAAATTAGCTAATCCATAAACGTTGTGGGAAAGCCCAAGGAATAACACCCACGGATATTAATAAAAGCACCCACTCCCTGCCCACTGGTTGAGCTTCCTAGCACCTGCAGACTCCTGTAGGCCTCCTGTCAGCGTCTGTGGCCTCTCTGACCTGTGAGTAATACATTTCTTCTGTTTCATGCCCTCTGGCTTTACCTCCTCATTGTGTCTCACCCAAACCTAACTTTCTCCCTACTCAGGGCTCTCCTAGAGAGTTCTATCTTTGCTTTTAACCACTCTCAAGGGAGTAACTTCAAGACCAAATTATAAAGAAATCACAACGATAGAAATCACAACGATAGAAATCACAACCACCAGAATAAATTCCAAATGGACAAAAGATTTAAGCATAAAAACTGATATCATAAAAGTACTGGAAGAAATTATGGAATAATTGCTTTATAATCTTGGAGGGGGAAAAGCCTAATTGCAATAAAAATCCAGAAACCATAAAAGAAAAGAATGATAAACTTGACTAAGAAAAAAATCAAAGATCTTACATGGCAAAACCCAACATGAATGAAAGCCAACAAAATGGGGAAACAGGGTTTACAGCTCATATCACAGAGAAAGGGTAAATTCCTTAGTATAAAAGAACTCCTACTAATCAGTAAGAAAAAAAGTCTGAAAATGCAATAGAAAAAAATGAACAAAAACTATCACTCCACAAGAAATGAAATACAAATGTCTCCAGACATCAGAAAGCATAATCAACTTCATTCATAATAAGAGAGATGCAATTTAAACTATACTGAGTTACCACTTATAGTAAGTATGGTTAACTACTACAGGTAGAGGAAAAAGGTAGGAGAACATGAAATAGGCATAAAATATACCTGCAAATTTGCAGGAAAATGTCAACACTGTTGCTTGTGGGGAAACTGGATGGTTGAGAGACTGAGAAGGAAGGAAAACGTCAGTGTATTTTTTTTTTTTGTACCTTTAGAATTTTGAATTATGTGACTGACTTTGAAACATGTGGAAAAAATAAATAAAATTTAATTTAAAAAATCAATTTTCATTTCACTATTCTACTTTACTCAGCTGCAGCTGGCCTCTACTTTCCTGGCCCCTCTTCAAGAACTGCAAGAGCTGCTCAAAGTCCTCATGACATCCAGAGTGGTTTTGTAGCTCGTGAAATGAAAGTCGTCCTCAGAACATTGCCAAATGGTTTCACATTTTAACGTGATGTTTCTGACAGAGCAGCTGTGGCTTCATTTAGCAGAATATTTGAGCATTTTAGTCTAAATACAACAGTTGGGCTCCTAGAACAAAAGGTTGTGGGGATGAAAGTGTAAAAAGTCTGGAAAAGACTGTTTTTCTATGTGGCATATACTACACTTCAGAACTGGAATTTTATTTTTACTTTATTATTCTGATTGGGTTTAACATGATAATATTATAAATAGTATAAGTAATATTTATCCCAATTCCAATACATAGGTATATATTTTGCTTTTTGTCTCTTCACTCTTATAAAATTTAATTATTCTCCTTAACAGTACTGGGTGGAGTATAGTAGAACATTAGAGCAAGGAAGAACCCGAAAGCTCATTTGATGGTATTATTTCTCATAAGAATCTGTTTGCTGGGTATCAAGGGAATACCAGGTGACCTCTTTCCCTCTGTATTTGAATCTATTGTCTATTTCTTGAAAGACTCAATACAACAATCCATCTCAGGTCCTGAAAAGACATGTGGGGCCAGGATGGTTTCTATTAACATACGCAAAGCCCCAGGAGGGTGGGAAGGAAAACTTGGGGGAACACAGAATTGCAGAGACCAGCCTGGCTTGAAGAGTCTTAGGAAATACCATGAGATCTTGCCAACATCATAGGAGCAAGTAATTCTAACTTAGTTCAAATAAACAAAAGTTACAAAGATTTATAATACAGGTTAACACCCCTCCACATGGCACAGTGATGTTATAGTTCAACCTTTTCCTGTTTTAAAAACAGAGGAAAATTCATCCCTTAGTGACCTTTTTTTTTACCTCCAAGACTAACCCTCTTGAATAACCATAATAATCCTCAACCTTTGATAAGCATCAAGGAACCAAGGGAGAAAGAAGAATTAAACCTACAAGTACAAGCTTTGCCCCCAGTATGAAGGAGACACAGCCAATCACTCTTCTTGTGGCATCTCACATCCTGTGCCATTCAGCACCTGCCTTTGATACTGGAAGTGTCCCCAGATGGACTCAGCCTTTCCTGACATTTTGACATATATGAAATGTGTCCATATCAACCATGGAAATTCTGCTTTTATTCAATGTTCACAGCTGCCATCAATATTATAATTGTTTGAGAAAATAAATAAAACCAACTTGAAGTCTAATGATCCAGACTGAACAAGCACTGTAGTGGGAACACAGATTATGACAGAATGGTCCCATCCACAGCCAGGGACATGTGGGACTTTAGAGGGCTCCAAAGCCCCAAGGGTGGAAGAAATACAATCTGCTGAGGGTTTTGAGACAGCTGTTGATCTCAGACCCCTACTCTTAGGCTGGGCACTTATCACTAACCCCCTTTGGAGCCCTCCCTTCAATCCTGTTTGAAGCATTCCCAATAGGGTGGACCACCATTAGTACTGATGGAAATTCTCTTGTTCTGTTGTTTCCATGTAAGGATCTTCCCAAGAGAAAGCCATTTTGGAACAAATACTGCCAGTTCTCTCCACCTTACACTGGTTCTTCCACAGGGAAGGAAGAGTCACTTATCTGATTGATGAGATGAGGAGATCCTGACTTCCACTAGTCCACATTCACCAGCGGGTGAGGCCCCTGAGTTGGAAGGAGGACAGTGCAGACCCTTACCTTCTTAGCTGTTTCAGACCTGCTCTGAGGCTGTGCATGGAGGATGCCTGTCCTTCGGGTCTGCATTCAGTTAGCAACCAAGTGCATCTCTGTTTTCTGGCTCAAGCTCTTCAGCTTGCCTCTTTCACTGTGGCCTTCTTTCCTTCTCAAGTGTTCTCTCTTTCTCTTGCATTTGACAAGATATGAAGTAGGCTCTCTTCAGGCTGGAGGCAGGGCAAGTGGGCCTGGAGTTCACGGTGTAGACTCAACCTTTTCCCCAAATAAGTCCCCACATTTAGGCTGAGGTAGAAGAGGGAAGGAGAAAGACGTCTCATTCTGCCCAAGTCTGTTTTTTTTCAATGAGCTAGATCAGAAGCCCTATACCTCAGACAATACATCTGATACTATATTTCAAGTATCATTTATCTTTTAGTGTCTATTTCTAGAATGGTGAGAATCCAAAGTGGAGAACAGGTCATTGATTAGGTTCCTGCATACCTCCAGTACCCACCATAAGCTTCGGACAACCAGGGGATCTTTCTGCCCTATCCGTGTCATAAGACAGGCTGCTCACCCATCTTCCTAGCAAGGGTATGTGGCCATATCAACTGCCCCAGTGTCATTGGAAAGAGAAAAATTACGGTTACTGTATTTTAACTCAGTGTTTCCTAAAGGAGGCCTTTGTGAGCAGCAATGTCCTGAACTGGGAAGAAGATAGGCATTGAAGTCAGCCAAATGCCAGCATGAATTTTAACTCCCCAAACTATTCACTCTGTGATTTGGATCAAGTTACTTAAGTTCTCTGATCCCCTGTTCCCGCATCAACAAATAGGAACAATTCTTTTCTTGTGAGCTTTTTGTAAAGATTATATTAAATCACATATATTAAGTGCTTACAATCCAGTGAGTACTCAACATATTGAGCCCTATTAATATTTCTATATAGCTATAACTGGTAACACAGGAATTCTGCTTGGATCCACAGAGCTATGCCAATTCCAAGAACAGCATATTTCTCACACATAGAGCTGTGACCCCAGAAGGCCCAGCCTCTACTTGCTGGGGGGATATGAGGCTATGATCCACCCCTGCAAAGGAGGGTTTCTGGTGGCAGCAGGGGTGAGGGAATGTGATCATGTGAGCTGTGGATCATGTGAGCTCTGGATTCTTGGGTGGTGGTGGTGGTGGAGCTCCTGAGAGAGCCTAACACATTGAGGAGGGGTTGCCAGGGCAGGGACAGCCTTTGGTGACAGCTTCCCAACCAAGGAATGAGAACAGCTGAGAGGCTGACACTGGCAGGCATGAGGTGTGGGAGGGCAGGGGGACCGTGGTCAAGGCAGCAGTAGGCATTTCTGAAGCAGTGTGGCCCGACCTGTTTACCACCTCAGGCAGTGCTGCTGAAGCAGCTCAGTGCGGCCTTGGCCTGGACCTGTTTGCTAATGATAACAGCTGCAGCAGTCAGATCCGGAACTGCTTTGAGAGCAGTGATGAACACCACTGATAGGAGCTCTGTGGAAGCAGTGACTGTGCAGGTCCTTGGAGGAGAATGCAGAGCTGTGTCTGTGTGGACCACAAGGAGGAGGGCTGAGGGATGCAGGTGTGGTGGTGATGGTTAGCCTCATAGTTTGGTTCATGAGGGTATTTGTTTCCAAGGGCAGCCATAACAAAGTACCACAGACTGGATGGATTAAACAACAGACATTTATTTTCTCACAGTTCTGGAGGCTAGAAGTCCAAGATCAAGGTGTCAGCAGGGTTGGTTCCCTCTGCGGGCTATGAGGGAAAATCTATTCCATGCCTCTTTTCTAGTTTCTGATGGTTTGAGGGCAATGTTTGGTGTTCTCTCGCTTGTAGCGGTGTCACTCTGGTCTCTGCCTTCATCCTCGCATGGCATCCCGCTGTATGTGTCTGACTCTGTGTCCAAATTCCCCCCTTTTATAAGGACACCAGTAATATTGGATTAGGGCCTACTCTAATGACCTCATTTTAACTCAATTACCTCTACAAAGACCCTATTTTCAAGTAAAGTCATCTTTTGAGGTACTAGGTATTAGGGTTTCAACATATCTTTTGTGGGGGGACATAACTTAACCCATAACAATGAGCTAGTAGCCACGCATGGTGGCTCACGCCTGTAATCCCAGCACTTTTGAAAGCCAAGGTGGGCAGATCACTTGAGGTCAGGAATTCAAGACCAGCCTGGCCAACGTGGTAAGACCCTGTCTGTATTAAAAAATACAAAAAAAAAAAAATAGCTGAGAGTGACGGCACATGCCTATAATCCCAGCTACTCAGGAGGCTGAGGCAGGAGAATAGCTTGAGCCTGGGAGGTAGAGGTTCCAGTGAGCCAAGATCACACCACTGCATTCCAGCCTGGTTGACAGAGTGGGACTCCATCTCAAAACACAAAAACAAACAAAGAAAAAATGGGCAAGCCTCAGAGGTAGCAGTGGGTCATTCTTAGAAGTCTGTGGGATTATGGTACATCCTTCAGTTCCGAACATTGCATCCTTAGGGGTTCTATTCCCATTCTAGTGGAGAGAGAATACACCCAATAGTTTAGTCTCTATTTGGTCTAACTCCATTTTTACAACTTAGCCAAAAGATGGCTCTAGGGAAATGGGTCATTGCCAGCTGATCTAGAGTCTTATGTTGAGCCATCTTTTGACCCAAATTGAGCCTCAATTCTTCAGTTATAGTTATCGATGAGGTTGTAAATAATCACCTTTGATCACATCTGAGGTATTGCCCAGTTCTCATGCTTGCCCTTGGATTTGAACATCCTAGAAAGAACTTTTCCATTCACTCTCTTCTTAAGCCCAAATGAGATTGCCAAAGGTCTACTTTGGATTTTATCTGTTATTTCTAAAACCAGCTGAAGAGAGCACAGTTCCTGCAGGCAGATGTTATTTATTCCTCAATAATCATTGCAAAGGTAGAGTTCATCATTCTTCTGAGAAAAGCTTGAGAAAGCTCTAGTTGAAGCCCTTAAGTTAGAATGAATTCATACCCAAGATTAGGGGCTGAGAATTCCTACGGTACCTGAGTGTCAGGTTCATAGAGGTATTTGCCTACCTCGGGAAATTCCGGGTCCAAAGGAACTAAAGAAAGCATTACTAACCACACAATATGGGAGCAATGTCTCCGCTTCATTGGCCCAGAAAAGCCTATTCAAGACCTTGAGTTTATGAAGAAGTACAAGGGATATTTTATACAGCTTCAGTCCCAACCACCTCCCTGGGAATCTGTGGGCACTATGGATAGTGGTGGTTGGAATAGAAAGTGAGGCTTAAAATGCTCCAGGCCTGGTGTGGGAAATACCCAGTCCCCTGTCTTCTTTCCTGTTCCCTAATCAAAGAACATCTGTAAACAATCATGCCACTCACAAGTACCCAGATGTAACTCCGAAATCCTGCTAAATACAGTGCTCCAGGCACACACAGCAAGTGATTAGGATTAGCCCCAAAATTCAGTATATTTGCCAAGCTTGCTTTAGATCAGGGTTCCTCGACAGCAGCACTACTACTGTTTTGGACCAGATCGTTCTTTCTTGGGGATGGCTGCATGGTGCATTGTAGGTTGTTTAACAGCATCTCCAGCCTTTACCCATCTAATGCTAGCAGCGCCCCCCACTCGTTGTGAAAACCAGAAATGTCTCTAGACATTGCCCCCAGTTGAAATATACTGCTTTGGATAATAACAGAAGTCAAGTTACTCCAACCATCAAAACTTAAGAATCACCTGAAATAGAAAGAGTAACACAAATGAAAGTATCTCAGGATGGTCCCCATTCCGATTCTAAGAAGTTTATTGGGAGATACGTTTTCATGCAAGGGGCTAATTTAAGTATCAATTACATCTACAATCCCAGCAGCCTTGGATAAAATAGTCTGCTCTAGAAGCAAGAGAGAGAAATTTGTGGAGACCTGTTATCTTAGGCTGTAATTATAGTTGGGAAACTTCACATTAAGAGTCAGCCACAAGAAAGTATGCAGAGATAGGGAGGGCTTATGGGGTCTTGCTGGTGGTCCACTTATTGCAGAGCTGCCCAGGTTTCTCCTATAATAAAGTCCTGGAAGCTTGGAAGGATAATTATCAACAAAACAACTTAGCATTTACTGAGCTTTCTATAGGCACAAGGCATTTTACATACAAGTATGTCACTTTTATTGTCTTATTTAATCCTCACAAACATCTTAGGAATTGGATATTATTCTTATTCTCATCATACAGATAAGAAAATGGAGACTCAGAGAGTTGAGGTACAAGTTTCCACAGCTAGTGAGTGCCAGTTTCAAAATATAAATTCCATTGTCCTGGCCGCAAATCTCATATTCTTTCTGCTACATGAAATATCCAGGAAAAATTGGATGCACCTCCTCCTCTTGGGGTCCCTCTTTTCACAGTAGTCTGAGTTGAGTCCTACCCAGCTATATGACTCCTCCAGGTTGGGAAAGAGTCAATTCCCTAGGCAGGTCCTGAGTCAGAAGACTGCATATCCCCAAAGTGGACAAGCCTCAGCAAGGCCCTGCCATCTCCCTCTGAAAAAGGGGATTAGCACAGAATTGGTCCCTGAGGAATCTAGGCCAATGTGGGACTGGCAGTAACATCCTTAAGGGAAGATCCAAGCACACAGTAGAATCTCTCATTCTCCAGCTTTTTCTGGGGTTCTAAAGGATAGAACTTGTGTGCAATTGTATTAACCAATCACCATTGACCTGGGCAGTGACTCACCTAGAACATGAGTCACGTTTCACCCATTTTACTAGACCAGTGGTTCTCACACTTTAGAGTGCCTCAGAGCCACCTACAGGGCTTGTTAAACCACAGATTGCAGGGGTACCTAAGCCCAGAATTTCTGATTTGGTAGGTCTGGAGTAGGTCCTGATAATCTTCATTTCTAACAGGTTGTCAGGTGATGCTGATGGTGCCAGTCCTAGGAACATCTTAATAATTACATCGCCTTATTAAGCCTTGGGTAAAGAAGACCACTTCATAGTATGTGAAGTTCCTCTACCCTTTCCCCAGCCCCAGGCTCATATTCAGACAGGGTTATTTTATGAATCCAGGTTACACCTTCACAGCCCAATAGAACTCAGTCAAGAATTCAACAAAGCAGGATGAGGAGAACATAGGGAGAGGGCTCCATCCTACAGGGCTGACCTCCTTCTCAGTGTGGGGTTCTTCTCTTTCCTTTGGGGAGCCAGAGTGCCAAGAAGGTCTTGTGCAGCCACAGAACAGCATTTCCCACTTGCAGGGTCCAATGGCCATGCATCACTAATCCTCCCCACAAATCCTTCCTCCAGCACCCCTTTCCAACAACTTTCTCCCCATTTGCCAGGGGCTGTTCTGGCTCCCTACGCATCTTGTGAGCACACTGTGGGGGCTAGGAAGGGAGGTGTAGAGGAGGAAGTCTAAGCTGGTGGGTTATTAACAGTTTGGCTTGGATGGGAAAGGGAATCTGAGCAGGGAGACAAAGTTATTACTGGAGACAGTCTGTTTATAGGCAAAGGGTCAAGAATTCTTGCTAAAAAGAAAATCCTCCAAAGACCACCCAAACCAATGAAGTATCAATACATCGGTCAGACTCAGAACTCAAAGATGGTATTAACAGAGTGGCATTTAAATGCCCCTTTTGTGAGTCCCTTTGAAATCCTAGGCTAGGCCTAAGCCGTCTCCCTCCGTGATGAAATAGGGACAAGAATGTCAAGCTGATACCTGAGTTGTTCCTGATTGAGTAGGATTCAAGTGTTCAGGACTGCATAAAAGGCCCAGCCGTACATTGCAACTGGACAAGGCTACAACCAAAATGACAATCATAATATTCTTGGCTTATTAAAGATATTTTATCATGTCATCCGAGAATCTAAGTTTGCTCTGCTGGCAAGTGGCTTGAAGGCCAAAGTAACAAAGAATCTCTGTTATCTGGATTTTTATAACCAGTCTGGCAAGCCAGGAAACTCTTCCTTCAGGTGATATCTTGAAGTATGAAAAACCAAAAAAGGATACCAGAGGCTACAGAAGGAACTGTGGGGCAGTCAGCAAATCCACAGATTAAAACAGACAGTCACATGCCGAGGGGATAGATTAATATTACTACTATTAACAGTGGCGTTAGAAATTTGGGGGAGCTAATTTAATCACACTCTCACCCGATGCTGGTATTGAGAACAGACACAGGCAAGAAACCAGATGAGGATCAAAATAGTATCAGCTTTAATACTAGTAAAGCTGGATTTAAGACTGAAGCTCGCTCCTGTGGTCCAGGCAGGGACTTCCTGCTTCCTCCTTCCAGGTCTGGTCATGGGGGTCTGATGTGGGAAGAGTTGGGTCTGCAGAGTAGACACTTACTCAACTTATGTGTGGAGGATCAAAGAACACCCAACACCCACAGATGGCAGAACAGAATCAGAGAGAGAAAGTAGCCTCTAGGCTGCCTCCAGACCAATGGTGTCAGATGCAGTTTCAGGTTGGAATCATTTGTTTACAAAAAAGGAAAATTGAAGCAAAAAAAAAAAAAAAAAAAGTGGATGGCTGTGGGAGGTTAGGCCTCTGAGACGGGGCTGAGAATAGCAGAAACATATTCTTGGTGAGTATCCCTGACCAGGTAAGTTGTTCCTGACAGGAAAGTGAAGAGGGGACGAAGCGGGAAGGAAGCTTCCTCCCCAGGACTGCTGTTAGCAAAACGCCTCTTTTTTTTTTTTTGAGATGGAGTCTCACTCTGTCTCCCAGGCTGGAATGCAGTGGCGTGATTTTGGCTTGCTGCAGCCTCCCCTTCCCAGTCTCAAGCGATTCTCCTGCATTAGCCTCCTGGAGTAGCTGGGACTACAGGCGTGCACCACTATGCCCAGCTAATTTTTTGTATTTTTGATAGAGATGGGGTTTTGTCATGTTGCCCAAGCTGGTCTCAAACTCCTGAGCTCAGGCAATGTGCCCACCTCAGCCTCCCAAAGTGCTATGATTACAGGTGTGAGCCACCACACCCAGCCCAAAACACCTCTTCTGTGGGCCAAGGCAGAAGTGTGGGAAGATTAATAAGAGGATGCCAACCCTCCAAACAACAGTGACAATAACTGCCATGTTCACTCAACTCCTACTGTGTGCCAGGAGTTGTTCTTTCATACATTTAAATTTTGGAACAATCCTGTGAGGCAGGTATAACTATCCCCATTTTACAAATGAGGAAATGGAGGCTGACAAAGGTTACGTCACTTGCCAAGGTGAGGGTATAACTGAGTCACAGAGCTGCTGTGACTAGCTGCAGAGTCTATTCTTGTCCCATCACATTCAGCTATGTACTCTCCTCCAGAACAGAGAGAGAAATGCAGTCACCAGAGAGTTGGAACTATGTGTATGCACAGCAGGGTGACTATCTAGGTTTTATTTGGGTGAGCACTTCAGACACTAAAATTCTTCTCTTAAACACCCATGCATATACTTGTAACTACTCTTCTTTCCATTAAATGAGGCATGCAAAGCTCTGTGTTTGTAGTTCACCTGGATAATGGTAATGATGGCCTGTGTAGAATAAGTCTGTGATGTCAAACAATGAGCTGAGCCTTCCCCAGTGTCAGGAACTTACCCAACCAGAAGTCATTAAGCTCGGTGGTTTCCCTCTTGCCTCCACAAGCACTCATTAGGGGCTGCAAAAGAAATGTCTTTTTACGTACATTCTCCCTGAAGTTTCCTACCATGTGAGATTGGCATTTGGGTGCAGATTTCATCATCTGGGCTCCCTGCCAACTGCAGTGGAATAGTTCAAACCTCCAGCCTGTGAAGTCTCCTGGTCAGGGACCTTTACGCTCTGTTTTGCTGAAGGGTATGCCATTTGCAAGTCAGCAGAAGGAAGGTTTCTGTACTTGTCGAATATCTTGGTAGAAATAAAATCTTTATGAAGGAGACCCTGTGTGGGATGATTTGAGCCAACCACTTGTCTTTCTTACAGAATAGACAGGTATAATTTCCATGTCCCAAACCAGGTCATCCTAGTGTAATTTGTCCATTTGACAAACAGAGGGCAAAGAAAGAGCAAGAAGCAATGCTGAAAGCTTTGGTTTCAAAGTTCAGGGCAAAGAGCTACAACTGGAATGTTCACATTTTTTCAGTACTCATCCCACGATCTGAAATTCCTAATAATGCTGGGTGATGGGATGCAAACTGGGGGGGCAGGCACTGGGTGTGATTTAAGCATGAGTCAAAGACCATGGAGGCTTCAGTCAAATCTCATTTTCTTTCGTCAGGAATCCTTCATAATGCCCCAGTCTCTGATGTCATTTTAGTGGAATTAAATTTTAAGCAGTGCAGAACTATAGAATTGGTTACATTAGGCATCAGATACAAGTCCAGTCACTAAACAGTCCAGCCTGTTGGGGAAGCCTAGTGGTAACCAGGAAAATCAGCAGGAGGCAGGTTAGGAACTCCTGTCTCATGGTTTACAGTTGAGCATATAGTGATTAAGCAGCAAGCTCTTAAGTTAGCCAGGCTTCCCACTTTCTGGGGGATGTTTAATTATATCACACAGTGAACGGGAAATGCAAGACTAGTTTTCTCTTCATATTCTAACAAAAAGTGGCTCTTTCCCTCTAGAGGTTTGAAATGCCCCCTCCATTGACATGATGAAAGGGAAGGGCATTGATGCCACAAAGAGAAGGCAGTTGTCCAAGAAAATACACAGAACCCTTGGGCTGGAAGGACAGAAAGCAGAGGCCACTTCTGGCCATCCCCATTAGTGGAGGCGTAGAGGTGTCTGCTGCGTCGTACTAAGAATACCGGTATGGGGTGGACAGTGGGAGGTGCGAATTTATGAAGTATCTGAAGATGATACTCTCACAGGATTGTAGATAAGGAATTAAGAATTGAGGAATAAGGACACTGAAGAAAGATTCAAATATCCAGCATACAATGGTACAGGGCAAGTTCTTTCAGGACAAGAGTCCCCAAACATAAAAGAAGGAAAATAATCCAGACCTTAGTTACTGGGTTGTCACTAGTGTCCTAATGAGAAGTGACTGAAAATTGCCCCCACAATATGATGTTTTGTGAAGTTCTAATTAAAGACCCAGAGCTTGGTCATTCTGTATAAACCTATTCATATCTTCATAAAATCCCAAATCCCCTTCAGGTACCATCAGATGGAGGACCCTGACCTGAGGAAACCCTACTTCACCATCGGCGGAACCAGCCCCCTATATTTCAATGTAGGTTCTTTTCTATTTTCCCTAAGTGTTGGCCGGTCTAAGAAATAAAGAGAAAGAGTATGAAAGAGAAAAATTTTATAGCTGGGCCTCTGGGGGTGACATCACATGTCAGCAGATTCCGTGATGCCCCCAAGCTGCAAAAGCAGCAAGTTTTTCTTAGGGATTTCAAAAGGGGAGGGGGGTACAAATAGGGAGTGGGTCAGAGAGATCCCATGCTTCAAATGGCAATAAAAGATCACAAGGCCAGAAGGGCAGAGCAAGGTCACAAGGCCAGGGCAAAATGAGAATTACTAATGAGGTTCCATGTCCCCCTGTGCACACATTGTCATTGATAAACATCTTAACAGGAAACAGGGTTCAAGAGCAGACAACCGGTCTGACTAGAATTTGCCAGGCTGGAATTTCCTAATCCTAGCAAGCCTGAGGGCGCTGCAGGAAACCAGGGCATATTTCATCCCTTATCTTCATAATTTATGTTCAGAGATTGCAGTAAAGACAGGCATAAGAAATTATAAAAGTATTAATTTGGGGAACTAATAAATGTCCATGAAATCTTCACAATTTATGTTCTTCTGCCACGGCTTCAGTCAGTCCCTCCGTTCAGGGTCCCTGACTTCCCACAACACTTCACTATTACAGTTAGGTGGTTGGGGCTCAGCCAGAATGGTGAAGCCAAGCAGGCAATCCTCCTCTGATAGGATGTTTCCTAACGAGGCTTATTTCTGCTTCCACGTGATACACATTAAAATGTTTAGTTACATTTGAAGGCCTAAACATCACAGGCTAGGATCAGGAGATGGCTGGCCCATGACTACATATTATATACCTGGAGTTTAGGACAAAATTCAGCAGACATCCAACATGGATGCAGATGTATTTGCTGTTAAACTCCAACATAATAATTTGAGAGTCTTAAAGAGAGTTCTTAAAACCACCAAAGGTGATTAGACCCAAACCTTATAACCAACTTGAAACACAAAAGCTGAAATTTTGGGAATACTGAAACATCAGAAATGAAGAAACTAGCAAGTTCTAGTTATTCTTAGAGTTTATTTAGATACATTCGACTAGAAACTCTTGTGTTTGTCTAAATTAGCCAATTCAGTCATGGTCATTAAAATGTATCATTCAAAAATTGAAAACAGAATTACCACATGATCTAGCAATCCCACTTCAGGGTACATAGCCAAAGGAATTGAAATCAGTTATGTCAAAAAGCTGTCTGCACGCTCCTGTTCACTGCAGCATTATTCACAGTGGCTAAGATATAGAAGCAGCATACATGTCAATCAACAGACGAATGGATAAAGAAATGTGGTATATATACACAACGGAGTACTATTCAGCCTTTAACAAGAAGAAGATTCTGTCATTTACAATAATATGAATAAACCTGGAGGACATTATATCAAGTGAAATAAGCCAGTTACAGAAAGACAAATACTGCATCATCTTACTTGTATGTGGAATCTTAAAAGAGTCAAACCTATAGAGTAGAGAGTAGAATGGTGGTGACCATTCTACTGTCATTCCAGAGGATAGAATTAAGGGGGATGAGAATGGGGAGATGTTATTCAAAGGGTAGTTTCAGTAAGATAGGAGGAATAAGTTTCAGAGATCTATTACACAGCATGGTGACTCTAGTTAATAATAATGTATTATACATGTCAAGTTTTCTAAGAGTAGGTTATTAATATTCTTGCCATGAAAAAATAAATATGTGAGGTGATGAGTATGTTAATTAGCTAATCATTCCATGATATAAACATATATTAAAACATTGTACCTCCTAAATATGTACAGTTATTTGTCAAGGGCAGATTGCCTGAGGTCAGGGGTTCATGACCAGCCTGGGCAACATGGTGAAACCCCATCTCTACTAAAATACAAAAAAAATTAGCTGGTGTGGCGGCATGCATCTGTAGTCCCAGCTACTCAGGAGGCTGGGGCAGGAGAATTGCTTGAACCTGGGAGGTGGAGGTTGCAGTGAACCGAGATCATGCCACTGCACTCCAGCCTGGGCGACAGAGCAAGACTCTGTCTCAAAATAAATAAATAAAATAAATAAATAAAAATTATGAAAAATAAAAAAATGAATTTTTAAAGATTTATAGTTCAGACCAAAATATTAATTTTCACTTGGAAAGTTTTCTTAGTACTCTTTTTATTTTTAAAGTTTATTTTTGATCAGATAATGAATGAATATGGTTCCAAATTCAGAAAGTGAAAAAGGATGTATAAAAGTAAGTGAAATTTTTTCCTCCCACTCCCAACTCCCAGTCACCCACTTTTCCTCTCCATAGGCAGAGTGTTATTAATTTTTTTGTGTATCTTCCAGAGATATTTTAGAGACATAAAAGCAATGTGGGCTTGGAAAAAGAACATATACCTTTCCCCCATTTTTGTACCAATGATACCAGATGTTAAGGAAACATTGTATTTGAAGGAGGGCCCTCAACATTTCAAAAAGTTTGGCTAACAGGTTGGTAACACTTATTTATAGCAATCATAAGGACTTATTTAGAAGTTGTTTTTCTATGCCTTCTTATAGCTGTGATTATATTGTTTGGGGTCAGAGACCCCTTTTGAATATATTATGAAAATAATGGATCCTCTCCATAGAAAGAGAAGCACATATGTACTTACAAACAAAAAAATTGCATAGAATGTCAGAAAGTTTCATTATCCACACAAAGCACTACCACCAACAACAAAGACAGCAAAGGAATCAAGGTTCAGAGAAACTAATTTGCCAAGATTCATAGAGTTATTGAACGGTGGAGCTGGGATTCAAATTAGTCTGCTCGATTCCAAGGCTCATGCTCTATCTCCACCCTTCTCTTCCCTTCCTCTCTTCTATGTATTATTGCTACTGAGCCCCTCACTGATACAAGAGCAGGGTAGATGGTGTCAGTGCAGCAGCTCCTGTAGTCTTTGATTCCCAGCTATCTTGGTGAAATCCAACCTAGAGCTATGACTCCTTGTATGGTCTTGAGAACCTACTTCTCAAGATACAGCCTCTTACATAAAAAGTGATACAGGATTGAGAGCAAAGGACATTGAAAAATAAGACAGAGACACAGGGCCATTTGTGCAGTTGCTGATATCTTCAGTCCCAACTTCCTACATGTAGGAATTTTATGTTAAAAGTGACAGTGTCTTCCTGAAAAGACAACTGGTATCCTAAGTCTGATAGAAAATGCAAGGGATAAATCAAAGATAAGATTCATAACTATACTAGTATGAATGACTTTCTTTTCAAGAAACAATATAAAAATGATAAGTGGGGAAAAGGCATAACATGAATCAAAAGTCAAACTGTCTCTGCCCACTCTATCATACAACTGCCTGTTTTAGAAACTTACAGGTTTCTTTTTCCTATAGAGGAATTCTGCCACACACTCCACAAATATAGAGCCTTGGACATCATATTTATTCTCTCCTTATAGATTTAGTCATAGTTGTATTTGTCACCTGAGCAGCCATAACCTGCTGAATCTCAATAGAAGGACAGAAAATGAGTCACAGCAAGTGAAAGGGTGCTATGAGAAGGGATATGTGGAGCAGCAGGGCAGGACCCTCTAGACAGCAGTGGTGGATTTACCCTTCTGTACATCTTTCCGGAATACGGCACAGAGAAACAGAAACAGAGATGCTGGTGCCAATGGGAAATTTTCCTGGCAATTGCATTTGTTAAAATCTTGGGTTCTAGACACTTCTCAAAAGAAGACATTTATGCAGCCAAAAAACACATGAAAAAATGCTCACCATCACTGGCCATCAGAGAAATGCAAATCAAAACCACAATGAGATACCATCTCACACCAGTTAGAATGGTAATCATTAAAAAGTCAGGAAACAACAGGTGCTGGAGAGGATGTGGAGAAATAGGAACACTTTTACACTGTTGGTGGGACTGTAAACTAGTTCAACCCTTGTGGAAGTCAGTGTGGCGATTCCTCAGGGATCTAGAACTAGAAATTCCATTTGACCCAGCCATCCCATTACTGGGTATATACCCAAAGGACTATAAATCATGCTGCTATAAAGACACATGCACACGTATGTTTATTGCGGCATTATTCACAATAGCAAAGACTTGGAACCAACCCAAATGTCCAACAATGATAGACTGGATTAAGAAAATGTGGCACATATACACCATGGAATACTATGCAGCCATAAAAAATGGTGAGTTCACGTCCTTTGTAGGGACATGGATGAAATTGGAAATCATCATTCTCAGTAAACTACTGCAAGAACAAAAAACCAAACACCGCATATTCTCACTCATAGGTGGGAACTGAACAATGAGAACACATGGACACAGGAAGGGGAACATCACACTTCGGGGACTGTTGTGGGGTGGGGGGAGGGGAGAGGGATAGCATTGGGAGATATACCTAATGCTAGATGACGAATTGGTGGGTGCAGCGCACCAGCATGGCACATGTATACATATGTAACTTACCTGCACGTTGCGCACATGTACCATAGAGCCTAAAGTATAATAATAATAATAATAATAATAATAATAATAAAAGAAAAAAAATTAAAAAAAAAAAATAAAAAATAAAAAATAAAAATAAAAATAAAAAAATCTTGGGTTCTGAAGTCAGAAAGATCTCTTTGAACCTTGGCTATGCCATTTTGAGTAAATTACTTACCTTCTCCAAACCTCTACTTAGAGCTTCATCCATAAAATAGGGAAGATGACAACATATCTCATTGAGTTTCTGTGGGAATTAAATAAGAATGGATTGACACAGTGTCTGACACATTGTAAATGCTCAATAAAAGGAAGCTATTAGTATGACTGGTCTGTAATTGTGGACATTTTTACCAATGGCTCATGGATGCTGTTCTGCTCATAATAAAAGCATTTTCCAGTGACATCCCAGGATGAGAAACATACTCTAAATTGGGATTTTTCTTAAGGCTTAAACTAACCAAGTCTTCTAGTTTGCCCAAAGATATTGTTTTGTTTTGTTTTCCTTTCAAACCATGAATGAATGTTTAATTTTATCAATTGTTTCTATAATGCCTATAGAGACAATCTGTTAATGTGTTGAATTACATTGATATTCAAATAATAAATAAACTTTGCATTCCTGGATTGAACCCAACTTTGATGTTACATTTATTTTATTTTAATTTTATTTTTCCATAGGTTATTGGGATACAGGTGGTATTTGGGTACATGAGTAAGTTCTTTAGTGGTGATTTGTGAGATCCTGGTGCACCCATCACTCGAGCAGTATACACTGCACCATATTTGTAGTCTTTTGTCCCCAAAGTCCATTGTATCATTCTTATGCCTTTACGTCCTCATAGCTTAGCCCCCACCTATCAGTGAGAATACATGATGTTTGGTTTTCCATTCCTGAGTTACTTAACTTAGAATAATAGTCTCCATTCTCATCCAGGTTGCTGCAAATGCCGTTAATTCATGCCTTTTATAGCTGAGTAGTATTCCATCGTGTATATATATATATAATATATATATATTTTATGTATATATATATTATATTTTATGTATATATAAAATATATATTTTATGTATATATATTATATATATATTTTATATATATATATTTTATATATATATATATATACACACAGTTTCTGTATCCACTCATTGATTGATGGGCATTTGGGTTGGTTCCAGGATTTTGCAATTGCAAATTGTGTTTCTATAAACATTGCATGAATTTTAAATCAATGTCTGGATTCAGTTTTCTAATTTTTGTTTAGCATTTTTGCATTTATGTTCATGAGGAATACAGACCTGCACTCTTCTTTTCATGAATATTCTTGTTAGATTATGGCATCAAGATTATCCTAGCCTTATAAAATGAGCTAGGATTATTTCTTTAATTCTATGAAAGAATTTATATAAGATTGTTTTTCTTTCTTTCCTGAATGTTTGGAAGGGTCCACTGGGGAAGTCATATGACCTGGGGTTTTCTAAATGGAATGACTGCAATTTCCAGATTTAATTTTTTAAATAGCTATAGGGCTATCTAGAATTTGTTTCTTTTTGTGTCCATTTTGATAAGAATGTGTTTTTCAAGATATTGTTCATTCATTTGAACTTTTGTTCAGTGACATAAATTCTTTAATAATACCAACTTTTTTTAAATTTTAGTAGGATCTTCAGTGATATCCTGTTTTTCATGCCCGATGATGGTAATTTGCATGCTTACTCTGTCCTCTCTCTCCACCCCCCAACCCGCTCCCCTATCTCCCTCTCCCTCGCTGCTTAATCTTGTTAGGGGTTATTGATTTTATTAGATTTTTCAAAAAAATGACATTTAGATGTGTTGACTTCTGTTCTATGACTTTTTCATTTTTTTCATTTTTACTCTTATCTTTATTATTTCATTTATTCAACCTTCTTAACTTGTTGTTCCTTTTTAACTCTTTGAGATAGTTTAGATAATGTGCTCTAAGTCCTTTTTTAATATATACATTTAAGGACAAAAATTTTCCTCTATGCACTGTTTTAGCTTCATTCATATATTTTGTATGTCATATTTTCATTATCATTCAATTTATAATATTTTCAAGTTTCTATTGAAACTTCGACTCATGGAATATTTGGATGTATATTACTTAATTTCTAAATATTTGGAGATTTTCTAGTTATTTTTGTTATTGATTTATAACAATAAAAGATTCTTTCAGACTTACTTGAAAAAATATGTGTTCTGAAGTTGTTGGATACAGTGTTCTATTATGTAAATTAGATTAATTTATCCATTAAGTTTTCTAAATTTTCTGTATCTCTACTGATGTTTGATTCTTCCATATGTTACTGGGAAAAGTTGTTAAAATCTTCCACTATATTTGTAAGATTGTTCACTTCCCTATTTAGGACTGTTAGATTTTGTTTCACATATTTTGAAGCTATGTTATTAGGTTCATACAAACTTGAACTATTGTATCTTTCTGGTAAATTAACCCTTTAAAATGTCCTCTTTAATACCTCTTACCTCAAAATCTATTTTGTCCCAGTCCATACATTCAAGGTATGTCTCTTAGAAAGAAGCATACAATTGTGGGGTTTTTTTCTATTTTTTTTTGCTTTTTAATTGGTGTATGTCAATTTATATTTAATGTAATTACTCACATTTGAATTTGTATCTATCGTTACTATTTTCTAGTTGTTCCTCCTCTGTGTTCCTTTTTCTCTCTTCCTACTTTCTTTTGAATTACTCAAATATTTATTCTGTATTTCTCCTCTATTAGAACTTTTACTATGATGTTCCTACATGTGGTTGTCTTTGTATTTATACTACTGTGTTTTATGTCTTGAATCTATGGTTTGATGTCTTCTACCAATTTTGCACATTTTTCATCCTTTAATGCTTGAAATATTACTTCTAAATCATTCTCTGTTTTCTCCTTTAGGTATTTCCGTTATATGTGTGTTAGGTCTTGTCACCTAGTTCCATGTCTCCTATGCTTTTTTCTGTATTTTCTATATTTTTTTCCTAACACTGTATGCTTCAGTCTAGATATTTTATATTCATCTATCTTCCAGATGAATAACCATTTCTTCAGATAGCTGTTACATACTCTTAATCTATTGTGTTTTTAATTTCAGGACATTTGGGGAGTGTTTAAGAGGGGCATTTTTCCAGTTCTAGAATTTCTTGGAGTGTTTTTCAGGGCCTCTTCTCCTTGGAAAACCCTAAAATCCAATTCTTATCTCCCCACCATTGTGAGAAAGCTCTGTTTGGCAACTTTGTCCCTTAACTGCCTCTTTTTTAAGTCAGTGAATACCTCCAGGAGATAAGTGGCTTAGACTGTCTCATTTTTCTGCAGGCTTTTGGCCTCTCAGGTTTTTGCTGTGTCTATAGCTCTAAACTCCAGTTTTTGTCTCCCCTGCCATAAGAAACCGATAAAAGCTCTGCTCAAATTCTTTGCCTCCTAGAAGTCACTTTCTACTTGGTTTCTCAAGTTCTTTGTCCTTGCTACTTAAGAATCAAAGAGAAATACTTTGAAGGAGGCTAGGCATGGTGGCTCACAACTTTGAGAGGCCGAGGCGGGCGGATCACCTGAGGTCAGGGGTTTGAGACCAGCCTGGCCAACATGGTAAAACCCTGCCTTTACTAAAAATACAAAAAAATACAAAAAATACAGGTGTGATGGCGTGCACCTGTAGTCCCAGCTACTCATGAGGCTGAGGCAGGAGAATCACTTGACCCCAGGAGGTGGAGGTTGCAGTGAGCCAAGATCGTGCCATTACACTCCAGCCTAGGCAACAAGAACAAAGCTCCGTCTCAGAAAAGAAAGAAAGAAAGAGAGAGAGAGAGAGAAAAGAGAAGAGAAGAGAAAAGAAAAGAAAAGAAAGAAAAGAAAAGAAAAGAAAAGAACAGAAAAAAGGAAAAGACAAGACAAGCAAGGGAAAAGCAGTTTCAAATATCAGGCTCACCTCAATGAGTGTTCCTTTATCTCCAGGATTTTCTCCAGTCCTGGCTATCTTCATACCTCTCCAAAGCCCCTTTCCCACCTACCTCCACCTCCCCTGCTACAGGATGACTGACTGTTCTTCCTGAAGCCCTGCCACACTCAGACCACCTGATCGGAACTGCAGTGGACAACATCCATCAATAGGGGATATAAAGGAAGCTATGGCAGTAGCACTGGGATAGTGCCTGGCACATAATAGGTACTCAAGGATGAATGAATGAATGAATGAATGAATGAATGAATGAATGAATAAATGAATGAACTAACGAACAAACAAATGAATGTGAGAAAAGGCTAAGAAGAAAGTGAATCTCAGGAGCTGGCTCTTTGGCCCATGGCTCCTATTCTGCCTCCTGCCCCCAAACTCCTCTCTGCTAAAAACCCTTGAGGCCTCCAAGAGTTATATTCCTAAGATCTGGTTTCCTTACAAAGGTCATGGCCTCCTTGCCTCCTGGGTCTGGGGGAATTTCAGAACCTAATTTCTAGGACAAACTCTCCAACTACTTCTGGGATGAGTTCCTAACTTGGCTTTGGTCCTGTCCAGGGCTTACTCTGCCTTCTCAATAGCAATTCCAGGCCGAGAATTCTGAAGGCATTTCTTTTTTTTTTTTTTTTCTTTTTTTCTTTTTATTATCATCATTATTATTATTATTATTATTATTACACTTTAGGCTCTATGGTACATGTGCGCAACGTGCAGGTAAGTTACATATGTATACATGTGCCATGCTGGTGCACTGCACCCACCAACTCGTCATCTAGCATTAGGTATATCTCTCAATGCTATCCCTCTCCCCTCCCCCCACCCCACAACAGTCCCTGAAGTGTGATGTTCCCCTTCCTGTGTCCATGTGTTCTCATTGTTCAATTCCCACCTATGAGTGAGAATATGCGGTGTTTGGTTTTTTGTTCTTGCGATAGTTTACTGAGAATGATGATTTCCAGTTTCATCCATGTCCCTACAAAGGACGTGAACTCATCATTTTTTATGGCTGCATAGTATTCCATGGTGTATATGTGCCACATTTTCTTAATCCAGTCTATCATTGTTGGACATTTGGGTTGGTTCCAAGTCTTTGCTATTGTGAATAATGCCGCAATAAACATACGTGTGCATGTGTCTTTATAGCAGCATGATTTATAGTCCTCTGGGTATATACCCAGTAATGGGATGGCTGGGTCAAATGGAATTTCTAGTTCTAGATCCCTGAGGAATCGCCACACTGACTTCCACAAGGGTTGAACTAGTTTACAGTCCCACCAACAGTGTAAAAGTGTTCCTATTTCTCCACATCCTCTCCAGCACCTGTTGTTTCCTGACTTTTTAATGATTGCCATTCTAACTGGTGTGAGATGGTATCTCATTGTGGTTTTGATTTGCATTTCTCTGATGGCCAGTGATGGTGAACATTTTTTCATGTGTTTTTTGGCTGCATAAATGTCTTCTTTTGAGAAGTGTCTGTTCATGTCCTTCGCTGAAGGCATTTCTTAAAACAGAAGATGTTTTCTTGAGTTACACTCAGTTCTCTAGAAGTTTCACTATATGGATTTCCCTACGTAGACCTGGAGACAGACATTCAACATACATTAGGGGTCTGGGATAATAGAAGTTTAATAAATAATATTTGTTAATAAATCCCTCTGGATCTACTCAGAGAAAATCATGTGGTGGCGGCACACTAGAGATTTTAGGATGAATAAGATGTAAAGTTTACTTTCAAGAAATTACAGCTTTTAAACCGCATCAGAATTAGTGAACATTCTTTTAGTTGCAAGTGACAAATGGATTTTGTTTTACTTCTACAACTGAATTATAAAAATACATGGCCTGGCTGGGCTCAGTGGCTCATGCCTGTAATCCCAGCACTTCAGGAGGCCAAGGCAGGTGGATTACTTGAGGTCAGCAGTTCGAGATAAACCTGGCCACATGGCGAAACTCCGTCTCTACTAAAAATACAAAAATTGGCTAGGCACAGTGGCTCACACCTGTAATCTCAGCAGTTTGGGAGGCCGAGGCAGGCGGATCACCTGAAGTCGGGATTTCAAGACCAGCCTGGCCAACATGGAAAAACGCCGTCTCTACTAAAAATACAAAATTAGCCGGGCATGGTGGCACACGCCTGTAATCCCAGCTACTCGGGAAGACTGAGGCAGGAGAATCGCTTGAACCTGGGAGGCAGAGGTTGCAGTGAGCCAAGATCGTGCCATTGCACTCCAGCCTGGGCAACAAGAGCAAAACTCCGTCTCAAAAAAAAAAAAAAAAAAAAATATTAGCCAGGTGTGGTGGTGCATGCCTGTAGTACCAGCTACTTAGGAGGCCGAGACATGAGAAACTTGAACCAGAGGGGCGGAGGTTGCAGTGAGCTGAGATTGCACCGCTGCACTCCAGCCTGGGCAACAGAGTGAGACTCCGTCTCAAAAAAAAAAAAGGCCTGAAAGTCAACTAAAACCAGAACAAGAATGCAGCCAGGACTCCCTCTTGACCTTCATTTCAGCCTCTCTCTGTATGTCAGTTTTCTCTTAGTCTTCTAGAAGTCATCAGAAACATGACTAGTAGCAGCTGCAGGCTCTTATCACCAGCTTTGTCACCAGACACAACTCAAGAAAAAATAATCCCAGAAAAGGATTTTTATTAACTCATCTTGGCTCAGGTGCCCATTCCCAGAAAATCCACTGTGGCCAATGGGATGGATAGTCTAATTGGCTCCACTTGGATCATATGTTCATCTCTGGCCAATCAGCAGTAACCAGAAGACTAAGAACTATAAGAATACATCAGATCTCAGTCAAATTATATGTCTAACGTAACTCAGCAGACAGAACAATAAACATTCACTACTCCTCCCATAAGACCAAGTTCTTCCTACATGGGAAACACCCTACAATAGAGGCATTTCCTGGAAGGGCTATTTATTTTTCAGTGGGCTGTAACAGTTTTCAAATGTCTGTAGATGCCTCTGATTGCAAAAAATAGATCTTTTCATTGTGAAGACCCCTTTGCCCTCTAAACTTGCTCACTATCTGGCTAGAGCCCTCCTACTCAAGGTTATACCACTGACTGGGTCAAATCTGTTTTCTGGCTTCAGGAATGAAACATAATGAGCCAATATTTTTATCTCTGATGGGCAAAGCTCCACCTTCAAGCCGTTAAGTTGCCTTGTAGACTAATGTAGTGACAGCCTGTTGATGACAAGAAGTCAGGGGATCTGAGTTCTGGCCCCACATTTTGCCTTCCGAGGCCAGATGCTGTTGGCCAGGTCACCTCTCTTGAGACTCAGGGATTCAGTATCTACCTTCCTGTTCACAGAACACAGACAGGATCATGGGGATGAATGACCATGTACACTTGAGTTGTGAAATCCCCTGCAGACCCAAGAATGGCTGTTCATACAGGGCTACCCATAGTCTCATCTAGAGCATCTCAGGCCAACCCAGTTGCCCTCATGCTCAGGAGCTCCCTCCCTTTTTAGGCCCTGTCTGTTCTGCTCATGGCCAATTTAAATTCCTCTGGCTCTTGGGTTGGGGGTGGGGAGTAGATGACCACCCTTGCCCTTAATCTGGAGTGGGCTAAGCCTAGTCCATCCCACTATTCATGTGATGTAGGAATTAGTCCTTGGCTAAGAACAGACTCCATGCCATTCCAGGACTCTCTGCCTTAGAATGAGCAGAGAACGGGAGGGCAGGAAGAGAAAGGAAATGTTTACCATCTGTTCAATCTGGAGGCCACTGGGAGATCAAATTTTTGACCCAAAGTGTTACCATGTGATAATGACAATTTTTAATAGTAGACAAAGCTCTAGACCAGGAGACAAGGGACCCAAGTTTTCCTTTTGACTTGGCCTCTAGCTATGTGACCCTTGAAAATGTAACTTCATCTCTGTTTTCTCATCTACAAAATAGAGTGATTGGATCAAGTAAATTGTTCTCCTTCTGTCTCTAATATTTGATGATATGGAGCCTGTGCACAGGAAGGAGTGCAGTAGCAGAGAAGAGGGATATAGAGACTCTGTGTAGATCTGTGGTTCCTGACATTGGCCATGAACCCCTAGGAGAGAGCACACAGAATTTTTTCAAAGGGTTCTCAAACTTATACATGAGCCAAGAATTATCTTCAGACTGAAATTAAAAAAAATATTTCACACATATATGTACTACTTTCAAATCTACATGTGTGCTACTGGGATTAATTAAATGTGAATTCATTTTAAAAATAAGTTTTTTACATTATAAAATACTTTCAATCCATGGATGCCAAAAGAACTACCATCATTGGGGAATCTTTTTTGTTTGTTCATAATAAGTTTTTCTTATGAAATGGAGAACCATCGATGATGAGGAAAATTTACAGTATGGAGAGATTGTCCCTGGGGAAGTTTCAATTTAACTACTGCCTATGAATTATGAGAAATTAAGGCTAATTTTAGACAAAATCCTGTTTTGCTTTTAAAACCTACCCTTAATGTCACCTCCTCTATGAGGCCTCCCCGCTGGGTCACCGTGCTGCCCATAGCCCCAACAGGATTAGACATCCTATTAGCCAGGGTCCTAGGAGGAAAAAAATGACACACTGAAATAAGGACAATTTGGCAAAGATTTGCTACAGGATTATTTACAGAGGTATAAGCAGTTTATAAGGAAAATACAAGGGCTAGTGCCATACCCAGCGTGCTACGAGGAGGGCTGTTTCCACCTGAGGCCTGACAGCAAAGGGAAGAGTGATTGTTGGAACTGGTAGGAAAGTGGTATGGAGACGGCCACCTTGTGTGGAGCTGTGGTTCTTGTTGGAGGGATGCAGCCAGCCCAAGGCCACACTGCAGGGGAAGCCAGGGGAATCAATACCCCACCTCACTCTCCTCCTCCACCTCCCATCACCTACTGCTGCCGCATGAACCAGTGCAGCCAGAGACTGGGAGACAAAGGAGTCCAATGACATAGCTCACGCAAGCCAGTGTTCTAGGGCAGAATGCTGGGTGAAGAAGGGTGAGAGCAGGCCTGGAGGAGCAAGCAGGAAACATCCTCACACGATCACCTTCTTTTCTGAGCTCCTGCAGGACTCTGTACTTATCTCACTCTAGCTCTTTCCCTATTCAGTGCTAATAGCCTATTGATATTTCTGCCTCTCCACTACACAGTGAATTCCCTAAGGGCAGAAACTATCATTTGGTTTTGCAGTCACAAAACTAAGCACAATGTAGATCCCTAAGAAATATTTGTTGGGTTTTTATGTGAGGCAACAGTTTTGGAAAGAAGTGCCATACGGTCTGCATAGGTGGCACCCGCTGCTGCTGCTGGGTGTGCCGAGGACCTGCGGGTCCTGGAACACATCTCCTTTCCCACAGCACCACATGAGATGAATGGGAAAAATCGTACCTGTCCTGTGTTTCTGAAGCTGAGGCTGATGGAAGCCTACTGAAACGGGAAAGATTCCCTTGTCCCCCTCGCAGGGTGTGCGACTGTGGCTCACTTCTTCAGTGCCCCACTGCTCAAACCTCTAGGGGAGAATACAGACGGGCAGGCTGTGGGGCTCCAACCCCACGGCAGTGTTTAGGGGTGAATGTTTACAGATCCTGAAGCCCCAGTGGGCGTGTGTTACAAGGTGCTCCTTTAGTTTTGCTCTTTTAGTTTGCAGTCTACAGGCGCTTGTGTTAACCAGCTCAGTTAGAACATATACCTTGTTGCGAGGACAGAGGGCTTTCTGTATCCCGGATTCTTGCCTTGGTGTACGAAGAATCGGATCACACGTGGGCTTGGAGAATGAGTGTAAAGTTTTATTGAGTGGAAGTAGCTGTCAGCCAATGGGGGAGCCAGAAGGGAGATGGTCTTCCTCTGGAGTTGGGCCGCTCTGTGGCCCCAGCTCTCATCCTATCGCCCTGGCCGAACTCCGCCTCGTCCCGCCGTTGTATGGCCTGCTGGGTGCCGGCGTCTGTCAGCGTGCTCTTCCCCTCGACGTCCTCTCGCTGTCCAGCCACTTGTCTTCTTCCGTCAACGTGTTCCTCTCACCATCCAGCAGCTTCTGTGTCTCTGCCTTGCTAGGGTCTCGGGTTTTTATAGGCCCAGGGTGGAGGTACGGCAGGCCAGGGTGGTCTTGGAAAATGCAACGTTTGTGGGTGAAAACAGGAGTGTCTGTCCTCACCTAGGTCTGTGGGGGTGGACCCCTAGCCAGGGACCCGCCTTTCTCTACCCAGCACTTTCCTGCCCCGCTCCCGTATCACTATGATTGTAACACAAGTAACTAAAACCTCAAAGCTCATGGAGTTAACCTAAATTTATTGGAGACTCAAAAGAGGGGTAAGTGGAAGCAGGGTGAGGGTTACCTATCGAGTACAATGTATACTATTCGGGTGAGGGGTCCACTAAAAGCCCAGACTTCACCACTGTACAATTCATCCATGGAACCAAAAACCACTTGTATCCCCAAATCTATTGAAATAAAAAAATCAAAAATTAACATACCCTTCCCATTTATCTGATTCTCTGAGGTCACCTTTAATTGTCTGAGCTATTTTTACAACTCTATGAGTTGTAGATAACTGATAGCAATAAAAATGATTCTTATCCATAGACACACACAAAAAAGTAAATTTTCCAAAAGTTTCCATAGGTCATCTTTCTTGTTCTTACTTCAAAGTGTCCCTTATTAAATTGCCTTCTCTTGTTCCCAGAGTCACATAACTTTGAACACAGCAATCATGTGTATTCTGATACGTTCAAAGAAAAAAAATTACATACTATTTATAATAGGATTTTTAAGTACCTAACAAAAAATGTGCTAGACTTTAATAGAAAACATTGTAAAAACTTGATTGAAATACATTAAGAATAACCAAATAGATGTAGAATGTTCATCCAAAATGATATGTAGATTTAATGCAATTCTGATCAAAACCCCATATATATGTTGTGAAACTTAATAAGCTGATGCTCAAATTAATACAGAAATACAAAGACTAGCCAAGACACTCTTGAGGAAGAATAAGATGAGAGGATTTCCTTGCCAGATATCAAGACCAAGAAAGGATAGACAAAGCCACCAATAGAATAAACAGAGAACTCAGAAACAGACCCACTATATATGGACATTTGACACATAACAAAAATAGCATTGTAGATCAACGGGGAAAGGATGAACTCTTCAATAACCAGTGGTGGGATAATTGGATATACATGGGGGGGAAAATGCTAAATTAATTCCTACCTCTTACCGTACACGAAAACAAGCTCCAGATACATGAAGTCCCTACCATCACATCATTTAAAAGAATCATTTAGAAGAAAATATAGGATAATATCTCATGACCATGGGGTAGAAAAGGATTTCTTAAACAAGACATAAAAAGCACTAACTATAAAAGAAAGTACCGATAAATTTGCTGGCATTAAAATTGCCCAAAGAGACACCCTAAAATACATTGAAAAGAAGAAGAGATATTTGTAACTCACATAAGGAACAAAAGGCATACCTAGAACCTATAAAGAATGGCTAATATGATTTTTGGCGTTTTTGGTTTTTGTTTTTTTTTTAGTCGGAGTCTCACTCTGTCACCCAGGCTGGAGTGCAGTGGCGCTATCTCGGCTCACTGCAAGCTCCGCCTTCCGGGTTCACGCCATTCTCCTGCCTCAGCCTCCTGAGTAGCTGGGACTACAGGCGCCCGCCACCTTGCCCGGCTAATTTTTTGTATTTTTAGTAGAGATGGGGTTTCACAATGTTAGCCAGGATGATCTCGATCTCCTGACCTCATGATCTGCCCGCCTCGGCCTCCCAAAGTGCTGGGATTACAGGCATGAGCTGCAGTGCCTGGCCAAGAGCAGCTGATATGAAAAAGGCAGCAACTAAATAGAAAAATTGACAAAATACTTGAACTCGCAATTTAGAAAAAAGGATGTCCAAATGGTGGATAAATATAAAAAGGGGCTCACTGGTCATTAGGGAGATGCATTAAAACTACAATGAGATACTATACAGCTACAAGATAGACAAAAATTTATAAGTCTGATAAAACCAATTATCAGCAAAGATGAGGAACAGTGGAAACTTGTATACACTGCTAGTGGGAGTAGTAAAAGGAGACACGTTTGGGAAACAATTTAGTAATGTCTAATAAAGTTGACTGTGCACATATATATCCTGCAATCCAGCAATTCTACACTTAAGAATATACCCTAGGGAAACTCTTGCCCATGGTCCCCAGGAGATTTGTACAAGAATATTCATAGTAACACTGTTTCTGACAACCCGAAACTGGAAACAGCCCACATGTCCATCAGCAGTAGAATGAATAAATAGTTGTGAAGCACTACTCATCAAATAAAATGAATGAGCCACAATTGCACAGAACATGGAGATGTCTCTCAAACATAATTTTAACAGAAGAAACAATCACCAAAATAAGTATATAGTAGCTTTCTATTTTATATAAAGTCCAAAAAATAGACAAAACTAAATAATGTATTGTTTAGGGATGCCCACGTAGGTTGTGCTGTTACTTATTGCTGCCATAACAAACCATACAAAAACTTAGTGGCTTAAAACAACCATGATTCTATTTGCTCACAATTCTATGAGCCAGGGATTTGCACAGAACACACCAAGAATCACTCATCTCTGCTCCATGATGTCTGGAGCTTCAGCTGGTTTGCCTCAAATATCAGGTCTGGTTGGAACAGCTTGACTGGGGCCATAAGTATGGGGCCTCGGTTCTGGCTCTCAGCTAGGTTCCTCAGATCTCCTCCACGAGGGCTTTCCACCTGGCTAGCTTGAGCTTCCTCATAGCATGGTGGTCTCAGGGTTACAAGAAGAAATATCCCCCAAAAACTTATCCCAATGTGTAAGCACTTATTAAATCTCTCTTCCATGCTTGTTAATGTCCCATTTGTCAAAGCAAGTCATATGGACAAACTCAGAAGTCACTGTGAGAGGAGACTACACTAGGGCAGAATGGAGGGAGCCATGGTTCATTTAGGGGGCCACCAAAGTAATGGTCCACCACAGCCTGAAAGTAAGAAAATAATATTCTCAAAAATAGTGGTTACCCTTCAAGATGAAAAGGGGATGCAATCAGGTAGGAGCACAAAGGGAGCTTTCTAAAATATTGGCAATATTCTATTTCTAAACTGACTGGCAGTTAACATAGGGTACATTTTATTCTTCTGTAAAATGTCAATTCCACTTGACTCAATATTATGCAGGCATCACAGTTTTCATTTGTACACTTGCAAATAATTTACAATTTAAGGTTTTCATTACAAGATAAGAAACAGGGAAATATATGTGTATATTACAAAGACCCCAACTATTTATTAGAACCATTGGAAAGAGAGCTAGAAGTAAATAAACCTCCACACCTCCAGGAGTGGTTGTGTCAGAGCAGTAGTAGAACCATGATTGATTAATATAAATTTTCTTTTTATATTTTTCTATGCTTCCCAAATTTTCCATAATAAACACATATCACTTTTAGAATCACTAAAACTTTATGGGGGTAAAAACAAGAATCACACCTCCCACAAAATGTTGTCTAGGTTATTTGAAGAAACATGGATTCCCATGAGGGATTCTAGTAACCTCTGCACTTCTCCTGACTGGCTTCACTTTAGCATTCCAGTTCTTTTCATTGTGGCTACCAGAAGTTAATTTCTGGAGCACAAGGTATCCCAGGCTTTTCAGAATAGACTCTAATAAAAATTAAATCAGAACCACTTGAATTCGTTCTTGGACATGAATAGTATTGCCAAGCCCTCGATTCGGTGCTAAAATGGGAACTGTCAGTCAGAAACAAAAGGGGCAAAAGGTGACAAAGAGTGATGAATTGAGGTGTCTTGCAGCCTCTCTATTTTTGAATCACAAGATACTGAGAATTTGGCAGAATGGACTTTTTCTGCAGGTGATCTACAAATGTTCCGTCTTCTCTGATTTAAAATCATAATTGGAGGAAGTTAACTCCAAGACCTGAAGGAAGTTACAGAGGAGGAGGCGAAAGCAACCAACACCTAATAAATTAAGAACTTGGACTAGGCTGTCCAACTTACTCACCGTAAGACCTTGTGCAAGTTCCTCCACCTCTCCAGGCCTCAGTTCCCTCATTTCTAAACTGGGGACTTAATAGTGCTACCTTTAGGGTTGCTGTGAGGAGGGAATGAAATAGTAAATGTAAAGTGCTTAGCACAGAGTCCAGAATATCAAAAGCACTCAATAAACTATAGCATCTCCCATTGCCAGGACAGGTGAGGCATCCACATAGGTCACAGCAGATGCCTAGGTATGGGCCAGCACTCTGCTGAGAGCTTCACATATAGTCAGCATTTTATATCGCATCTGACCCTCATGGTACCTAGGGATTAGATATTATTTTCCCCATCTTACTGATGAAAAAACAAACAGAAGATCTGAGCATCTATAACCCGCCCAAGGCCGCAGATCTCCTGAAGAGCAGGGCAGTAGTTGAAGCTAAAGCTGTTTCCAAGGCTTCTCAGAATCTAGTGGACAGGAGAGGAGGGCTATACTCTTTGAGAAAACACTCCCGCTTCTTTTTGTTCACAGTACCCACCACTGAAAATAAAACTCCACTGAAAGTAAAACTCTGAAATGTTTTGGGCTGATGTGAATACGTGTAAGTAACAAGCGCTGTGGAATCAAAAGACTGAAAAACACTACCAATGTCTGCAAATTACAATTACCAAGGTGGCCGGGCCTAAAGACTGAACTTCAGCGTGGAGGGGTCTTTAAAAACTCGAGGATCTGTTCCCAGACCTACTTACATTGAGAAAAATGCTTCCTGGGTCATCTCAGAATCTTGTAAATGTTTACATTGACTTTGGACCTGATATTCCTTTTCATATGATGGGATGGAGTGAGGAAAGGAGCACAGAGGGCAGACAGAGGCAAAATTGCTCCCCTTCACCAAGGCTTATGGGGAAAAAGAAATGAACTTGGCTTTCCCCAGGAGTCCCCCCTGCTTGCAGGCTAGGAGCTATTCCATTCTTAGGCAAGATTTTATGAGAAACAAGTCTTCCTGGGACAAGGCTGGCTACAGAGAAATAAAACGATGTGCACAGACCTACCTTTTTCTTTCTTTTCCTCGTCTGTGTTCAGTATGACTTCACTGGCAATACTGAACTGGAGAATAAGAAGGTATGCCGCTTTGCAACGTTTGAAATTTTTGTTAAGACTGCAAGCTGGCTCAGGTCCTTTTTCCTGGTCTTCTCTAGTGCCCCGGTGTGCTCCTGGGAGCTGAAGCCAGAGAAGGTTAAACTGCCTCACTCTCTAGGGCCTAAATGACTTTTCCCACCCTCTGCCATCAATCAACCCCCTGAGACCAGAAATTGGAGAAGGGCATTTCCCCTAAGACTCACAAAAACCCCGCCTTTAAAAAAGTTCTCCACAACCAGAGTATGGCCCCTCCAAAAAACATCCATGTTATATCTTTAAGGCATTTCATCTCCCTCAATTCCCTCACTCAGCCTTAAGCACACCTTCAAATCCTTATGCAAAGGACTCAGGGAATTCAGGTGAGTTCCCCTGAGCCATGATTTTCTCCAAGGAGCAGATGTTGCACATTGGAACTAATAGGCTTCAGGTAACTGCAGCAACACTAATATCTTCTGCTAATAATGCTGTGAGTGACTTGAGTTTCCAATGAGCTATTATTTGTAGAAAGACATTGACTTTACTCTTGGACTCTTGAAAGTATTTGACTGATCTGAGTTAATTAAGCCACATAAGCCTCCTGAAAGGCAGAGAGAAGAACCGGGAAGAAAAAGAGGAGGGAGAAGAACAGGAAAGTGTTGACTAACACTGAGATGCACCTCCCTGCTGGCCCAATAATATTGTAGCAAGTGGACCTCACTACTGCAGCCAGTGAAACCCCAGGGAAATTTACAGATCCTTTGTAACAACAGAAAGTGTCATTGACAGTGATTAAAATATTAGAATCATAAAATACTCAGAGCTCAAAGGGTCCTTAGAGATCATCTGGGACAATGCCTCATTTGAAGACTGAAACAAGATGGCTGTTTCACTAAGTGCGAAGGGAAGACAGGCCTGCTGACCCTCACGACTCTTTCTGGGCTGCTGGCAATGAGCTAGCTGGGACCTTGGACTGATACTCCTTGCAGTAGAAGTGGCTGTGCTCAAACCAACTTCCCCCAGGACCAGGGGAGCCGAAGACTCCAGGGGCTTCAGGAAGCTCCCTAAAGAGCTGCACCTAAACATAGACCTGGCTTAGCAACTGAATGCAAAATATTTGTTACTCAATAACAAGGCTGGTCCATTAAAAAGGACAGCAACAGAGGGTGAGGTTCTCTTGCTAGAACTCAGTCCCCAAATGCGTCCAGCTGCACCTTGACCCAAGCATACTTCCCCCATAGGGTGCTGGAGATGAGGGGGTGCCTCTTCTCACCCTTCTCCCAGTGAGCTCCAGCCCCTACCACAATGTTTGCTGGTGTTCACCTATAGCCTTTGCATGACACCCAGTGACACGTTAGCCCTTCCAGTCCTTTCCTGTGGTTGTTTTTCACTGAATATATTATGACTATCTTTCTACATAGGTAACCATTACATAGGAAAACATTGTCTTTTAAAAAATGACTGCATAGACATACTAGAAGGTAATCAACCAATCCCCACTGACTAGTTGTTTCCAACTTAGGTCCTTTCAATTTTTCACAATTAAAAACAATACAGTTGGCAGTAAATAATGCACAGACATCTTTGCATGTTTTCTAATCATTTCTTTTGTATAAGTTTTTAGAAGTGGAATTGCTAATTCAAAGAATATAGACTTTTAAAAGGGTTTTGATATGATCTGCCAAGTTTTTTTGTTTTTGTTTTTGTTGTTTGTTGTTGTTGTTTTGTTTGTTCTGTTTTGTTTTTCAGAAAAATGGTATTAGGGTAGGTTCCCACCAAGATTTTTGAGATAGATCATTGATGACTTCAAATAGTTTCCTTGTGTTTCATTCACTTTCATTCAAACAGAAAGTAATAGCCTAGTCAAATGCCACATGGTACATTTCCCAGAAGTATGAATAAGTTGGATAACTTTCCTCACATTGTGACAGTTTTGGAGAAATGAACCCAGGTCACGACTGTCTTCATATCTCACTGCAGTGAGATAAAGGAGCTTTTTCTTTATAACTCATCTTAATTTTGATGAAGATAGCTTTGGATAGTGATAGCTCCTGCATGGTGAAATTATGGATAATGGTTATTCTTTATTTTGCTCATCTGTATTTTCAAATTTTTTTGCAATGTCCTACTAACACTACTGCAGAGTTTCTCAACCTCAGCACTACTGACATTTTGATCCAGATAATTATTTGCTGTTGAGCTATCCTCTGAAGCATAGGATATTTAGCAGCATCCCTGGTGATATGTTTTGGATCTGTGTCCCCACCCAAATCTCATGTTCAATTGTAATTCCTAATATTGGGGGAGGGACCTTGTGGGAAGTGATTGGATCATGGGGGCAGATTTCCCCTATGCTGTTCTCCTGACAGTGAGTGAGTTCTTACTAGGTCTGATGGTTTAAAAGTGGCACTTCCCCCACCTCTCTCTCTCTCCTGCTGCCATGTGAAGAAGGTGCTTGCTTTCCCTTCACCTTCCTCCATGATTGTAAGTTTCCTGAGGCCCCCCCCAGAAGCAGAAGCCTGTACAGCCCACAGAACCATGGGCCAATTAAACCTCTTTTCTTTATAAATTACCCAGTCTTGGGTAGTTCTTTATAGCAATGTGAGAATAGACTCATACACCTGGCCTCTGCCCACTAGATGCCAGCAGCACTCCTAGTTGCAACAACCAAAAAATCTCTAAATATTTCCAAATGTCTCCTACAGAGTCATAATTACTCCCAGTTGAATGCCATTGAACTAGTATAATAGACAATACTAAGTAATACAGTAATAAGATATTATATAACATTATATGATAGTATGTAGTAATAATAAACACTTACAGTGCTCTGTGCCAGACACTATTCCCAGTGCTTCAAGAATATCATCTTGTTGATTCTCTTGAACAATCCTTTGAGGTAAGTACTATTATTCTATCCATTTTACCTAAACGGAAACTGAGAACAGAGAGGTTGAGTAACTTGTCCAAGGTCACACAGCTAGATAGTACACGATCCCAGATTGAAACTCAAGAAACTTCAGAGCCCACGCTCACAATCATTTCCTGCAGTTGTCTCAGAAGTCTTTTTAAATATTCTTTTTAGTCATTTAAATTTTCCAACAAATCTCACTATATTTTAAAAGACACACAATAATACAATGAACATCTATATACTCATGACTTACATTTAATATGAGGTTGGTGCAAAAGTAATTGCGGTTTTTGACATTGAAAGTAACGGCAAAAATCGCAATTACTTTTGCACCAACCTAATAACTCTCAAGCTTTTTCCATACTTGATTCATTTGTCTCTCTTTATTTCCTCCTCTTTCTTTCTTTTCTTCTTTACATCTTTCCTTCTCTTTCTTTCTTTTCTTCTTTACATCTTTCCTTCTCTTTCTGTCTTCTTAGAAGTGGAATCTTTCTTCCTTTCTCCCTCTCTCCCTTTCTCCTTCCCCTCCTTTCTTCCTTTCTATTGTATCGTCCCTTACATAGGTCATTGTGAAGTTCTAAAAAATATTGATGTTTTCTGACATAGCCATCATGCCTATAACCCTAACAAAATTAATGATTCTTTAGTATCAATTCATGTTCAGATTTCCTTGATTATCTTAAAATTTTATTTTAAACCTCTAAAAAGTCCAGCTTTGGACTAAGAAGAATGAAGTGGTGATTCCCAGCATATTGTGAATCCTAAGGGAAGAAGGATGGAGTCATAGTACATTTCAGAAGAGCTCTATGTGGTCTGGGCTGCAAATGAAAGGAGAACACAAGAGTCCTCAACGACCGTAAGAACCTTTAAGGTAGGCAGGATTTGGGTTCCCCAGAAGCAAGACCCTGAGGCAGGGAGTTAAGTGCAGGTAGTTTATTTGGGAGGTGATCCTAGAAAGCACAGGCAGGGTGTGGGTAAGTAAGATAGAGAGGGGAAGGAAAGCAACTCAGGGTAGGAAATCAGACAGCTACCCCTGGGAAACTGGAGCACAAATTCCCCTGGAGACTCCAAGAAACAGTAGATTGGCCTTATTTGTCCCAACCATGGGCTGAAGAATTCGGGGTTTTATGCACTGACTCCCCACCCATCCTTGGTCGAGGGCAGCTCCAGAGCCATTCACTCTGGCACATCCAGCTTTCCTTGCCCCCAAGGCCAGTGTTCTCCCTCAGCCAGAAGAAGAGCTCAGGGTGACAGGAGTTTTCAGGAAGCAGCCTAAGTGAAGAGGCAAATGCCAAGGGGTTAGCCCAGGCACCTGCAGTGTCTGCTAGGATCCCCGTTTACCAGTGAGACACATTTATTCTTTCACCAAACATGTATTGAGTGCTTGCGTAGTCTTGGCCAGACAGCATGTCAGGTGCTGGAGCTCACACACAGAGGAGGCCTCCCTGCACTTGAGAAGTGCACAGTCTGTACAGATGTGTAGAGAGATTAAATTGTCATACACTATGGTAAGTGCTATGCCAGAACTATAAGTTTTTGTGCCCACCAAAGGTGAGCAATTAAAATGAGTATTTTTAAATAAGGCATTATAAAATATTATAGAAAATATAGAAGACGTCTGTCTAGAAGAGTCAGACAAATGTCCCCTTCATCATGATAGCCAGACACCCAAATAAGGCACTTAAATAAAACAAGGTAAAATACCAAGTGACAGGGTCAGGTCACCTAGCGGGTGAAAAGAAGAGCCAGGACAAGAAGCCACATTTTCTGACTCCTAAGCCAGTAGTCCTTCCACTCTACCCAACAGTCTCTACGAGTTGAGACCTGGCACCAATCACAAGGCCCAGCTCACAGTAGGTACTCAGTATCTTCATGAAACGGACACAGAGCATTTGCTTGACCATGAGAAGGGAAAGTATAATGACCTAGTGCCCACTTACAGTCACTCTCCATTCCCACCCCCAGGGCTAGGCAACTACTAATCTACTTTCTATCTCTATGGATTTGCCTTTTCGGAAAAGTGTGTACAAATGGAATTATATACCATGTGTTGCTTTGTGTCTGACATCTTTCACTAATCATAATGTTTTTGAGGTTCCTCCGTGTTGCAGCATGTACTAATACTTTGTTAATTTTTATTGCCAAATAGTATTTCACCGCATGGTTATAACATATTTTGTTTATTAATTTATCAGTTGATAAACATTTGGATTGTCTCAACTTTTTGGCTATTGTGAGTGATACTACTATGAACATGTGTGTTCAAGTTCTTATGTGCATATATGTTTTCACTTCTCATGGGTAGATACGTAGGAGCAGAATTTCTGGGTCATATGGTAACTCTATTTTGTAAGAAGCTACCGAACTGTTTACCAAAATGGATGCCTCTCCTTATTTTATACTCTATTTTTCATTTTGAATTATTTTAAAGTAGATTATAGTCCTCAAGATATACCATGTAGCCAAAAAGCATTATCCCACTTAATAAATTGTCAATAATGCTTATCATCACAAATTCAGATTTCCACTACGGTTTCCTGAAGATATGAACATTTGAGTCACTGGCAAGTAACACATCTCTCTGAAGATCAGTGAAGTGGCTTTCTGGTTTATATATCAGCCTCCTGTGAGTTTCGTTAGTCTGACCAAGTGAATGAACGATTTGAGTGGCTGTTGGCATGAGTCTTGGGCAGCCTGGATTTAAAAGATGAGCTGGAAATTTGGAGTGGGGACACTGGGAGGGCAAGTGCGTCAGCTGTGGGAGCCAGGCTGGATGGTGAGGTAAACTAAGGGAGTGAGGCCACCATATCAGGCCATGAGTAAGAATAAGAAGTAGACGCCAGGGGAGATGACAGGAACAAAACAAATGTGCTGAGAGGTTGAGATGAGAGAACACACAGGCACTGGAAGAAAGAAAGTAACTCAATCACAGTGTCCAGGAAAGGAAGGGCTTTCTCCCTATTCCTGGTTCCCATAATGAGGGATTTTTCCTAATGCAACCTTGACTTCTCCCTACTCTGAGATGAGTTACTTATCTACCTGGTAAATTTGGGAGAGTAACTGGGTGTGCCTGGTTTGTTCTTCCTCCTGGAAGTGAAAGAAACAGCAAGTACCCTGTCCCTTCACATGGAAGGCATCTTCTCCTCCTCCAGGCAGGGTCTGCCCAGGTCCAGTTTTCTCAGAATGGGGTAAAGTCAACTGAATTCTGAGGTTGGAATTGATAAAGATGCTTAGCTAATAGACTGAAAGGCACATCCTCCAGCCCCGTCTCCATCAGTAATAGAGGCGTGTTTTGGCATCCTTTGTTCTGTTCCTCAATTTCTTCGGTACCATGTGGTGAAGAGAGGTGCCATTAGTGACTGCCCTTCAAAGATGCCAATATCCAGACACCCAAGGCCAGCAATACTTCTTGCCCTTACAATTGGTGAGATTTTCCAGTATCCTTTCAATAGAGTCCCTGGTTTAGAGTTATCTCAAATGGCTTTTTCTTCCTTGAAATAAAAGAATCTTGGGTAGAATAAGACATTTCTCTGAAAGTTAGGCTCAAAAGATAAAATGGCAATTGGTTTAAGTTTTTATTACTAATTTGGGAGACATGATGCAGGTAGGCAGAGAAGCACTTGTCTACATACATCTTTACATTAATTTTTTTGCATTAGAAATTTTATATTGTCAAATATGTTTAATAGATAGCTGTAATGTTAATGTGTTAATAGCAAAAAGCACCATTTCGAATGTTATCCCTCAAATATTTCTGAGCACAAAATGATTGATATTAATGAGTTAAAATAATTTCAATGGCTATGATAGAGTATAAATTTTAAAAGGCTGTTTTTTATTTTAATTTTAGATTTTTAAGCATGCCTTTTAAATTCCAGTTTTTTTAGATTTGCTTTTGTTATTACTTTATTTACTTTAAATTTTTTATTTCTAATTATTATGGGTATGTAATAGTTGTATATATTTATAGAGTACATGTGATATTTTGATACAGGTATACAGTGTGTAATATTCAAATCAGCATAATTGGGATATCCATCACCTCAAGCATTTATCATGTCTTTGTGTTAGGAATATTCCAATTCCACTCTTTTTGCTATTTTAAAATATACAATAAATTATTGTTAATTTTTACATTAACATTTATTGAAGCATCATATACATAAAGAAGCCAAACCATTGATGTACATCTGAATACATTTTCACAAATAGAACACACTCATTTAACCAGCACCCAGATCAGAAAGGAGATAATTTTAGACCACAGAAACCCTCCTTGTTCCCCTTATGCCAAAACTCTTCAGTCACACATATTTGTGTGACTCCAATAAATTACAGACCTCAAGATATACCACGTAGCCAAAAAGCATTTTCCATGCTCGCCAAAAAGGAGGAGGAGCCGAATGTGCCTTCCATGTGAAGGGAGGGGCTACTTTCTGTTTCTTATGGACAGCTCACTTCCAGGAGGAAGAAACAAGGTCTGGGTTTTATCCAACATCTGGATACTCTTTTATTGTGTATGTTTTTTTTTTAACACTCAGAGGGGAACCTTATTTCCAAAGCTTTGGGAATACCATTACCATCAAGCCCAGGTAGCACTTACAATAGATCAAGGTGCAACACTATCAGAGAATTTTGGCAAATCTAGGTAGATTATATGAATTTCTTCATCAGTTACATTTTATCCACTTTCTGTCTTTTAGAGATTTCTCAATATTTTTGCTCTACTGACGATTTTCTATTTTCCAGGGCTGTGGTGGAATTAATCTTAAAATGCACACTCACCAGATCTCTAATCCCATTTCTCAATTTTGGGAGACTGAGAAAAGGGAGGCATATGAGTTTGGGCTGCCATATTGATCCAAGCTGCAAGTTCATTTTTCATGACTATGATATCTCAGTGTATTGATGTAATATGATTCATATAGCCAATTAATATTTTTCCATACTAAAATTAATGTTGCAATTAATATCCTTATATACGAATATTAGCATATGACTCTGATCATTTCTGAAGAAACCTTTTTAATGCCTATTGAGTAAAACAGGAAAATAAGTTGGTAGTTTCTGTGTTAATAGATATATTATCAAAATATATGTGACAACAAATATATTATCTAAAGGCCAAATATGCTACAGTACTAATATGTTTAGTACAAGAGAATTTTACAAATCAGGTTATGGCAAGATGTCGGTCAAAGGACACAAAATTTCTGTTGAGAAGAATAAGTTCAAGAGATCTTTAATACATCACAGTGACTACAGTTAATAACAAATATGATGCCTGAAAAGATACAACACATTGATAATGGAATAGATATTCAGTGTCCTCACCCCCAAAAAATGTTAAGTATGTGAGGTAACACATACACAAAATACTTGATTTTTCCATTTCATAATATCAAAACATCATGTTGTATACCATAAATATACATAATTTTTGTCAATTAAAACATAATTTTTTGAAAAAAAACAAATCAGTCTCTTGGGGGATCAAACCACATCAGAACTCTCTATTTCCAACTCTTCATGATTCCTTACAGTCTATTTCCTTGTCCTGTCTTTATTCCTGTCCCAAACATACAGAATCAAAAGAGAGACAACATGGGGAAAGATCTAAGCTGTTGAATATGCTCAGTTCTCGAGAGCAAATGGATGTTTGGCTGGAACCACTCAGATACCTAAAAGGCTTTTATATTCAGAACCCTAAATTTAAAACTCTTAACTTGCACCATCTTTCATTTTTAACTTAAGATTTGTGAAAATTAGCCAGGCATGGTGGTGTGCACCTGTATTTCTAGCTACTCAGGTGGCTAAGGTGGAATGATTGCTTGAGCCTGGGAGATTGAGGCTGCAGTGAGCACACCACTCCATTCCAGCCCAGGCAACAGTATAAGACACTGTCTCAAACAAATAAACAAGAGAGACAGAGAGAGAGAGAGAGAAGAAAAAGAAGGAGGAGGAGGAAGAGGAGGAGGAGGAGGAGGAGGAAAGAAAAGAAAGAAAGAAAAAGAAAGAAAGAGAGAAAGAGAGAGAGAAGAAAAGAAAAGAAAGAAAAGAAAAAAGAAAAGAAAGAGGCCGTGCACGGTGGCTCACACCTGTAATCCCAGCACTTTGGGAGGCCAAGGCGGGCAGATCACGAGATCAGGAGATTGAGACCATCCTGGCTAACACAGTGAAACCCTGCCTCTACTAAAAATACATAAAATTAGCCAGGCGTGGTGGCGGGCGCCTGTAGTCCCAGCTGCTCGGGAGGCTGAGGCAGGAGAATGGCATGAACCCAGGAGGTGGAGCACGCAGTGAGCCAAGATCATGCAACTGCACTCCAGCCTGGGCAACAGAGTGAGACTCTGCCTAAGAAAGAAAGAAAGAGAGAAAGAAAGAAAAGGAAAGAAAGAGAGAGAGAAAGAAAGAAGAAAGAAAGAGAGAGAGAAAGAAAGAAGAAAGAAAGAGGAAAGAAAGAAAGAAAGAAAGAAAGAAAGAAAGAAAGAAAGAAGAAAGAGAAAGAAAGAAAGAAAGAAAAAGAAAAAGACAGAAAGAAAGAAAGAAAGAAAGAAAGAAAGAAAGAAAGAAGGAAGGAAGGAAATAAAAGAAAAGGAATCTGAACAGACCAATAATAAAAGTAAGTGGAATGACTAAGTAATCAAAAACCTCCCATGAAAGAAAAGCCCAGGACCTGATGGCTTCACTGGTGCATTCTACCAAACACTTAAAGACAAATTAATGCCAATCAAATTAGTACATTGAAGAGATATCTACAACCCCATGTTCTTTACAGCTCTATTCACAATAGCCAAGATTTGGAATGAAGTTGAGTCTGTTGATAGATGAATGGACAAAGAAAATGTGGTAAATATACACAATGTAACATTATTTGGCCATATTAAAGAATAAAACCCTGTCATTTGCAGCAACATGGATGAAACTGCAGGTCATTATGTAAGTGAAATAAGCTAGGCACAGACAGACAAATATCACATGTTCTTACTCATATGTAGGAGCTTAAAAAGTGGATTACATGGAGGTGGAGAGTATAATAATGGTTTACTAGAGGCAATGAAGGGAAATGGGAGGGAAGGGATAAAGAGAAGTTGGTTAATGGGTACAAAATCACAGGAAAAAATAAGTTTTAGTGTTTGATAGTACAGTAGGGAAATTGTAGTTAAAAATAATTTATTATATATTTCAAAATAGCTGGAAGAGAAGAAATTGCAATAGTCCTAACACAAAGAAAAATGTTTGAGATGATGGATATTCCAATTTACTCTGATTTGATCATTACACATTGTGTACAGGTATCAAAATATCACATGTACCTCAAAAGTATGTGCAACTATAATACATCAATTAGAATACAAAAAGTACTGATAAAAAGAATGCCCATCCTTCTGAAACACTTCCAAAAAAGTGAAGAGGAGGGAACACTTCCAAATTCCTTTTATAAGGCCACCATTATCCTGTAGTTTGTCTGTTTACTATGTTAATAGTTTATTTTGCTGTGCAGAAACTCTTCAGTTTAATTAGGTCCAATTTGTCAGTTATTGGTTTCGTTGCAATTGCTTTTGGCATCTTCATCATGAGATCTTTGCCCATTCCTATGTCCAGAATGGCATTTCCTAAGTTATCTTCCAAGGTTTTTATAGTTTTCGGGTTTACTTTTAAGTCTTTAATCCACCTTGAGTTGATTTTTGTATATGGTGTAAGGAAGGGGTCCAGCTTCAATCTTCTGCATATGGCTAACCAGTTATTGAATATGGAATCCTTTCTCCATTGCTTGTTTCTGTGAAGTTTCAAAGATCAGATAGTTGTAGGTGTATGGCATCATTTCTGGGCTATTTTGTTCCATTGGTCTATGTGTCTGTTTTTGTACCAATGCTGTGCTGTTTTGGTTACTGTAGCCTTGAATATAGTTTGAAGTCAAGTAATGTGATGCCTCCAGCTCTGTTTTTTTGTTGTTGTTGTTGTTGTTATTTTTGCTTAAGATTGCCTTGGCTATTTAAGCTCTTTGGTAGTTTCAAATGAATTTTAAAATCATTGTTTCTACTTCTGTGAAGAATGTCATTGGCAGTTTCAAAGGAATAGTGTTGAATCTGTACATTGCTTTAGGCAGTATGGCCACGTTAATGATGTTGATTCTTCTTATCCATGAGCATGGAATGTTTTTTAATTTGTTTGTGTCATCCCTGATTTCTCTGAGCAGTGTTTTATAATTCTTGCTGTAGAAATCTTTCACGGTCCTTGTTAGCTGTGTTTCTAGGCATTTTATTATTTTTATGTCAATTGTGAATGGAATTTCATTCCTGATTTGGCTTTCAGCTTGGATGTTGTTTTGGTGTATAGGAATGATACTTATTTTTATACATTCATTTCTGTATCTGAAACTTTGCTGAAGTTGTTTATCAGATCAAGGAGCTTTTGACCAGAGACTATGGAGTTTTCTAGATATAGAATCATGTCATCTGCAAATGGATAGTTTAACTTTTTTTATTTTGATGCCTTTTATTTCTTTATCTTACCTAATTGCTCTGGCCAGGACTTCCAGTACTATGTTAAATAACTGTGGTGAGAGAGGGCATCCTTGCCTTTTTCTGATTTTTAAGGGGAATGCTTCCAGCTTTTGCCCATTCAGTATGATGTTGGCTGTGGGTTTGTCATAGATGGCTCTTGTTTTTGAAGTTTGTTCCTTCAGTGCCTAGTTTATTGAGGGTTTTTAACATGAAGAGATGTTGAATTTTATCAAAAGTCTTTCCGGCATCTATTGAGATAATCACGTGGTTTTTGTTTTTAGTTCTGTTTATGTGATGAATCACATTTATTGATTTGTGTGTGTTCAACCAACCTTGTATCCCAGGGATAAAACTTACTCGATTGTGGGGGACTGGCTTTTTGATATGCTGCTAGATTCGGTTCCCTAGTATTTTGTTGAGGATTCTTGCATCTATGTTCATCAAGGATATTGGCCTGAAGTTTTCTTTTTTTGTTGTGTCTCTGCCAGGCTTTGTTATCAGAATGATGCTGTCTTCATAGAATGGGTTGGGTAGGAGCCCCTCCTCCTCAACTTTTTGGAATCCTTCAGTAGGAATGGCTAATTTTTTTTGTGTGGAAAACAAGGTGTTACTATATTGACCAGGCTGGTCTCAAACTCCTGGGCTCAAGCAATCCTCCTGCCTTGGCCTCTCAAAGTGCTGGGATTGCAAGCATGAGCCTGTCTGGTAGGTTGTATGTTTCTAGAGATTTATTCATTTCTTTCAGGTCATCCAATTTGTTGGCATACGATTGTTCATGGTAGCCTCTTATGATCCTTTGTATTTCTGTGGGTATCAGTTTTAATATTCCTCTTTCATTGATAATTTTATTTATCTGATTCTTCTCTTCTTACTTAGTAGTCTACCTAAGGGTTTGTCAATTTTGTTTATCTTTTCAAAAAAAGCCAACTCTTAGTTTTGTTTATCTTTTGTATTGTTTTTCTAGTCTCTAATTTATTTCTTTTTCTTTACTATTTCTTTCCTTTTGCTAACTTTAGACTTAATTTGTTAATTTTCTTTGACATGTAAAGTTTGGTTGTTTATTTGAGATCTTTATTTCTTCTTAATGTAGGTATTTATCTATAAAATTCACTTTCAGCACTGCTTTTGCTGCATGCCATAAATTTTGGCATGTGTATTTTTATTTTTGTCTCAAGATACTTTTTGACTTCCCTTTATTTTTGTTTGTTTTTGTTTTGTTTTGTTTTTGAGACAAGGTCTCACTTTGTTGCCCAGGCTGGAGTACAGTGGTGCAATCTGGGCTCACCGTAGCTTCCCAGGCTCAAGCAATCTTCCCCAGCTCAAGCAATCCTCTTGCCTCAGCCTCCCAAAGTAGGTGAGACTACAGGCATGTGCTACCTGTAGAGACAGGGTTTTACCATGTTGCCCAGGCTGGTCTCAAATTCCTAAGCCCAAGCCATCCACCCATCTTGGCCTCCCAAAGTGCTAGGAATTACAGGTGTGAGCCACCACACCTGGTCCTAACTTCTCTCTTGATTTCTTCTTTGACCCATTGGCTGTTCAAGAGCACATGGTTTAATTTCCATGTATTTATGGATTTTCTAATTTTCCTTCTGTTGTTGATTTCTAGTTTCACATCACTGTGGCTTGAAAAGATATTTCATATGATTTCAGTCTTCTTAAATTTGTTAAGACTTGTTCTGTGGCTTGGCACGATATATCCTGGAGAATGTTCCACACGTACTTGAGATGAATGTGTGTTTTGCTGCTGTTGGATGGAAAGATCTGTATATGTCTGTTAGGTCTATTTGGTCTATAATGTTGTTCAAGTCTGCTGATTCTTTTTTTATTTTTTTTGTCTGGATAATATTTCCATTGTTGAAAATGGGGTATTAAAGACTCTTACTATTATTGTATTGCTATGTATTTCTCCTTTCACTTGTGTTAATATTTGCTTTATATATTTAGATTCTCCAATGTTGGGTGCATATGTATTTACAATTATTATACCCTCTTGATGAATTGACCTTTTTATTTGTCTCTTCTGACTAAATTTCAAAATAGACTGAAAGTCTATTTTGTATAAGTATAGCCACCTCGGCTCTCTTTTGGTTACCATGTGCATGGGACATCTTTTTCTCTCTCTTTACTTTCAGCCTATATGTGTCCTTAAAGCTAAAATGAGTCTTTTGTAGGCATCATATATTTGGATCTTGGTGGGATTTTTTTTTCTAATCCATTCAGCCACTCTATGCCTTTCAATTGGAGAATTCAATCTATTTACATTTAAAGTAATTATTAATAGGTAAGGACTTACTGTTGTCATTTTGTTTATTGTCTTCTGTTTTATAGTTTCTTTCTTTATTCCTTTCTTGCTGTCTTCCCTTGTGGTTTGATAATTTTTTTGTGATAGTGTGTTTCAATTTCCTTCTCTTTATCTTTGATTATCCACTACAGATATTTTTTTCTTTGTAACTACCATAAGGCTTACATAAAACAGCTTATAGTTATAATAGTCTATTTTAACTTGATAGCAACTTAAATTCGATCACATACAAAAACTATACTTTTACTCCACCCTCAATATTTTATGTTAATGTTGTCACAATTTACATCTCATTTCTTAATATTCTGTATCCACTAATAAGTTATTGTAGCTATAATTATTTTTAATACTTTTGTCCTTTAACTTTCACATTAGAATTAAAAGTGATTTATACACCATCATTATAATATTTGAGTTGTCTGGATCTGACTATGTATTTTTTTACTAGTAAGTTTCATACTTTCATATTTTTTCATGTTTCATCCTTTTATTTCAACTTGAAGAATTCCCTTTAGCATTTCTTACAAGGCAGGTCTAGTGGTAATGAATTCCCTCAGTTTTTGTTTGTCTGGGAAAGTCTTTATCTGTCCTTAATTTCTGAAGAGATTTGCTGGTTAAAGCATTTTTGATTGGCAGGGTTTTTTTTTTAATCCAGCACTTTGAATATATCATCCCACTCTCTACTGGCCTGCAAGTTCTTGCTAAGAAATCTGCTGATAGTCTTTTGCAAGTTCTCTTGTACGTGACGAATCACTTTTCTCCTGCTGCTTTGAAATTCTCATCTTTAACTTTTGACAATTTGATTATAATGTGTCTTGGCAATGACTTATTTATGTTCAATCTAATTGGAGTTCTCTGGGCTTCATGGATCTGGATATTCATTTCCCTCCCCAGATTTGAGGAGTTTTTCTATCATTATTTTTTTAAATAAGCTTTCTGCTCCCTTCCTTTCTCTGCTCCTTCGTGTACTCCCATAATGCATGTATTGATTAATTTGATGGTGTCCTATAAGTACCATAGACTTTCTTTATTCTTTTTCATTCCTTTTCTTTTTGTTCTTCAGGGTGACTAATTTCAAATGACCTATATTTAAGCTGGTCAATACTTTAAAATGTATATGCCAATAGAAGCCACCCATGGTGGCACACACCTGTAGTCCTAGCTATTTGGAAGTCTGAGACCGGAAGATCACTTGATCCCAGGAGTTTGATACTGTAAAACACTGTGATCATGCCTGTGAATAGACACTACACTCCAGCCTGGGCAACAGAGCAAGACCCCCATCTCTCTTTTTAAAAAGGTGCCAATAGAGAAGTTGGAGGCACTAAGAAACATGGAACAGTCAAAGGAATTTTCACTACTTTTTAATTCCTACTCAAAGCAATGCCAGGCATCATTCAGATATTATCTAAGTAATTAATAGACAATATGGTTAATTTTATATGTCAAATTGGCTGGGACACAGCGCCCAAATATTGGTCAGGCATTACTGTGAATGTTTGGCAAGAGTGTTTCTTGAGGATTTTACATTTAAATCACAGGACTTTGAGTAAAGCAGATTACCCTCCATAATGTGAATGGCCCTCATCCACTTATGTGAAGGCCTGAATAGAACAAAAGGCTGACCTCCCCCAGGCAAAAGGGAATTCTCCAGCAGACTGCCTTCAGATTTTATCTGCAACATCTGCTCTTCCTGGTTCCACAGCAGACTGCCTTTGGACTCGAACTGCAGCTCCCTCTTTCCCTCTTGAGTCTCCAGCCTGCTGGCTTCACCAACTTATTTTGGAATCACAAAGTTTCCACAATCACATAGCCAATTTTTAAAAATATACCTGTTTCTTTGGAGAACCCTGACTAATACATTACCCTGCACGCCTTCCTACCTTCCTCCAAAGTTGGGAATTGTTCACTGCCCAGTTGGGCTCCCAGACAAGCAAGGTTCACTTGGTAGGTAAGGCAGACGAAGGGTGCTTGTCCCTAACCCATAGTCAAGCTTCTTGGTCATTTCAGAAGTAATGGACTGTTTCAAAAGGAGACCATTGTATAATCCTTTTTATTTACTCCCCTGAAGCAGAAATTGTAAATCCATGACTATATCCAATTATAACTCTCATTCAGAATATTAAAACTTGTTTTTCTTTGTCCTTTAGTGAAAACACAGGCAATGCCCCCGCACAATTCCTAACAAACAGGCTTTTGGTGTGAGACACTGGGGAATTTGCCTCTTCTCCATCTTTGCTGTCTTCTTTCTTTCTTTCTCTCTCTCTCTCTCTTTCTTTTTTTTTGACAGAGTCTCGCTTTGTTGCCCAGGCTGGAGTGCAGTGGCATGATCTTGGCTCACTGCAATCTCTGCCTCACAGGCTCAAGCAATTATCATGGCTCAGTCTCTTGGGTAGCTGGGACTACAGGCACCCACCACCACAACTGGCTATTTTTTTTTTTTTTTTTTTTAGTAGAGACTGGGTTTCACCATGTTGGCCAGGCTGGTCTCGAACTCCTGACCTCAAGTGATCCACCCACCTTAGCCTCCCAAAGTGCTGGGATTACAGGTGTGAGCCACCACCACCACCAGCCATCCGTAATCTATCTTTCTTAAAAATGAAACAAATATGGGCCGGCACGGTGGCTCACACCTGTAATCCCAGCACTTTGGGAGGCTGAGGTGGGTGGATCACGAAGTCAGGAGTTCGAGACTAGCCTGGCCAACATAGTGAAACCCTGTCTCTACTAAAAACACAAAAATCAGCCAGATGTGGTGGCACACACCTGTAGGCCCAGCTACTTGGGAGGCTGAGGCAGGAGAATCACTTGAACCCAGGAGGCAGAGGTTGCAGTGAGCTGAGACAGCACCATTGCATTCTAGCCTGGGTGACAGAGCAAGACTCTGTCTCAGAAAAAAAAGAAGAAACAAACATGTATATAACTGACTCAAGAACAGTAGACAACAGTCACAATATTTTGTCTTTCTCTGGGGGCAAGGGGTGGAGAATGGTCCTAATGTCATCCCAAAACAAGATCTTTTTTCCAAAACAGTCAATTTTCTCAACAGCATTGGGTCTGTAATGCTTCCTTTATCTTAAACTAAATTCTAATAAATACATAGTACTATTTCCAACATCTCCCTTCTACTCTATTGATAAGTGTGACTTTTTTTGCACCATACCAGACAGCTTTAATTATTGTAGTGATTAAATTTAGTTTCATAGGTGGTTAATAAAGCCCTGACTTTATTGCTTTTCTCTCTCAAACCATTTTTACTATTTATATGTGTGATTTCTCAGATGAACTTTAAAAGTCATTTTTTCGAAGTCCAAGAAAATTTCCATTTGGGATTTTAATTGGATTTGTGCTAAACATATAAATTAAATGGGGAAGAGTTGGAATCTTTACCATAGTCAGTCTTTCCATTAATAAATATGCCATTTATTCCATTTTTATTTAATGTATCTCAATAAAACCTCCTAGTTTTCCAACCCCATCAAAAAGTGGGCGAAGGATATGAACAGACACTTCTGAAAAGAAGACATTTATGCAGCCAAAAGACACATCAAAAAATGTTCATCATCACTGGCCATCAGAGAAATGCAAATCAAAACCACAATGAGATACCACCTCACACCAGTTAGAATGGCAATCATTAAAAAGTCAGGAAACGACAGGTGCTGGAGAGGATGTGGAAAAATAGGAACACTTTTACACTGTTGGTGGGACTGTAAACTAGTTCAACCATTGTGGAAGTCAGTGTGGCGATTCCTCAGGGATCTAGAACTAGAAATACCATTTGACCCAGCCATCCCATTACTGGGTATATACCCAAAGGACTATATATCATGCTGCTATAAAGACACATGCACACGTATGTTTATTGCGGCACTATTCACAATAGCAAAGACTTGGAACCAACCCAAATGTCCAACAATGATAGACTGGATTAAGAAAATGAGGCACATATACACCATGGAATACTATGCAGCCATAAAAAATGATGCGTTCATGTCCTTTGTAGGGACATGGATGAAATTGGAAATCATCATTCTCAGCAAACTATCGCAAGGACAAAAAACCAAACACTGCATGTTCTCACTCATAGATGGGAATTGAACAATAAGAACACACGGACACAGGAAGGGGAACGTCACACTGTGGGGACTGTTGTGGGGTGGGGGGAGGGGGGAGGGGGGAGGGATAGCATTAGGAGATATAACTAATGCTAAATGACGAGTTAATGGGTGCAGCACACCAGCATGGCACATGTATACATATGTAACTAACCTGCACATTGTGCACATGTACCCTAAAACTTAAAGTATAATTAAAAAAAAAAAAAACCTCCTAGTTTTCTAGGCTTCAGCTCTATACATTTCTTGTTGATACTCTCCTTTAGCAGAGCATATTATGCTTATAATTTGTCTTGTTATGAGATATGCCCCCAATCCCTATATGAAATTTGGAGCTATGGATTCTGCTCTCAAAGAGTTTAAACTCTAGAAGGATGTTAAGTAGCAGAATATACACCAGGTACATCTTCAGTTGACAGCTCAGCCACCAGAAAATCACTCCACTCTTTTCCTCTGGCCACTACTTCCTTCCTATCCTATTGTTACAATAAAGGCGCTCCTGGCAGCTATGTCACCTACCAGCTGACTGGACTGTGAATGGGCACCTATCCCAAAATGATACAATGAATTCTTTTCCTGGGACTTTAAAATTAAGAGATCACTACCTTGTCTGCCTTTAGGTGACTGGATTGGTAACATGGACACACTGGAGCTACTGGGGCCATGCTTTTCCACATGGATACCAGATAAAGGGAGGAAATGAATCTGTACAAAGAAAGAGACCAACAGAGTAGACACACAGAGAAGTAAGCATCTGAGAGAAATACCCAGTAATGTTTGAGTCTCCAATTTTGACTCTTTTCAGACGTTCAGCTACATTCCTGCCCTTGAGCTCTCAGAAAAGTCCCAAAAAAAAGGCCTCTTTTTTTTTTTCTGACTCAGGCTAGCTGTAGTTTATGTTACTACAACCAAAAGAGCATTCCTAATACAGAGAGAAGGTAGGCAGGATCCATGTTTCATGGGTTTTCAGGCTCCAGACCTAAAAATTCAAACCCAGAAGAGACAGAAAAGCTAGAAGAGGGCAGACAGACATTGGGAAAAGTCTAGAGAAGGAACAGGTTAAAACAGGCCCAGGCTTTATTTGGCCATCACATTTACTGTACCTCCAGGTCTGTCTGCTCCTTCCATCACACTAGGAAAGGACTGAGCCCACACCAGGGAGTAAGACATTGATGTTAGATGAGTCTCCAGCAGAAAGTGAAACATCTGTCAGTCTCAGAGAAAACAACTACAGAATTTGTATGATACTAGACAAAAATTTCCATCTTTAGCCTTCAAAGTTTCGGAAGTTCCAAAAACTCTACTATCCTTTGAGATGGAGTCTCGCTCTATCGCCCAGGCTGGAGTGCAATGGCTCAATCTCGGCTCGCTGCAACCTCCATCTCCAGGCTCAAGCAATTCTCCTGCCTCAACCTCCCGAGTAGCTGAGACTACAGGCACATGCCACCACACCTGCTAATTTTTGTATTTTTTGTAGAGATGGGTTTTCACCATGTTGGCCAGGCTGGTCTTGAACTCCTGACCTCAGGTGATTTGCCCACCTCGGCCTCCCAAAGTGCTGGAATTACGGGCGTGAGCCACCAGGCCTGGTCTCTATTATCCCTTTAGAGTTGGATAGCTGAGCTGGAAGGAAGAAGTGAAGCAAAAGGAGGAGGAACCTGAGAGATGGGGGTGATGGCAAAGTCTAGGGAATACACTTTACCAGCCAGCATGTGGTTTGTCCTGCTCTTTTGTCCCTCTGCTACAAGATCGACCGTGTCCTAAATGGAAGCTGCTCTGTCAATCTGAACATCAGAGTGAAGATGACATGGAGAGAGGCAGCAGCTGGCCCATTACAGACATGTATAATATTATGAGCATGTAGCTTTTGTAGAACTGGAGGTCTTTTGTTGTCACCACATAATCTGTCCAATCCTGACATACACACAACTTGCTCTGAGGGTGTGAGTTCTATAAAGGCAGACCATGTCATATTTGATTTGTACCCCCGGCACCCAGCACAATGCTAAGCACACAATAAATACTCAAATAATATTGGATCAGTGAAGCCTTTCTAGACTTCATCTGCACAATAAAGAAGTTGGAGTAGATATACTACAGGGTATCTTCAAAGGCTAGCATGCCATGATTTCCATAATTTCAGAAATAAAAGGTTCTCTTTCCTTCTGAAACACCCACATGCCAAAGTCTCATTTCAGCCTGAATTCCTTGCTCTTCTAAGAAAAAGCCTTTGTACATGGCTGTATATGCTTACAGGATTGCAAGAACTGCTTAAGGTTTAAAAATCTAGACTATACAGGCAAGAAATTAAATACTAAGAACACCTTATCTGTCTCTGAGTATTGTGACCCTGAGTGATGTCTCCAATCCCTACCCACTGTTGCCGCTGACTTGGGCAAGTATACCTGCTGTTCAAAGACCATCTGAAATTACCTCTAAGAAGGAATTGCTTTGAAAATGAGGCTTATAATTAAGCAGCAATTGAAGTTTCCTGTGGTTTTATGCACGGGTCTTATCTAATGCCTAAGTAGATAAACTGCATGGCTTAAAAATCAGAAAAGAACTAGATGTTTGTACAAGTGAGAGGAGGTCTCCACTCGGCAATCTTGCTTCTTTAGGACCCAACTTTATTTCCAGCACTATTTTCGAAACACCTCCACAACACTGACATCAGCTCAACCCTGCAGAAGTAACTACAAGAGAACCAAGGAACATTCGAGCTAAAATGAATCTTACCTAGCACCTCATTCAAAGTCTTTGTTTCATTAAGAAGTTGAAACACAGGAAGGTAAAGTTATTTTCCTAGGGTCAAAACCAGAAGAGGGGATAATCAAGGGACTTAGGAGGTAAAACTATAATGACTTGGGTGACTTACTGGATGTAGGCTGTTAAGGAGAGAAAGGAGTGGAGAACAATTGCAAATATTCTCAGTTGGCAAATGGAAGGAATGATGTGGTTGGGTTTGGAACATAATCCCAAAGGACACAATCCCAAACCCCACAATCACTAATGTTGAAATCCCCATAGATCAAAATCGCTAAAGTCTAAATCCCTGAAGTCTAAAGTCGCTAGCAAGTGTGAGGTGTCTGTATACCACCCAGATTAGAGATATGAAGCAGACAGTTGGATATTATAGATTTGGGGCTGAGGGAAAAGGACAAAGATAAAGAGAGAGTTTTGGGAGTCATCAGCCTATTCAGGCTGTTTGAGGCTATTATAGAATGAGAAGGAAGAGAAGAGAAATCAGGAAAGGGGAGAAGCAAGAATAGAACCCACAGAACATCAGTATCTAAGGGGTTTGTTAAAATAAAAATAAATAAAATAGGAGTTTATAAAGTAGCCTACAAATGAGTGACCAGGGAGATTGGAAGAAAACTAGGATAGAATGGTGTCCGTAAAAGAGATGGTTTTAAGAAGGGAAAAGTTTTCAATAATTGTAACACACATAGCAAGCTGCTTCTCCAGTATTCTCCCTTTTTCCTTTTAAACAAAATCCTTTTTTCAGATCATCAGTGGATCTGGTAAATAAATAAACAACAATTTCCCAGGTACCTTTGTATCCCAAAGCTCATCCATCTCTGGTCGATTATAAGCAGATGCCTATCTACTCGGTGGGGCTGCCAGGAAAAGTATTATTGTCCTCATACAAGTGGCCAAAGAACTGGCACCTCATTTTTACCCTTTGCATTTTCTCCTTTCTTCCCTCCTAAATGATTCTATGCCTAAAGGTGCAGCAGCTGTCTAATGATCATGAGTACAAAAGATACAAAATAGATGATGGAGTGGAAAATGAGAAAGATCTGCTTCCTGACCTACCCCTCTGAAAGTGAGAAAGTTGGGAGTTGACCTTGGCTCCTCCCTTCATCTCACTTCACTGTGCTCCAAGACACTTCATTCAACTCTTAAATACCCTCAGATCTGCTTCCTTCTAACTCCTCTACCAGCCTGACATTGTTAAGGCCACATCATGTCTTGGCCGGCTAACTGAACTTCTCAGCTTACTGAACAAGACTCCCCGCTTCCAGACTTACCAGCTCCAACCTGTGCTCTCACCTGCCATCCCTTTCAGTCATACTGGAACGTTTTTATATTGATCTTTGCTTAAAATACATCCAGGGTTCTTCATTGCCTAGTGGATAAAAAGTCCTTAGTCCTACAGCCTTTATGATTTGTTTGGCTCCTGTCATACATGATGAAGACACTAATTATGATGACAAATATATATACATATACATGTGTATGTGTGTGCATGTGTGTGTAATTTTTGTACATAGACTATGTGCCAAGCATTGTGCTAGGAACTTTACGTTTATTTAATCCTCACAATGTTTCCTCATATATTTGGTATTAATCTCATTTTACAGATAGGACGACTGATTCTCAGAGAGGTTAAGTCACTTGCCCAGGAACATACAGGTAGTTTAACAGGGGAAGGCCTGGATGTGAAAATTCTTTCCAGCAAAGCAGTGTCTTGACATGAAAGCATGTACCGCTCACCAACCTGTTCTCCACCGCCCTCCCCTATCCTAAATGGGCAGCCCTGTTGAAGAATCACAGCCAAAGCCAGTCTTGCCCCCCGGGGCCAGAGGAATCCATCTGCCTCTGCCAACTACCAGAGCGGGAGGAACGTAGGCTCTCAACGCCTGCTTCAGCAAGTAAGGAGAGAATCGCCCAGAGCTGGAGCGGCGTCGTAGGGTGGTGGTCCTGACCGGTCAAGGCCCCTTCTCCTCGTGAACTGGGGGCCAGGGAGCCCTTCTCCCTGTCCGCCTGGCACCACAGCGCTGTAGAAGTGAAATCCTGGCTCCAAGGTCACCCTCTCCCGAGCCTGGAGTTGGAAAGCCACGGGGACTCCGGGGACTCCCCCAAGGCCCGGACTAGCCTGGCACCCACCCCTCACCACTAACCCACTCCTCCTGGGCGCTGGTTCTGTGCGCTCCCGCGGCGCAGTTGCTCCGCTGCAAGAGCGCTTTCGCGCGTCGCCACCGCCCAGAGCCGGGACCAAAGCATCCTCGGGCACCGGCTCCCCGAGGGACACACACCCCCCCAAACCCCGAGTCGAGGGGTTGAGAGAAGGGCGGTCGGGGAGCCCCTGGGCCTGCCGTCAGTCACCCGGATTTGTAACTGGAGAAGGGTGCGGGTCCCCGAGGGACATCTCCAGCTGGCACCTAACTCCTCGGATCCCGGACTGGGAGCCCGAGCTCGGACATTCCAACGGCTGCCCCGTGGGCAAACCGACCCTGGTTTCCGACTCCGGCCACTGGCAGCCTCGCGCCCCAGACCCTTCCCGGGCACGGAAGCGGGTCAGGTCGCCCTGCTCAGCCTCCGGAACGGCGGCGGGACAAACCCCGGCCGCTCCCAGCAGCCCCGACGAGACCCCGTGCAGCGCCTGCCGCCGGGTGGCCTCTCTCTGGGGCTGACCCCCTCGCGCCCCCGCGCGTCTGTCTGCGTTTCTGAGCCTGCTCTGACAGTGATGTAACAAGGCCAGGCTCGCGCCGCGTCCCCTCTTTCCCAGACTCAGTGCTCCCTCCTCCTCCCGCGCCCCGCGCTCTGCGCGCTGAGCTGGCGCTGGGCTCCGCTTGCACAGCACCGGGACCGACGGGCACTTCTGGGAGAGCCGCTCTCCCACGTTCCACCTCCCCGATGCAGAGTCCGTGGGGGAAACCAGGCTTTCCTCCCAGAACCAAGGGAGCGAGCCGAGGGGGCAGCTGCTGTGGAGGCTTCTGAGGAGACAGCCTGGCTTCTTTCACTACTTCCTGGAGAGGGCAGGAAACCTCAGGTACCTCGTTGACCCCAGCCGGTGCGCGTTGATATGAGAGAGAGACAGAGGTTGCAATAGTGAGAGGAAGAGAGGGAAGGCACAAGAAAGGGAGGGAGGGAGAGGGAACGGAGAGAAAGAGTAGAAATAGAAACAGGGAGAGATTGCAAGAGAAACGCAGAGAGAGAAATAGATTGCAAGAGAGATACAGAGACAGAGATCAAGACTGAAAGTCAAGAAGCAAGTCGGAGACAAAGGGCAAGAGCGAGACAAGAGTTGGTGGGTGGGAGCTTGACTTGGATTTTTTTTAACGCACTGTGGTTTCATCTCTGACAGAATAGAAGAACGCTGCTCCCTGGTCAGCAAGCAGCCCCCAACCTGGATGGAGTGAAAGATGCGGCCTGATGACATTAACCCGAGGACTGGGCTGGTCGTGGCCCTGGTCAGTGTCTTCCTGGTCTTTGGTTTCATGTTCACCGTCTCTGGGATGAAAGGGGAGACTTTGGGAAACATCCCCCTCCTGGCCATCGGGCCAGCCATCTGCCTACCAGGCATCGCAGCCATTGCCTTGGCCAGGAAAACCGAGGGATGCACCAAGTGGCCAGAGAACGAGCTGCTGTGGGTCCGCAAATTGCCCTGCTTCCGGAAACCCAAAGACAAGGAGGTGGTAGAGCTGCTGAGGACCCCTTCAGACCTAGAATCCGGCAAGGGGAGCTCAGATGAGCTGGCTAAGAAGGCGGGCCTCAGGGGGAAGCCTCCCCCACAAAGCCAGGGTGAGGTGTCCGTGGCCAGCTCCATCAACAGCCCCACACTCACGGAGGAAGGAGAATGCCAGAGCCTCGTCCAGAATGGGCATCAGGAGGAGACGTCCAGATACCTGAACGGCTACTGCCCTTCGGGCAGTTCCCTCGCCTACAGTGCCTTGGACGTCAAGTGCTCAGCAAGGGACAGATCTGAGTGCCCTGAGCCTGAGGACAGCATCTTCTTTGTGCCCCAGGACAGTATCATCGTTTGCTCCTACAAGCAGAACAGCCCCTATGACAGATACTGTTGTTATATCAATCAGATACAAGGCAGGTGGGACCACGAGACCATCGTCTAATCTCTGCATACAAAGGTGGCTGGATTGATAGAATATGACTAAGCCCAGCTCCCCGTGGAAGGAAATTGCTCTGCTCGGACAGCCTTCACACTGTTAGAAATTGACCTGGTATGTGATGGGTGTGATAACCTCTGGTACCCGAGAGTCATGTAAATAGGCATGTTGGGGACACATTTTAGGGAAGGGTGATAAGGGTTAAGGACACTGGAAGAGGCAGTGGGTAGGAAAGGAAGCTACTCCAGTTGCTTCTTAACAATTTACACAATGTTAAATGTTTTGTAAAATAACCCAAAAAGTGCTATCCAGGACCAGCTGAGAGCAAGATAAATCTAGAGTGGGCTGCAGATGTGAGGCATCAAATGATGCACGAGCTGACCATAGGGAAACTGAGCTGCTTTATGTTTGAACAAATTGAAAATAAAATTAATGATCTGTTATATAAAATAATTTTTGCCTGGTGAAAAGCTTATCACACTTGGTATTTGCTGAAAGAAAAAAAATCAAGATATAAGAGTTAAACCCTCCTTAGATGGGATGGTTTTTGGGAAAAGGGTAGTTAAAGACAGTTGGATTATGTAACTGAGTCTTGTGGCATTATTGTCTGACAAGATCTGGTCTCTAATAAAGTAAAATAAGTGTGACCAGCTATGTGAAAAGTTAACATTTTTAGATGGCTATGTTACTTCTTAAACTCTTCATTTAAATCCATTTATTGCGTCTTTATCTGAAATGGGTTTTTTCTAAACATTTACTATCATTCATGTATTGTTTCCTTACCAGGTGCAACATTACTTGATATGATACTTTCATAGATTGGAATTTGTTTTCATCAAGACAAAATGAATTTTACATATATATCCAAGTCTTTAACATTGGCAGACAGGTACTGATAATTACCATTCCTATATACCTTTTAAAATCTGAAAACTATAAAGTCTACACATTAGCCTTGAACATTGCACATAATTTGTATGAAATGCAATGGTTAAACCTTTGGAAGTGTCATTATTTGTACATTTGTTCAACTCCTCTCACAGACTGTAAATGCCAGTGAAACAAGAACTCATCTACTAAATTTAACTGAAGCCTAGATTTTATTAAGCTCACCTGATCAGTGAACATTACATGATAAAAGTCTCTTTATTTCATACATTTTTGCTGCTGAGGAAAACAACAAATCACAATGATATCCTAAAATGTGCTTTCTATTTCACTTGCTCAACTGCAATAGATACGAAGGCTATCAAGCAGAATGCCATTTGATCCCTGGTGAAGAAAAATATGAATTATGTATAGGAATAGTGATAGAGTTCATCTTGAAGATCAGAAGTATTTTGTATCCTTCAAAGAATGATCATTTTAGGTGATCATATAGTCTTAGTTACTTTCTCCCAAAAGGGGAATTGAGGACAAAAATTTGGGCATATATTTTTTGTGTATTTCAATTCCAACTCTGCAATTCTTTCTTAAGCGTAGCAATTGTTCTGTCTTAAGAATCATGCTCTTTTTAAAAAATCATAATTTTCAAGTCAAGTTCAAGATCAAAAATATGTAATTATTTTAGTAGGGCTTAAATGTCAGAAATGAGGTGCATGATCTTGGGCAAATTTTATCTTCTTACACCTGAGTTTCTTACTCTGTGAAGGGAGGGGGAACTGATTTACGCTCGATTATTTCTATCATTCATTTTCAGTTTAAATATTCTATGGTGTTATGTCAAAGGCACTTTACATATTGCCAGGAAATAAGTTACAGCAAAATGCATGCCAAAGTTATGAAATTTATGATAATTATGTGACATAGATTGCACTGCTACTACTCAAAAAAGAATTTTGTAGATGTATGAAAGCAGATGTGTTTTATTACCAAATTTCATTTATTCAACACAATGCATTCCTGAGAATAAAATGAACATAATCAGAGTAAAATATTTTTGAGGAGAAAACTTAAAATGTTGGTATAACTCAAAGTATCTAATACACAAGCTTGCACTAAATGTGATTGACATTTGGATTTGGGATGGGGAGAGATAGTTTCCTAAAATCACAGTAACTTTTAATAATTGTAGTGCATTTTGAAAACAGAGAATCATATTTTTATAATGGTGATAACTATTGGATAACTCTTAGGAATAAAAACTTCCTTTAAGATGTTTGCCACCATTAGAGATGAGGAGATAGTAAGACAGAGATGTTCACAGAGACTCAACAAATCTTAGACAATAATGCTGCAATTTTCTGAAAGAAGATGCTTGTAGTGTCAGGTATGGTTTGGGGGTTGGAAAAGTTACTTTCTGATTTCTTGGAACCATTTCAAACTCCTTTATATCATTCTGTCTCTTTCCAGATTGAGGGTCAACTACTAGTTTAGAGATATAAGGTATTTTATCTTGTTTTCAAGTTCTGCTTCAGAAAAAAACCTATTTCATGTTTCTTCTCCCATTACCTACTTAAGATACTTAAGGTATTTAAGTATGCGTTTGAGGAAATATTTTCCTGTGCTAAAATAAAGGTTTGCAAATGTTGGTGTGAGAGGTTTTAACTTTGACCAGTGAGAATAAAATGTATGATTGTGTGTGTGAATTTCTCCTAACATATTAACCAACCCCTTTCTATATGCAACAAGGTAGCCTGGTGCCCCAAATCAATACTTGTAAGTACTATTCAGAGTTAAACTTCCAAAGTCAAAAAAAATGTACACAAAAAAAGACTGAAAGCCACATTCTTTTGAACAGAGGTAGAAGAGAAAGAGAAAAAAAGTGTCTCAGCCCTTTAGAGGAAAAGACAGCAACTCATTCCGATGAGTTAGACAGTTTTAGCAAATTGTTCTTATCAATATAATAGACATGAGGATTGTTCCTGGTAGCCTTTAAGAGCTCCTAGACAGATATAAATTTAAGTAGGTATTACTTTATTTTGCTGTTAATCCAAATAGACATTGCAACTTGATTTTGAATAGGCATTTTATTTTCAAAATTTCTCTACTGAATTTCTCTTGCTCTGTATGCCTACTTATTGTGCACATGGATTGTTTTTCCAAACTGCTTCTTGATTCTTAAGTGAGAATTCAGACAAGATACTCAAACGAGAGCATATTAGACATCTGTTTTAAGATTTTTTTTCTGTTGCAGTCATCTTGGCAAACAAAATCCAGATACAGTTAAGTTCAGGCTCTCTTCCAAACCCTGCTAAGCAGCTGCTTTGAAAATGTTTTCAATACTATGGATCTTAATATCCACCGAGATGACAAATGTAGGAAAGGAAGATTCATTCTGTTAAATGTTTTTTCTCTTTTGCAATGTCCAAGCTCTACTTATTTATTAATAGCCTCCCTCTGTACCCACAACATCATTTATTTGGTGAATTCACTATTATTAATACTAGTATTTTATCACATTAAAGAAAAGGTTTCTGAAAACCCGCAACCTCACTATCCTAAAGCAACTACTGTGTTTCTATTTTGGTATATCATCTTCCAGGCTTCCTCCACATGCATATGCAGCATACATATTATAATAGTGTGTTTTTCTTTTCTCTTTGAATTATATTCCAAGCATGTTTCCATGTTTCTATGTAGTATTTCTAATTATCAATGAACAATTGTGTAATATGCCATTTTAGTGATGTTCCATAATTTATCATGCCATTCCTTATTGCTGGCAAGATACTAAGTTTTATGGATGATTTTGTATGTTTTTTCCTATTGCTGGTTACACTGCTATATTATTTGTTATATGCCAATAGAGAGGAACTTTACTATTGAACAGCTATCTCCTTGTGGATGAGAGAGAGGAGGCAGAAATGTGTAAATGAATGGAACTCTCCATATTGTTGTGTGGGTCTTCCCTTCACTCTTGTGGATATAAGACCCAGGGTGGGAAACAAAACAATGCTTCTTCCAAAAGATCCTCCCATCAGGACCAGAACTAGTATGTTTAGGAGTAAGACGGAACATTTCCCCAGCTAAGATACCAGTGGTGTGTTTTTCACAATTAGATTACAGTGGTGTCAGTCTTCAAGAGCATCGTGTTCAACAAGCAAAATGATAAATAGATGTAAACAATAATAATGACTTTGTAATATGCCAAAAGCATTTTCTTAAAGTACCTCATCATATATTTTATAATAGACTGTATTTCATATGTATATGTATTGTCGCCTATCAGTGACTTACAAACGAACTGAAATTTCAGGAATCTGATAGACTCTGCCCTTGAGTTTTCTGTGTTTCAGTTTCCTACTGGGAAAAACTAAACTGAGGATGGAAATGGGGACAAATGCTTGGTTTGCCTAAATATCTTAATAAAAGACTAGATTCCATTCAAACTCTTGTCCAGTTCACATAAAATCATGTAGACACCATTGAGTCTGAGACCATGACTTTGATTTCTCATGACCTACCGCAGGGTCCTCACTCTATGGGCACCCAACCAAAAGAAATGTGTACATGATGCTGCCCAGATACACAAACAGGCAGGCACTGATGTTAGATATCCACAGTCTTTGGCAAGTTTTTCCTGGGACTGACTCTTATTAGGGATTCTTTTTTTATTTTTCCCTTTATTCCTTCCCCGACCCCAGATTAGAGCCTGCAGACTTGGTATTCTCGGTGATAGTACGAAGCTTTACATGCTTTATCCCTAATAAGGTACAGAGTTACAAAATGAACCGATTACAAAACAGTATATAAAGCTATTAAAAATCTCCTGTGCTGCTCTTTGACAAATCTATCTTTAGAAAGTTAAACATAAAGATAATTTTGCAATTAATCACTTTCTTATTTTTCATGGTAATGAACTATTGTACATAAGACAACTCTTCAGTAGGAGGCAAGACCACATTTGTTTGAAAAAACTAGGCTTTTGAAAATCACCTGCCTGTATCTTAACATGAAAAGTATGGACAATTATTTTCTTTCTTTTTTTTTTTTTTTTCTGAGACAGGGTCTCGTTCTGTCGTCCAGGCTGGAGTGTAGTGGCATGATCTTGGATCACTGCAACCTCCGTCTCCTAGGTTTCAAGCGATTCTCCTGCCTCAGTCTCCCCAGTAGCTGGGATTACAGGCGCCTGCCACCAAATGGCAAATTTTTGTATTTTTAGTAGAGACGAGGTTTCACCATGTTGGCCAGGCTGGTCTTGAACTCCTGACCTCAGGTGATCCACCAGCCTCAGCCTCTCAAAGTGCTAGGATTACAGGCGTGAACCACCGCACCTGGCCATTATTTTCTATATAAGTGATTAGACCACCAGACCAACTCAGAAAGGTCCACTCTGTTCCTCTGCTTTTCCGAACTACCTCCCATCCCCTGCGGGAGCTTCTTGAATATTCCTGATTGTGCCCTGCAGCTGACCACCCTAAGGCTTTGTCCCAACCATTTTCTGTGCCTCAAATGCCCTGTCTTCATCCCTCTGCTGCGTAAGGCCCTAACGTCCTTCAAGGAGAAGCTGCCACATCTTCCACCATCTTCTGGATTTTCTGACTCAGAACTAATCCTTCTATTATTCTCTGGCCTCACAACACCATCCACCACTATCATCACACACATTAGTTGCATAGGTATCTGTCTCTCCAACTGTAGTGTGAGCTCCTTGAAGGCGGGGACCACATTTTATCCATCTTTCCAATCCCCTACTTCACCCCCTGACACACTCATTTATTCCATCTTGCTCAGTGAAAACTCTAAATTGCGCCATTTAGGTCACCCTCAAAGTCTAGTTTCTTTTTCAAGTTGAATATAGTCAGCAACAATGTGGGTTAAAATTGGCTTCTGTGGGTTGGGACCCTAACTTTTATTTTAGTATATTGTTTCTTTGGGAAAACCATGTCTTATATAACAAGAAGAAAGAAATCCTTCCAGAACATTTTCCCCTACCTCCATGATTGACCTAACTTCCACTCCATGAGTCAGAGACTGCACCAAACAGGTGATAAGAACTGGTGGTTCTAGGAGCATGTGACAACCATTGAATTCCTGACCAGAAATAGGGTGAATCAACGTACTCAGGTTAATCCTGCAAGTAGGTCAACAAAATATAATTCCTCAGCTTTGACTATTGTCCTTCTAAAAAGTTTTTTCACCAATAATTCTTAACAAGACCTTCAAGACCACCTGGGTATTCTCTTGGGTCAGTATTGAGGGGCTGAGTTGCAGACCCTCTCCCACCACCCCCAGTGATGCTCCCCTTCTCCAAAAAAGCTGTAAATACTCAGAGACCATGGTTCGTAATTCAGAGAAATCCTGGCTTGTTCTGGAACAAGAGATGGCATTGTTCAGCAATTCCTGTGAGCAGAATTTGAGGCCGGTCTTAAAAACTTCTGACCCATGTAATTTTTCCTGTGAATTTTCCCAACTATCTGACTAGGTAAAAATAGGATTTAATTAGAGTAACTCTTTATCTTGACTATGGTGAATATCAGGGTCTCTTTTAACAATAGAAAGAAAGACCTCCTTTAAGTATGTATAGGAAAGGGAGCATAGGGAAAGAATGAGCAGAATTGTGGGCATGGGGAAAAGAGCCAACAATCCCTGATTAAGCCAGTCACTGTTGCAGCATCCACCCCCTCCATCCCCCTAGCGTTACCACTTCTCATCTCTACTTTAGAAGCAAATGCTAGAAAATGGACTAAGAGGACAAACCAAACAGAAAATGTTTTAAAAATGTAAAGAGTAAAAGGAAAATGTTAGAGAATTTTAATATATTTTTAAATGGCTGTGAAAATAAATATGTACTCAATTTAAGTGTATATTCCAATAAGGGCAATATTTAGCTAGAAATATCCTGCTGGGCAGGGTTAAAAGAAATATAAAATAGTATCCAATAAATAAGATCAAATGTGTTCAAAAAACTTTTCAATAATAGACTAAAAAGTATAATAAAAACTATGAAGCTAAATGAATATAAAGTGAATAAGACTAGCTGAAGTATTAGAAGGATAAAGACAGTAAAGTTAAATAATTTTAAATGCATAAAGTCAGCCAAAATTTTCCACTGAAAGAAGAATGGGGTATTAAATGCAAGCAACAATACAGAGGCCAGAACTAAGACCCCAACAATGTGTTGCAGGGTGAGGCAAGAGCAAACAAGGAACACAGGTTGTGCTCAATTTTCCTCCCAGGCGAGATCCCCTCAAAGCAGGCTGTCACCCTTCAGGCTGCAAAAATTCAAGGCCCAAATGATTTTTTGGATATGACACCAAAAGCACAGGCAACAAATGCAAAAATAGATAATGGGATTTTAGCAAACTAAAATACTTAGGCACAGAAAAGGAAACAATCTACAGAGTGAAGATAACCTAGGGAGTGGGAGAAATATTTGCAAACCATACATCTGATAACAGGTGTATTAGTCTGTTCTCACACTGCTAATAAAGACATACCCTAGATTGAGTCATTTATAAAGGAAAGAGATTTAGTTGACTCACAGTTCCACATGGCTGGGGAGGCCTCACAATCATGGAGGAAAACAAAAGAAGGGCAAAGGGGACGTCTTACATGGCAGCAGGCAAGAGAGCATGTGCAGGGGAACTCCCCTTTATAAAACCATCACATCTTGTGAGGCTTGTTCACTATCATGAGAACAGCACCGGAAAAACCTGCCCCCATGATTCAACTACCTCCCCACCCCCAGGTCCATCCCACAACACATGGGGATTACTACAGTTCAAGGTGAGATTTGGGTGGGGACACAGAGCCAAACCATATAAACAGGTTAATATCCAAAATGTATCAGGAGCTCAAACAACTCAATAGCAATAAAACAATCCAATTTTAAAATGGGCAAAGGACTTGAATGGACATTTCTCCAAAGAAGACATCCAAATGACCAACAGGTATAAAATGCTTAAAATAATCATCAAAGAAATACAAATTCAAGTCACAATAAGATATCACCTCACACCCGCTAAAATGGTTATTATCAAAAAGACAAAAGATAACAAGTGCTGGAGAGGATGTGGAGAAAAAGGAACCTTTGCACACAGTGGGTGGGAATGTAAATTAGTACAGTCATTGAGCTTCCTCAGAAAACTAAAAGTAGAATTACCATATAAACCGGCAATCCCACTACTGGATATATACACAAGCGATATGAAATCAGTATGTTGAAATGATATTTGCACTCCCATATTTATTGCATCACCATTCACAATAGCCAACATATGAACCTAAATCTTCACTAACAGTTGAATGGATAAAGAAAGCATTGTATATTATACACAATGAAATATTCAGACTTTAAAAAGAAGGAAATTTTGTCATTTGTGACAATACGGATGAACCTGGAGGATGTCAAAGCTAAGTGAAAAGATTCAGGGCATGGTCTCATATGTGGAATCCAAAAAAGTTCAACTTATAGAAGTAGAGAGTAGAAGTGTGGTTACCAGAAGCTGGAGTAAGGGAATGAGGAGATGTTGGTGGATAGGTACAAAGTTTCAGTTAGACAAAAGGAGTAAGTTTTCCAAATCTATTGTAAAGTATGGTGACCATAGTTAACAATAATGTATTGTATTTTCAACATTGCTGAAAGAATAGATCTTAAGTGTTCTCACTATAAAAGCATAAGCATATGAGATGATGTATTATGTTCATTAGCTTGACATAATTATTGTACAATGTATACAGGTACCAAACCATCACTTTCTACCCCATAAATATATAAAACTATTATCTGTCAATTAAAAATAAAAAGGTAATTTAAAACACATGTCTGAATATATCCCCAAAAGTTCATGCATTGGAAACTTAATTTCCAATGCAACAGTGTTGGGAGGTAGGGCCTTTTGGGAGGTATTTAGATCATGAGGGCTCCACCTCCATGAATAGAATAATGCCTTTATAAAAGGGCTTAGCCAAAGGAGTTTGGCCCTTTTTTGCCCTCCCACCTTCTGCCACGTGAAGACATAGTGTTCCTTCCCTCCAGAGGATGCAACTTTCAAGGCACCATCTTGGAAGCAGAGAACAGCCCTCACTAGATACTGGTGCCTTGATCTTGGACTTTCCAGACTCCAAAACTGTGAGAAATGAATTTCTGGCTTTTGTAAATTACCCAGTATGTGGTATTCTATTATAGCAGCACCAAAAAAAGACAAAGACAGGAACTGAGTGTACAGTATTCCATGGGGCTTTTCTGAAGACTAGCATTCAAATAACTATACTTTGTGAAGTCTTCCCCCAATTCCCAAATCTAGAAGCATCAATCAGAGAAGTCAAATTTCCAGAAGTCAGAAAGATTGAAGTATCAAAAGAAAGAAGAAAAAGTTACATAACCCCCAGAATTACCCTTATTTTCTTGGCCCTTGTCATTCACTGCATAGCAATCTCCCAATAAACCCCTCTTCCCTCAGCAGGGAGACTTGGATGATCAGAAAAAATATATATCTGCTGGACATATTTTGCTTCCAGATGTTAGATTTTGAGGTCCCCAAATTTACCCAACAATAGTTGCTAGGTCCTGCCTTCACTCTAGGTACAAAAATTGGTATGGACTTTTTATAAGAGTTCTAAGAAGGTTTATAATACATATTTAATATATCAAGGAACCAGCAACCCATTGGAAAACATAACCCTTGCCTTCCCTACTCCTACCCTATGAGACCTTGAATGAGCATTCTTAGCCCTACCCAAGGCCTGAGCAAATATCATTAAGGTAGGCCAGTAGTTCTCAAGCCCTAGCATACATCAGAATCACCTGTAGGGCTTGTTGGAATACAGAATGCTGGGGCCACCTCCAGAATTTCCATTTCTAAAAAAATTATCATGTTATACCAGTGATATGGGTCCCAGGTCTCCTTCAATTGGTGCATGTGTACTTTTTAAAAGGTGAGATCTGGCTATGTTGCCCAGGATGAAGTTTACAGGCATGATCTACAGCCTCAAACTACTGGATTCAAGCAATCCTCCTACCTCATCCACCTGAGTAGCTGGAACAACAGGCATGCACTACCATGCCCAGCTGCTTTTAAATGGTTTTATATCCAGGAGCCTGGTATAGCCCCTAGTCCCAGCTATGCCCAAGCAACAGCATTTGGATCTAATGTCTGGAACACAATAAACATTCAGTAAATAATTTAATTGAATTAATGAATGTATTAGTCTGTTTTTACACTGCTGATAAAGACATACCCAAGACTGGGCAAGTTACAAAAGAAAGAGGTTTATCGGACTTACATTTCCACATGGCTGGGGAGCCTCATAATCATGACAGAAGGTGAAAGGTACATCTCGCAGGGTAGCAGACAAGAGAAGAGAGAGTTTGTGCAGGGAAACTCCCCTTTTTAAAACCATCAGATCTCGTGAGATTTATTCACCATCATGACAATAGCACAGGAAAGACGGGCCCCCATGATTCAATTGCCTCCCACCAGATCCCTCCCACTACATGTGAGAATTCAAGATGAGATTTGGGTGGGGACACAGCCAAACCATATCATTCTTCCCCTGGACCCTCCCAAATCTCGTGTCCTCACATTTCAAAAACAATCATGCCTTCCCAACAGTCCCCCAAAGTCTTAACTCATTTCAGCATTAACTTAAAAGTCCACAGTCAAAAGTTTCATCTGAGACAAGGTAAGTCCCTTCCACCTATGAGTCTGTAAAATCAAAAGCAAGTTAGTTACTTCCTAGATACGATGGGAGTAAAGGCATTGGGTAAATACTGGTGTTCCAAATGGGAGAAACTGGCTGAAACAAAGGGGCTACAGGTCCCATGCAAGTCAGAAATCCGGTGGGCAGTCAAATCTTAGAGCCCAAAAAAGAACTCCTTTGACACCAGTCTCATATCCAGGTCATGCTGATGCAAGAGGTGGGTTCCCATGGTCTTAGGCAGCTCCACCCCTATGGCTTTGCAGGGTACAGCCTCCCTCCCAGCTGCTTTCATGGGCTGGTGTTGAGTGTCTGCTGCTTTTCCAAGCACATGGTGCAAGCTGGCAGTGGATCTACCATTATGGTGTCTGGAGGACGGTGGCCCTCTTCTCACAGCTCCACTAGGTGGTGCCCCAGTAGGAATTCTATCTTGGGGCTCCAACCCCACATTTTCCTTCCACACTGCCCTATCAGGAGTTCTTCATGAGGGCCCCACCCCTGCAACAAACTTCTGCCTGGGCATCCAGGCGTTTCCATACATCTCCTGAAATGTAGACAGAGATTCCCAAACCTCAATTCTTGACTTCTGTGCACTTGCGGGCTCAACACCACATGGAAGTTGCTAAGGCTTGGGGCTTCCACTCTCTGAAGCAATGGCCCAAGCTGTACCTTGGACACTTTTAGTCACAGCTGGAGAAGCTGGGATGCAGGACGCCAAGTCCCTAGACTGCACACAGCATGGGGACTCTGGGCCTGACCCAGGAAACCATTTTTTCCTCCTAGGCCTCTGGGCCTGTAATGGGAGGGGCTGCTGTGAAGACCTCTGACATGCCCTGGAGACATTTTCCCCATTGTCTTGGGGATTAACATCTGGCTCCTCGTTACTTATGCAAATTTCTGCAGCCACCTTGAATTTCTCCTCAGAAAATGAGATTTTCTTTCCTATAGCATTGTCAGGCTGCAAATTTTCTTAACTTTTATGTTCTGCTTCCCTTATAAAACTGAATGTCTTTAACAGCACCCAAGTCACCTCTTGAATGCTTTGCTGTTTAGAAATTTCTTCCGCCAGATACCCTAAATCATCTCTTTCAAGTTCAAAGTTCCACAAATCTCTAGGGCAGAAGCAAAATGCTGTAAGTCTCTTTGCTAAATCATAACAAGAGTCAGCTTTGCTCCAGTTCCCAACAAGTTCCTCATTGCCGTCTGAGACCACCTCAGCCTGGATTTCACTGTCCATATTATTATCAGCATTTTGGTCAAAGCCATTCAACAAGTCTCTAGGGAGTTCCAAACTTTCCCACATTTTTCTATCTTCTTCTGAGCCCTCCAAACTGTTGCAACCTCTGCCTGTCACCTAGTTCCAAAGTCACTTCCACATTTTTGGTATCTTTTCAGCAGCATCCAACTCCTGGTACAAATTTACTATATTAGTCAGTTTTCACATTGCTGATAAAGACACACTCAAGGCTGGGAAATTTACAAAAGAAAGAGGTTGATTGGACTTACAGTTCCACATGGCTGGGGAGACCTCACAATCATGGTGGAAGGTGAAAGGCATGTCTCACATGGCAGCAGACAAGAGAAGAGAGAGCTTGTGCCAGAACTCCCCTTTTTAAAACCATCACATCTCATAGGACTTATTCACTATCATGAGAACAGCACAGGAAAGATCTGCCCCCATGATTCAATGACCTCTCACCAGGTCTCTTCAACAACACGTGGGAATTCAAGATGAGATTTGGGTGGGGACATAGCCAAACCATATCAATGAATAATTCAGTTTATTTAATTCCTAAGACAGAGATTCTGTTTTGAGGCAGTGTACTCCACTTTCCCTGATGGAACAGAAGCCTAGTCCTCTACCCTAACTTGCTCAACTGGGCTCACAACTCCCTACCTGTCTCCAGACCTTGCAGGGACTATGTGCACAAAAACTAGACCTTTTGCTTAGTGAGGGAGATATGAGGGAACCCAAGTGGGACAGGCCCTCTTTAGACCCTGGGATTTAGACTCATTGTCTGCCTGGTAAAAGCCCACTCCATCAGGATCAGGGTTGTCCCAACCATTCCTGGTCAACTCTTCTCCCTGCCAAACCATTCCTGAGATCCCAGCAGGATCCTAGCTACAGGTGCACAGCTGCATTGGGATCACAGGGAAAGTATCTGAACCAGGTTCTGATGGTGAATTTGAAATGGAGATTTGCATTAGAGATCTTGGAAGCTTTCTCTAGCTGCCAGAATAGAGAATAGTTTACTTTATCACTTTCTTTTGTACTATTTTAATCATGCTCTTGGTGCATGGATTGCAGTGGCTAATTTCCTTCTTTCTTCCCTGTGACTTGGACCTGTGAACTGCGCAGAAGAGAAAACCATACTATGGCCCTGGGAGAGAAATATACTCAGGCTTTGATGGATTGTAGAGAAAATAGATTCTAAGAATGAAGATTTTCCCCAAGAAATTCAGAAAGAAAAATTAAAATCTGTTGTTTATTAATATCCCAACACTTTAGTATTTTTATTATCCAAGGACTCTGAGGAAGTCCAGGTAACTAACTGCCTGTGTAGAGACACTTTGTAAAATGACCTATCTGTGCTAAACCACAGCCTTCCCACTCCTTTTCTTTTGCAGCTTCTACCACTGTTCCCCTTGGAAACCAAAGTAGCAGCTGCCTACAAAGGCAGCTGCCTACAAAGACATCTCTCTCCCTCCTCACTCATTAGTCCCAAGGACTAGAGCCTGTTTTCTTCCTCACTGAAAACATTTGATGTTAGGGGACTGTGTGCATATGAGAGACAATGTAAAAATGGTACCACACTGGGTCAGACACATTGTGCATTCCATCTAATATTCTGTCTTGGATAGTTTCATTTTTCCTCTTCATTTTATATGATACACCATCAATTTATTTTGCATAATGGCTTGTGTACACAAATCTTCTCTATTAGCTAGTAGGCTATTTAAAGTCTAGGGATGCCAGGTGCAGTGGCTAATGCCTGTGATTCCAGCACTTTGGGAGGCCAAGGTGGGAGGATTGCTTGAGCTCAGGAGTTCAAGACCAGCCTGGGCAACATAGCAAGACCCCATCTCTAACAATAAAACAAAATAAAGTCTAGGGAGAAATCACCATATAAAAGAGATACATTCACTCCCATGTTTATTGCAGCCCTATTCACAAAAGCCAAATATGGAATCAACCAAAGGGTCTACCATCAGATGAATGGATAAAGAAAATGTGGTACATGTAGACAATGGAACACTATTCAGCCATAAAAAAAGAATAAAATCCTGTCATTTGATGGATTTGGAGGACATTATGTTTGATGAAATAAGCCAGGCACAGAGAGACAGATACTTACACCTGGAAGCTGAAAAAAATTGGTCTCATGAAGGTAGAGAGTAGAATAATGGTTATCAGAGGTTGAAAAGGGTAAAGGGGAGGAGAGATAAAGAGTCATTGGTTAATGGGTACAAAAGTACAGTTAGATAGAAGGAATAAGATCTAGTATTCAGTAGCACAATGGGGTGTCTATAGTTAACAATAATTCACTGTATATTTCAAAATAACTAGATGAATGCATTTGGAATGTTTCCAACACAAAGAAGTGGTGAATGTTTGGGATGCTGAACATTCTAATTATCCTAATTTGACCATTACACATTGTATAATTATATCAAACTATCACATGTACCCCATAATGTGCACAACCATTATGAATCCATAAAAATTTTAAATTTAAAAAATTAATAAAATTTAAAAATAAAATCTTGGGAGAACATGGTTTTCTGTTTGTTTGTTTTTGAGACAGGGTCTCACTCTGTCACCCTGGCTGGAGTGCAGTGGCACAATCAGGACTCACTGTAGCCTTGACCTCCTGGGCTCAAGTGAACTTCCCACCTCAGCCCCCTGAATAGCTGGGACTACAGGCATGCACCATCACATCTGGCTAATTGTTTGTATTTTCAGTAGAGACAGGGTTTCACCACGTTGCCCAGGCTGGTCTTGAACTCCTGGACTCAATTGATCCACCCACCTTAGCCTCCTGAAGTGCTGGGTTTACAGGCATGAGCCACCAAGCCTGACCAAAAGAATATGGTCTTCTGTTTGCCATTCCCCACAGAGTCCTGACAAAGTCCTTTGCTTGATAAAAGTGAGTTGGATTATGTGATTTTTGCTTACATAATTATTGATGTAATATGATTATAGCCCAATGATGAAAGTTTTAGCACCCATTGATGATTCTTGCCTAAATCAATTATTACTCTAATGACTGCTATTCATTTTTCTTCACTCATTCTACACTTGTCAATTGTAATTCTATCCTAATAAAGAACTTATCCTTCTCCTCCCTTTATTTGTTCACTTATTTATTTATAAATGAGTATGAATTCATGGACTATTATTTTATGCAATGGGTTATCTTCTGTTACAGTCATTTTTCCAGCTTCATTGAGGTATAATTGACAAATAACTATTATTTTTAATAATCAAATTGTCATAGATTGTCATTTTATGCAATGGATAGAATTCTGTAACTATCATTTTTTAATGATAAAATTGTCCCAAATTTGGCCAAGGAGAACACTTTCTGGCTTGCTCCTGTTTCTCTTGGACTTATCTCCTCTTACTTTAATCATTTTTTTACTTTTTATCATGAGATGTTTCCATCAAACACTTATTCATTACAAAAAGAAAAATAGTAACCTTACAGCAGATAAACCTGGTAGATGACACCTTAACAAAGTGATCAAGTTAATATCATCATCAGTAATGGTGCCTTTTGATATTATGTGCTGAGAAGAACATGTAATCACTTTGATAGTATTTCTGCCAAAAAGTGGATAATCTCAAAATAATCATGAGGAGACATAAGAATAATCCAAATTGGGGGACATTCTACGAAATAACTGGCCTATAATCTTCAAAAATGTCAAGGTCATAAAAAAACAAAGACTAAGAAATGATCCAGATTAACAGAGACTAGAGACATGACACTAAATGCAATGCATAATCCTGGATCAGATACTGAACCTAAGGGGGAAATTTTGCTATTAAACAACATTGGGACAATTAGAAACATTGTAATAAGGTTTTTAGATTAGAAAGAAGTACTGTACCAATGTTAATTTTCTGATTTTGATCACTTTGCTACGGTTATATTAAAAACATGCCTTTATTCTTATGGAACAGATACTGAAATACTTAGGGAGAAAGGAGCATCATATCTGCACCTTACTCTCAAAAGATTCAGAAGAATGATGCTGCAGTTTGAGTGTGTCCCCCAAAAAGCATGTGCTGGAAACTTATTCCCTAAGGCAATAATATTGGGAAGTAGGGCTTACAGGGATGTGTTTAAGTTATAAGGGCTCCCACCCGCATGAATGGATTAATGGCAATTATAAAAAGGACTTGAATCTGCAAGCACACTCTCTTGCCTTCTTTTGCCCTTCTGTCTTCTGCCATGGGATGATTCAGCAAGAAGGTCCTAGCCAGATGCTGGTCCTTTGACCTTGGACTTCTCAGCCTCCAGAGCTGTGAGCCAACAAATTTCTGTTCATTATAAATTACTCAGTCTCAGGTATTCTGTTATAGCAGCAAAAACGGATGAAGACAAATAATAGGTAAATGTGGTCATCTGGATGAAGGATATGGAAAATTGGATGAACGGCATATGGCATTTTTTTGTGCTGCTCTTGCACCTTTTCTATGTTTGAAATTGAAATTAAAAGTTATAAAATCAAAAGCTACAAAAACTGAGTTGGATAAAACTCAATACTATGGCTTTATTTTTATTCATTTATATTTCACTACATTCTAAGCAGGATTAAAGCAATTTAAAAGCCTATCTATTCAACAAAATTTTTAAAAATTCAGTATCTTCAGCTGGGTTCTCCTAGAGGCATACACTGAGCCAAGGATTTCAGTGCAAGTAGCTTATTTGGAACATGATCCTAGAAAGCATCAGTAGGGGGGTGGGAAGTGAAATCAGGAAGGAAAAGAAACAATCAGGGTGTGTTATTGAACAGGTTACAGCTGTGGACAAATAGGGCTGTATTCTATTTGGGAGATAGTGTAGAACACACCTCAGAGCTGGCTCCTTCCTGAGGAACAAGGAGCCTGGGGTATTAATCTATCAATTCACACCAGCCATTAGTTGAGGGCTGCTCTCTGGAAGGTATTAACTCCAAGGCACCGCACTGTACACAATTTTAGCAGGCTACAATGGCCAGAGAAAACCCTCAGGAAAGAGTCACAGGTTCTGCATCTGGAAGGCTGTAGGGTTGGTATGCACATAAATAGTAAGGAGGGAGTCTGGGTGGAGCCCAACCACATCTGCTACAGTAAGTGAGCAAATCAGAGCTAAGGAAAATAGATGAATCAGGGTGAGTTTAGTGTATAAAATGCATACCCTTAGGTCCTATAACACAGCAGTCTCTAACCTTTTCGGTACCAGGGACCAGTTTCTATGGAAGACAACTTTTCCATGGATGGGGGAGGAGGTGGGGTGCGTGGTTTCCAGATGAAAGTGTTCCATCTCAGTTCATCAGGCATTTGATTCTCATAAGGAGACCACAACCTAGATCCCTCACATGCACGGTTCATGATAGGGTTAATTCTCCTGTGAGAACCTAATGCCACTGCTGATCTGGCAGGAGGCTGGAGCTCAGGTGGTAAATGCTCCCTCTCCCTCTGCTCACCTCTTGCTGTGCCAACTTGTTTCATAATACTGGTCTGTGGCCCAGGGTTTGGGGACCCCAGCTATAACACAAATATGTGCTTTTATCAGAGGCCAATAACATTAAGAAGATTTGCGGGAGAATATGTCTATCCACCCTGTCACTAACTTCTAAATGTTTCCCTTAATAATCCTCAACAATCACATTGCCATCATGTCACTTCTTTATAGGAAAAGAGTTCTAGAAGTTTACTACCATGAAGAGTGTACATCCTTTTACTCATACACATTTACCTGTTTTAAAATTCAAGAGCTCTCCAGGATTTGGTAAGTAACTTCATTTCTCCTGCCTGCACTCTCTACGCTTTTTGAGACTTCGAAGATATATTCTTTTCATTTACATCTTTTTAGACTGAAAACATTTTTAATTAGATTCTCACTCAGCAGTTTATTTTATGAATTCTGGGAAGATGCTCGTGTAGACTTCTCACTGACCAATGTCATCAGCAGGGCTTCTCTTTGAGATTCGTCTGCCCTTGACCCTGAACCCCTCAAACCAGCTCTGGCATGGAATCAAGAGGGAGAAGGACTTGGGTAACTGGCTCTTTAAAATGTTCTTCACACCACATAAAACTGCCGGGTCTAGTTTTCAAATGATCCTTGCCAGTGGCATGTCCCCCTCATCAACAAAAGAAACCCTATCATAAGAACATGAGTGAGGAAAATCAGATTTCACTTTGAAGAAAACATCACTGTTTCTGGCCCAGCATGTAAGGAGCTTCAAAGTCACCACTCCATTCAAACAACAAGTAAAAAGTTGAACAGACTGAAAAATAAACAACTCTCAGATCTATCAGAGAAGTGAGCTCACCAGGCAATCTACTGCCTCCCAAAATTGGAGGGATAGACAGAGAGGGTACAGAGAATCGAAATACTGGAGCAGAAACACAACACAAACAGAAACATCCACAGGAACCAGTAGCAGGGTAGAAAAACCTTGAACTGTAACTGACAAATTACTAGAGGCTTAGTGTGGACAAATCTGAGAGTTTAAAACTACAGGGGGAGTCCTATACTTTTGTAAGTCTTGCCTCCTGGTTCTCAAAGTGAATCAGAGAAAAATCCCTTGTGCTTCCAACACGGAGAGAGAAAATACGACAGAGCATTGAAATATGCCAGAGCATTCTGTTGTTAAGAAGGCCTGCCCTCAAGAGAATCTACTTTACGAGAGTCTAAACTATTGGGGTTTTATTCGAGGCTAACCAAGCCTTGGGGTGGGAAATACCTACTCCAGCTGTCTCTAGCCACATTGTCCCACTAAGGAGTGGGGGAACTGAGAGGCACTTGTGAAGTTCACAACCCAGGGGCACAGGCTCACTAAAAGACTGAGATCCAATCATAGGACTAGAGACCACTTTTCCACCCTTAATACCAACTACCACATTACTGAAGGCCTATTTACCAGAGTTCTTTTTACCTGGTACATCATGTCTAGCTTTCAACAAAAAATTACAAGGCATACTAAAAGGCAAAAAACACAGTTTAAAAAGACAGAGCAAGCACCAGAACCAGACTCATAGAATTATCAGACTGTGAAATTAGAACAACTATGATTAATACACTAAGAGTTTTAGTGGAAAAAGTAGACAGTATGCAGGAACAGACGGATAACATAGGCAGAAAGATGGAAGTGCTAAGAAAGAATAAAAAAGACGATTCCTCAGGGATCTAGAACTAGAAATTCCATTCGACCCAGCCATCCCATTACTGGGTATATACCCAAAGGACTATAAATCATGCTGCTATAAAGACACATGCACACGTATGTTTATTGCCGCATTATTCACAATAGCAAAGACTTGGAACCAACCCAAATGTCCAACAATGATAGACTGGACTAAGAAAATGTGGCACATATACACCATGGAATACTATGCAGCCATAAAAAATGATGAGTTCATATCCTTTGTAGGGACATGGATGAAATTGGAAATCATCATTCTCAGTAAACTATCACAAGAACAAAAAACCAAACACCGCATATTCTCACTCATAGGTGGGAATTGAACAATGAGAACACATGGACACAGGAAGGGGAACATCACACTTCGGGGACTGTTGTGGGTTGGGGGGAGGGGGGAGGGATAGCATTGGGAGATATACCTAATGCTAGATGACGAGTTGGTGGGTGCAGCGCACCAGCATGGCACATGTATACATATGTAACTTACCTGCACATTGGGCACATGTACCATAAAACCTAAAGTATAATAATAATAATAATAAAAGAAAAAAAAAAAGAAAATAAGAAATGAAAAAAAAAAAAAAAAAAAGAATAAAAAAGAAATGCCAAATATAAAAACAGTGTAACAGAAATAAAGAATGCTTCTGATGGGCTCATTAGTAGACTGCATGTAGCTGAAGGAAGAATCTCTGAGCTTGAGAATATATAAACAGAAACTTCCAAAACTGAAAAGCAATGAGAAAAAATATTTTTAAAAAAACAGAATATCCAAGAACTGTGGAACAACTACAAAAGGTGAAACATACACATAATGGGAATATCAGAAGGAGAATAAAGAGAGGAAGGAATAGAAGCAATATTTGAAGGAATAATGACTGAGAATGTTGGATACCAAACCACAAATTCAGGAACCTCAGAGATACCTCAGAGAACACCAAACTGAATAAGTGCCAAAAAAAATTTACACCTAGGCATATAATCTTCAGCTGCAGAAAATCAAAGGTAAGAAAAAAGATGAAAGAAGCCAGAGGAAAAAAATCCTTACCTATAGAGGAGTAAAGATAAGAATTATATCCAACTTCTCTTCAGAAACCATGCAAGTATAAAGAGAGTGAAGTGAAATATTTAAAATGTTGAGAAAAAAAAAACACCACTAGCCTAGAATTCTCCATCCTGTGAAATTATCCTTCAAAAGTAAAGAAGAAATAAAGACTTTCTCAGATTAAAAAAAAAAAATGGCTGTGTGTGGCAGCTCATGCCTGTAATCCCAGCACTTTGGAGGCTGAAGTAGGAGGATCACTTGAGGCCAGGAGTTTGAGACCAGCCTGGGAAACATAGTGAGACCCTGTCTCTACAAAAAAATTTTTAAATTAGCCAGGAGTGGTGGTGCTCAACTGTAGTCCCAGATACTCAAGAGGCTGAGATGGGAGATTCCCTTGAGCCCATGAGGTTGAGGCTACAGTGAGCTATGATTGTGCCACTACACTCTAGCCTAGCCAACAGAGAAAGAAAAAAAAAAGAAAAGAAAAGGAAAAGGAGAGAGAGAGAGAGAAAGGAAGAAAGGAAGGAAGGAAGGAAAAAAAATTCAGGGAATTTATAGCCAGTGGACCTGCCTTACAAGACATATTTTTAAAAGTTATTCAGAGGGAAGAAAAATTATATAAGTCAAACTAGGAACTATATAAAGAAAACAAGAGTATTAGAGAAGGAATAAAGTAAAATAAAAACTTTTCTTTTTCTTATTCTTAATTGACCTAACAGATAACAGTTTGTTCAAAATAATAACAGCAACAATGCACTTGATGATTAGAAATTATGTTTAAGTAAAGTGAATGACAGCAATGGGATAAGAGGGATGAATTAGTAATATTTTATTATCATAAGGTACTTGCACTACCTGTGAAGTGGTATACAGTTATTTGAAAGCAGACTTGGATTCATTGTTAACGTATATTGCAAATTCTAAGGCAACCACTGAAAGAAGTAAAAAAAAGAAGTGTAATTGATATGCTAAGAAAAGAAAGAAAATGGAATCATATAAAATGCTAAATCAAAACTACAAATGGCAGAAAAAAGAGTGGAAGACAAAAATAGGGACAAAGAACAAGGGCAATTAATAGCAAGCAGTAACAAATATGGTAGATATTAATCCAACAATATCAATAATTACTTTAAACATCAATAGTCAACATATGACAACTAAAAGATATTGTCAAAGTAGATTAAAAACAACATCCAACATTATGTTGTCTACAAGAATACCACTTAAATATAAAAATACATACAAATAAAAGTAAAGGGATGGAGAAAAATATATCACGCTAACACTAATCAAAAGAAAACTGGAGTAGCTATATTAATTTCAGACAGACCAGACTCCAGAGCTGGGATAATTATCAGGGATAAAGAGGGTGCTGTAGACTGAACTGAACACTCCAAAATTTATATGTTGAAGTCTTAACCCCCAATGTGACTGTATTTAGAGATAAGGCCTATAAAGGAGATAATTAAAGCTAAATGAGGTCTTAAGGAAGGGTGCCTGTTCTAATGGAATAAGTATCTTTATAAGAAGAGACACCAGAGATCTCATTCTCTCTCTACACACAAAAAGAGGTCATGTCAGCACACAGCAGGATGGCAGCCATTCAGCCAGGAAGAGAGGCCTTACTTGAAATGTATTATACTGGTACCCTGATCAGACTTCCAGCCTCCAGAACTGTGAGAAAATAAATGTGTGCTGTTTCAGCCACACGGTCCATAAGGGTATTTTGTTATTTGTTTTAGTTTTTGTTGAGACAGGCTCTCGCTTCATCACTCTGGCTAGAGTGCAGTGGCTCAACCACAGCTCACTGTAGACTATTGCTGGGCTCCAGCAGTCCTCCCATCTTGGCCTCCCAAGTAGCTGGAACTACAGGCACATGCCACCTACCACATCCAGCTATTTTTTTTTTATCTTTTTGAAGAGACCCTGCCTCTTGCCCAGGTTTGTCTCAAACTCCTGGCCTCAAGTGAACTACTCAACTTGACCTCCCAAAGTGCTGGGATTACAGGTGTGAGCCACTGTCCCCAGCCCTATGGTATTTTGTTAAGGCAGCCTGAGCTGACTAAGACACAGGGGCATTACATAATGATAAAGAGGTCAATTCTCCAGGAAGACATAATAATCCTTAATGTGTGTCTACCTAAAAACAGAGCATGAAACATGTAAGGCAAAATCATCACACTGGAAGAGGAGAAATCAGTAAACCTATGATTATAGTTGGAGACTTCAGTACCCCTCTATCAGAAAATGGGCAGATCCAGAATGCAGAAAAATCAATAAAGACATAGCTGAACTCAACAACACCATTAATAAAGTGAAGATAATGAATATCTGTAGACTACTTCATCCAACAACAGAAGAATATGTATTCTTCTCAAGCTCACATGGAACATAAACCAAGACATACCACATTCTGGACCATAAAACACACCTTAAATTTTAAGGAATAGAAATCATACAATGTATGCTCTTAAACTACAATGGAATTTAACTAGACAACAACGATAGAAAGCTGGAGAATCCCCAAATACTTGCAGATTAAGCAACACACTTCCAAATTACACATGGGTCAAAGAATAAATCTCAAGAGAAGTTTAAAAATATTTGGAACTAAGTGAAATAGAAAATAAAATATATCAAAATTTGTGGTATGCAGTGAAAGCAGCACTTAGAGGAAAATTTATAGCATTGGATGCATACATTAGAAAGGAAAAAAGATCTAAAATCAATAATCAAGCTTATACCTTAGGAAACTAGAAAAAAAGAGCAAATTAAATCCAAAGAAAGAATAAAAAAGATAAAAATTAATAAGCCTCTAGCCAGGCTAACTAAGAAAAAAAGAGATGACACAAATTACTAATATCAAAAATGATTTCTGCTGCCTTGTAACTTCTAAAATTTAACAGGCTGGGCTCTTGTCATCAGGCCAGCAGAAAGAACTGTAGAAATTTAAGGATTTCAATTGTCAATTTGATGTATATAGATCTCTCTTCATTTTCATTGCTTGTGAATTTTGTCCCTGGAGATTTGCTCACTTGACATGAGATAATTATGATATTTACATAACCCTGTTTTTATCATGCAGTTCAAGTTTTATAATTGTCCTTTTAAATATCATGCCTACTGAATCTGTTTCTTTCTGACAGAGGGTACCAAGTGTTCTAATGTAAATTTGTTAATTGCTTCTTATGTTCCTTCAGATTTAATGCATTAAATTTCTTGGCTGTATTGTACTTCCTAAAAAAAAAAAGAAAGAAAAGAAAAAAAAGAAGACAGGACATCAGTACAGATCCTATGGACATTGAAACAATAATAAAGGAATATTATGAACAACTCTATGCCCACAAATTTAATAACCTAGATGAAATAGGCTAATTTTTTAAAAGACACAATCTGCCAAAACTCAAACAAGAAGAAACAGACAATCTGAATAGGCCTATATCTATTAAAGGAATTGAATCAATTTTAATAACCTTCCAAAACAAAAAGCACAAGGCCCAGATGGGTTCGCTGGCGAATCCCTCCAAACATTTAAGGAAGAAATTATACTAATTCTCTACAATCTCTTTCAGAAGACAGAAGAAGAGGGACTATTTCCTAACTCATTGTATTAATATAAGGCCAGCATTACCCTAATTGCAAAATCTAAAAAAGACTTTAGAAGAAAACTATAGATCAATATCTCTCATGAACATAGATGCAATTCTCAAGAAAATTTTAGCAAATCAAATCCAACAAGTATAAAAAGAATTACATATTACAACCAAGTGGCATTTATCCTAGGTATGCAAGGCTAGTGCAATGTTTGAAAATTAAATAATGTAATCCATCATATATCATATCAACAGCCTAAAGGAGAAAAATCACATATCATATCAACAGGTGCAAAAAAAAATCTGACAAAATCCAACATCTATTCATGATAAAAAGTCGCAGGAAACAGCAATAGAGGATAACTTCCTCAACTTGATAAAGAACATTTACAAAAAACCCACGGCTAACATCATATTTAATGGTAACAAACTAAAAGCTTTCCCACAAAAATCAGGAACAAGGCAATGATGTTGCCTCTCACCACTTCTTTTCAACATAAAACTAGACAACCTAGCTAATGCAATAAGACAAGACAAGAAAAGTATACACATTGAGAAGGAAGAAATACAACTGTCTTTGTGCACATGACTTAGACATTATTGTCTACATAGACATTCTGAAATAATTGATTTTTAAAACTCCTTCAACTAATAAACAATTATAGCAAGATTGCAAGATACAAGGCTAACATACAAAAGCCAATCACTTTTCTGTATACCAGCAATAAACAAGTAGAATTTGAAGTTAAAAATATAATATCATTTGTATTAGCACCACCTCCAAAATGAAATACTTTATGTATAAACCTAACAAAATTTATACAAGATCTACATGAGGAAAACTACAAAACTCTGGTGAAAGAAATCAAAGAACTAAATAAATGTAGAGACATTCCATGTTTACGGATAGGGAGTCTCATTATTGTTAAGACGTCAGTTCTTTCCAATTTAATCTATAGATTGAGCACAATTCCAGTCAACATCCCGTGAAGTTATTTTATAGATACCAACAAACTGATTCTAAACTTTATTTGGAGGGACAAGAGAACTAGAATAGCCAACACATTATTGAAAAAAAAGAACAAAGTTTGATGACTGACACTACCCAACTTCAAGACTTACTAGAAAGCTACGGTAACCAAGACAGTGTGTTATTGACAAAAGAATAGCAAATAGATCAATGAAACAGAATAGAGAGCCCAGAAATCAACTTACATAAATATAGTCAATTGACCTTTCACAGAGTAGCAAAGGCAGTACAATGGATAAAGCTTTTTAATATATGAAACAACTGGACAGCTACACATAAAAAAATGAATCTAGATATAGACTTTACACCCTTCACAAAAAATTAACTCAAAATTCAGATCATAGGCCTAAATGTAAAGCACAAAACTACAAAACTCCTAAAAGATAGCATAGAACATCTAAATGACCTGAGATATAGTTATGACTTTTTAGTTATAATACCAGAAGCATGATCTATGAAAGAAATAATTGATAAGCTGGAATTCATTAAAAATAAAAACTTCTATTCTGCTGAAGACAGTATCAAGATAATTAGAATACTAGCTACAGACTGGCAGAAAATGTTTGCAAAAGACGTGTCTGATAAAAAGTTGTTATCCAAAATATACCAAGAACTCTTAAAACTCAACAGTAAGAAAATGAAGAACCAGGCCAGGCGTGGTGGCTCACGCCTGTAATCCCAGCACTTTGGGAGGCCGAGACGTGTGGATCATGAGGCCAAGGGATAAAGACCATCCTGGCCAACATGGTGAAACCACATCTCTACTAAAAATACAAAAATTAACTGGGTATGGTGGCGTGTGCCTGTAGTCCCAGCTACTTGGGAAGCTGAGGCAGGAGAATCACTTGAATATGGGAGGCAGAGGTTGCAGTGAGCCAAGATCACGCCACTACACTCCAGCCTGGGCAACAGAGCAAGACTCTGTCCCCACCCCTAAAAAAGTGAAGACCCCAATTTAAAAATCAGCAGAAGATCTGAACAGCCATATTACCAAAGAAGATATACAGATGGAAAAAAAAAGCACAAGAAAAGATGCTCTGCTTCACACGTCATCAGAAAATTACAAATTGAAACAATGAGATACCACTACACACCTATTAGAATGGCCAAAATCCAGAATCCTGACAACACCAAATGCTGTGGAGCAATAGGAACTCTTCAATCATGGCTGGTAGGAATGCAAAATGGTACAGCCATTTTGCAACACAGTTTGACAGCTTCTTACAAAACTAAATATACTCTTATCATACAGTCCAGCAATTGCAATCCTTAGTATTTACCCAAATGAGTTGAAAACTTATGTCCACACAAAAATCTGCACATGGATGTTTATAGCAACTTTATTCATAATTGCCAAAACTTGGAAGCAACCAACCAAGATGTCCTTCAATAAGTGAATGGATAAATAAACTCTGGGACATCCAGACAATGGAATATTTACAGTGCTAAAAAGAAAAGAGCTCTCAAGCCATGAGAAGGCATAGAGGAAACTTAGATACATATTTATTATAGCCTTTTCAGATATATAGTTATACCTGTATAATTCCAACTATATAACATGGAAAAGGTAAAACTGTGCAGACAATAAAAAGGTTGGTGATTGCTAGAGGTTGCTAAGAGGAGTGGGAATTAATAGGAAGGGCACAGACGATTTTTAGGGCAGTGAAACTATTCTACATGATACTCTAATCGTGAATACATGTCATTATATACGTGTCAAAACCCATAGAATGTACAATACCAAGAGTGAACCCTAATGTAAACTATTGACTTTGGGTGATAATGATGTATCAATGTAGGTTCATCAATTGTAACAAATGTACCACTCTGGTGGGGGATGTTGATAGTGGGAGAGGCTGTGCATTTGAGGGCAGGCAGGGGGACAGGGAAAATATGGGAACTCTGTATTTTCTGCTCACTTTTGCTACGAACCTAAAGCAGTTGTAAAAAATAAAGTTTATTTAAAGGGAAAAAGAAAAAGAAAACACTGATTTTAGCTGAATGGAGATTATTACAAAGCATTTCTGCCCTCTGAAAGCTAATAAGAATACACAGTTCTAGAAAGGATGTCCTACATAATAGGATCTTACACTGGAATCCATGACCAAACTCCATGAAAATATATGGAATGTGTGTGTGTGTGTGTGTGTGTGTGTGTGTGTGTTTTCAAACATGCCTTTCTTCCCCTGGGAGGAACTCCAAACCTTTCATCATGATTCTTAGTGCTTGATCACTATCCCCTTCCCAAAATTTTAAGGCTCTCAGGCCTACAACAATCAGCTCTGAGTATCTGCTTCTGACACCTTTCATTTTTTTCCCAGTGGCTGATACACAGTCAGCAAACGATGCAGTAGCAAGATCCCTCCCCGGCTTTACAAAAGAAATGCAGCTTGTGGGCTGCCTGCCATGCTTGGACGTCAGCTGATTACCCATGACTGATAATCGGCTCACATCCCTTCAAGGGAGAAGCTGCCATGTGCTTCGTGTCCAGAGATGCAGAGGAAACACACTATGACACTCAGGAATAGCACCTTCTCAGACACAGACATGGCCAGTTGAAGGACATACCCACACCCTCTACCCCCAGGAGAAAAGAGAAGGCGGGGAAAATGTATAGCATATACTCATAATTACCAATATGGTTATAGCTATGCCTGTCTCTCCTTCAACTGCTTGACTTTTCCATCTGAAGTCTAACCTAAAACTATTTTTAAATCAAGAAACAGGCCAGGCACAGTAGGTCACGCCTATAATCCCAACGCTTTGGGAGGCCGTGGCAGGCAGATCACTTGAGGTCAGGAGTTTGAGAACAGCCTGGCCAATATGGTGAAACCCTGTCTCTACTAAAAATACAAAAATTAGCCAAGCATGGTGGCAGCTGCCTGTAATCCCAGCTACTCAGGAGGCTGAGGCAGGAGAATCACTTGAACCCAGGAGGCAGAGGTTGCAGTGAACCCAGGAGATCACACCATTGAACTCCAGCCTGGGCGACAAGAGCGAGACTTCATCTCAAAAAAAAAAAAAATACTTCAATGTACTTGTGTGATTTCCTATTCCTGCTACAAAGTAAATACAGATAATAAGAAAAGTCTTCACTTATAATAGAGATTATAAGTGAAGTCTGAAATTCTAGCGCACCCGACTGGGCGCAGTGGCTCACGCCTGTAATCCTAGCACTTTGGGAGACCGAGACTGGTGGATTACTTGAGGTCAGGAGTTCGACCAGCCTGGCCAGCAGGGTGAAACCCCATCTCTACTAAAAATACGAAATTTAGCTGGGTGTGGTGGTGCATGCCTGAAGCCCCAGATACTTGGGAAGCTGAGGCAGGAGAATCACTTCAACCTGGGAGGCAGAGGTTGCGGGGAGCTGAGATCGCACCACTGCACTACAGCCTGGGCAACAGTGAGACTCTGTCTCAAAAAAAAAAAAAGAAAAAAAAGAAGATTCTGAGGGAAAATCTATTTTCTCCCACTCTCTCCCTTGGAGAGGACATCCACTCCTCCCCATCAGGTCACCAGCCTTCCTACCCCACAGCTCCAAGTCAACAGTTCCACCATTTGCTTTTGTAATCAGATTTGATGTCTCGATTGTCTTCTTATCTTTGACTTCCTCACTCTTCACACCTCCTCATCTAGCCAGTCCTCAGGTCCTCTCAGTGTTCCCATAGCCACAATTATTACATCTGATTATTCCTTTCTTCCAGCCCTAGCGTGGCCCAGAGGACTCAACACAATAACGCCAATGACATTTTCTAACCCCTTTAGTTTATCCTATCGCTTTTCCTGACAATAGCTACTTCTCTTTTATTCAAAAATATAAAATATCAAGTCCTCATTGCGTACCTCAGTGAGGTGTAGGAACTTTAACACAACTCTGTGAGATAAGTGTCATCTTCCTTCTCACAGAACAGACTACTGAAGCTCTCTTCACAGAAATTCTAAGTTGCTGCAATCACCAGAGATAAAATGATGAGAAAAAGAGGTGCACAGATTCTACTGAAGGTACACTTCACGAGTGTCCTTATGTCCTGCCTACATGCTGATGTACAGCAGGAAATCTGAGTGGACCCACAGAACTCCTGCCCCGTGATAACCCTCCAGTACTGACGCATTCAGACAGACAAGGCACATACCCTGGTGAAGGTAGAACACAGCCGAGAAGTCCACTTGACTTTGTCTTGGGACAGGCCCCAAAGATTGGCAAACCCTCTCTCTACTTTGACCTATGGTCTATAAGTGAGGGGTTAGAGCTCTTTCATTATTTCTTAAAACTTGAAAGAAATGGTTCATTCTCCTCAATAAAACCACATTGGTCAAAGTACATATGCCTTTGCTGGCATTATCCCTCCTCCCTGGGATAACAGGGGTTTACTCCTACTTATCTGAGCCTCTGGTTGGTAGCAATATAGACTTCTGATTAACAAAAGATTAAGAAACATGTTAAGCATACTTAATAATATAATTTTACACAGGAGAAAAAACTCTCAGAAAAGAAATTCACAAAGTCCTTCAGAGTGACAAGAGGTAAAATCACTGGTCTTGATCATTTCTGGCCATTTTATTTACCGATCCTTGTCAATATCAGCTTCACAACCAGCACAGCCATCCTAGCGCCTTCTGTTTGGCCTGACCAGGTGTTAGGCTGACCCTTACTACAGCCTGCCCTTTGGTTGCTGGTGTTACCAGTGAGCAATGCTAGCACAGCCAGACCTCTGGCCCTGTGTGGTCAGCACTCCCAGCTGCAGCCCCTGCTACAAAGACCTCAGGACAACAGCCAAACCTGTGGCCCAAGGGGCAGTGAAAATGGGAGTTCAGAACACCTACGTCTGCCACTGCTGGGGCACAGAAAACAATACCCCAAAGTACAGCCCTTTGGCATGCTGAACACTTTTGGATTAAAGGAAACTGGAAGGCCTTAGAAGCCTTCGCTTGTTTCTCCTTGAGCCCCTTCCCCACCACCACCAAGCACAGAGAGCGGTTCTCTCTGGAGGTTCCCTTATCTGACCAGGAAAAACTTCTTCCAAAAGAAATGCAAGAATACGAAATAGCACATGTTCTCACTTACAAGTAGGAGCTAAATTATGAAAAGTTATGAACACAAACAAGGAAACAACAGACACTGGGGTCTACTTGAGGGTGGAGAGTGGGAGGAGGGAGAGCAGCAGAAAAGATAACAATTGGGTACTGGGCTTAGTACCTGGGTGATGAAATAATCTGTACAACAAACCCTGTGACATGAGTGTACCTATGTAACAAACCTTCACTTGTACTCCTGAACCTAAAAGTTTTTTTAAAAAACAGGCCAGGCTCAGTAGCTCACCCCTGTAATCCCAGCACTTTGGGAGGCTGAGGCGGGCAGATCACTTGAGGCCAGGAGTTCGAGACCAGCCTGGCCAACATGGCAAAACCCCATCTCTACTAACAATACAAAAATTAGCCGGGCATGGTGGCGCAGGCTTGTGATCCCAGCTACTTGGGAAGCTGAGGCAGGAGAATTGCTTGAACTCAGGGGGCGGAGGCTGCAGTGAACCGAGATGGCGCCCTGCACTCCAGCCTGGGTGACAGAGCAAAATCCTGTCTCAAAAAAATAAATAAATAATACAAATAAAAAATAAACAAAAACAAAAGAAATACAATTGTCTTAAGACTCCATTTCCAGAAATCCCATCAAATAACCAGGAAAGATGAACTACTGGAAAAGAGGAGAGACTAAATAAAAGTCATCACCACACCCAGACAGACTTTCTATCTATTCCTCTATAGGCAGTTCTGAGAGATTACTGAAAAGATTTCACATGCGTAATAAGATAACCTTGGTTCACAGTGCCCTAAATGTTCCCATAACTTGTTCTGTTCAGCTTTCAAAGGGGATCATTTATAAACCACTGTCTGCTCTTTGGGCTCATTTGATTCCCCTGAAAATCATTTGCTATGCCTCAAAATTGTCTACACCCCCATTTCCCTGTCCCTGATGAAGAGGGTGCTATTTAAGCCTCAGCTATCTGGCCCTTCTTCGAGTCTCATATCTGTGGGACTCCTGTGTCCATGTGCATATTAATAAATTTGTATGCTTTTTCTCCTGTTAATCTATTGTGTTTGTTTAGCAGACTTGAACCTGCAGGAGCGTGGAGGGTATTTTTGTCCCTACACCTTTTTCATGAAGTAAAAGACAAACCAGTAGATTGTTTAGCCCTTACAAGTTGTCCTTCCAAGGAATGAAGTGAGCTAATTTGCACTGCAGCAAGGAGAGACAAAGAGCATGGCAGTCACCTAAGAAACATAAAATACTTTACACAGACAAAATAACCACGCAGGATATGAGTTGCCAGTCACAAATTACACACTTTAAAATTGTCATAGTAAATATTTATTCAATACAAAAATTATCTTTTGATAGGCCACAAGACACCGGGCACATCAAAGTGATTAAGAAGGACACAACCTGGCCAGGCACAGTGGCTCATGCCTGTAATCCTAGCACTTTGGGAGGCCGAGGCAGGAGGATCAAGAGGTCAGGAGTTCGAGACCAGCCTGACCAACATAGTGAAACCCCATCTCCACTAAAAATACAAAAATTAGCCGGGCGTGGCGGCAGGCACCTATAGTCCCAGCTACTCGGGAGGCTGAGGCAGGAGAATGGCGTGAACCCAGGAGGCAGAGGTCGCAGTGAGCCAAGTTGTGCCACTGCACTCCGGCCTGAGCAACAGAGTGAGACTCCGTCTCAAAAAAAAAAGAATGAAATAGGTTAATATGTGTAAAGGTTTAGAACCACACATGGCATGTAGCAAACACAGTGTGAGAGATGGCTGCCAAGATCATTACCATGGAGAATCCAAGAGGTCAGGGTGAAGTATTTGTTCAGTTTGGACAGAGAGCCAGGAAAGCTCTCTGAGCTGTAACAGGAAAAAATTGGAACTGGACTTTAAGACAATGAGTCTGGCATGAGGTAAGGGAGGGAATGAAATGGGAATGGCAGTTGGGAATTGGAGAAGTGAACATGGGCTCCAGGCTGTGGCAGAGGGAGTTCTCCCCTTGAAGATAATGTGGGCAGCTTCCAAGGGCTCCTTAGCATTCGGGTGGCTGCACCCTTTAAGGCTCCTACTCTTCGCTCAAACCACCTGATTAGAATGTAAAGGACCATGAAAGGGGTTTAATATCTGTGACAGGAAAAGCTGCTCTCCAAAGAGTGGAAGGTAACTCTTGATATATCAAAAGGAAAACCGACCTCTAAAAGCTTCCAGTTTTCTTTCTGTGTCCTGAACTAAGACTGAAAGGAAGCTAAGGATGTCTTGTTTAAAAGGACATACAGGTCTTCACAAAAAGAGAACAGACACTTCCCTGTTCGGAAGGTGTTGAGCATTACTTTAAAATTGCCTTCTAAAGGCTTGCCCCAAAATCTATGTTCTTACTGTGTGCTACTTCCATAAGATAAAATAACAGTGATCCTTCTTAAAATGCAAAATATCACCTGTCCCATACAAATTTAATATGGCAACAAGAGTAATGTATTCCATTAACCAGAAGCCAGTCACTAATGAGGCCCCAAAGGACAGCTGGATTTGACTGAGACCCTAGAGGACAAATTGATCTAGAACTCTGAATGAGATGCTGGCATGGGTGAGGGTCCAAGCAAAAGCACAGGACAAGGAGAATGTGAGAAGGAAGCCACATAAAGGAAGCAGATGCAGAAAGGAGAACAAAGCGGCTTAGGGAATATATTTGCCAATCTCAAAATTTTGTTGTAAACCAGCCCTGCCCTGACATGTTTGATGAAAGTTACATCTGCCACCAAACTGGAAAACCTTGGTCCTCAGTGCCAGCTGACTTAACGCTCTCTCCTCTTAGCTGCATGTACACCCCTGCCAGGGACCACTACTCACTCATTTTCCCCAGGAAAAAGGAAAATGAGAGAAGGTTTACGTTTTTTATAGTTTTAACCCTCGGTGGTTTCAGATGGTCTGAAGGGAGCAAGTGTCACCCCTTCCATGCAGCCCGAGGACGCCATGAAAATATCAATGTCTAGGCTCCCTACATTTCATGAGAAGAGTGTGACAGGCTGATCTACATGGCCAGAATGAGTCAAAACGCAGGTACAGAACAAAGATATGACTTTAAGCTGACCTGCAGAGCAGTTGGTTGTTAATCACTCCAGGAATTAAATTAAAAGAGCTTCTCTCTGGTCCTGTAACGGGGACAGCAGTGCCACAGACCTCTTTGCGGGATGCAGCAAACTTCTTTCCTTCCAGCCAATATGTGACCATTTCCCTTCTCCCCAGGGTGGAAAACCACAAGTGTTTAATTAGGGGAGAAATAGCCAATTCAGCCAGAAAGGGAGCCATCTGGAGATAGACCCACCAACTCATTGGACATGACAGGGCACATCCTCAAGTCTGCGCAGGGAAATCCTGGGGTCCCGAGGGACTGGCATCCCCAAGAGGCAGCTCCTAAATTGGTTCCCCATTTGCTGCTGAGTGCACACCCTGCATTCAGGGCAGAGACCACTGCTTCGTGGCACCTGGAGACACAGGCAGATTAATGAGTCAGTCACCGGCACACACTGACCTGTGCTGCCATGGCTAACAAATCCCACATGTACTGCCAAGCTGGGAGGGGAGACACAAACTTGGGCTCTGCAGCTACTTAGCCCTTCTGACAAAGCTAAAAGAGTATAATGACCCGGCAATTCTGAAGAATAACATCTTTTCAGGACAGTGACTAAACAGGCATATCGCCACATGAAAAATTAGTGCCCTTCCAACAACTATGGATCAGTCACAGCCTCCTCCCAGCACAGGGGTCAGAATTTCTGCCTCTCATTTACACGGAAACTGGCATTTGAAAGCTGTCACTCCAGATTCGCTTTGATACACTCTGCAAGAAAAAACATTATCTGCTTGTATTTGCTGACCAGATTCAATCAAATTAATTGTAATTCATTTCAATAGAGAAACACTCATGCAGCCAGAGCCCTGTGCAAAACAAGTTTCAGAGTTAAGAGTGTGGTGCTTTTCCTGGGATTTTCTATGTAGGTTACCATGGTACTCTCTCTGAACATATTTCATATTTAAAATATACAAAAATACCACAGAAACTATTTGGGCAATGTCTGGAGGGAACCGCCCACAACTAATGCACATGCATCTCACATTATTTTACAGCTGGTTAGATTGGCTTGCAGCAGAACTGATTTATTTAGTCTTTTTCTAAGTCACACAATTATTATTTCTGTGACTTTCCATCTGAGGAAACTGGAGCAGAGTGAAGTGGTCCAGTCACACCACAGCTAGGGTGAGCTGAGAAAGAATCAGGCTCTGGTGGCAGGAGAGCCAGGACTGCCCCCCGTCCACTGCATCCGCCCCATGGATGGATCGAGCACAGGGGGGTCTGAAAATCTCTACCACCTTCAGCTCGCATTCGCTCCACCTTCTGTCCCAGGTGTAATGAATTTCAATTACTTTCATATAGTTAATTTCATTGCCTTTTCTAGGGATTGATCCTCTTTTAAAATAATGACACCTTACAAGAGAAGCACCCCGCGAGCACCTCATTGGGAAGAGTTCATAAATGGATTTCTTCTATTATAGGAGGAATGTCAAGCACTGGGAGAAGATTGGGTTGAGTGGCTGGAAATGAGAAGGATGCTGAAATTAGGGGGAAGAATTTGGAAAGAGAATGTGGAAAAAAAACAGACATATTTTGCCTGTTGCACAGTTTTTCCAAGGATTGTTGTCCCTTTCTCTCTTTTCTCTTCCTCATCCCCAAGAAGGAACATCTTAAGAGATGTCCCATCTGCTCATAAAGGTCTGGGGATGAAAAAAATACGTGTTCTTTATGAGCCAAAACAAACATGTGCAATTATTTAGCAGATGGATATCCAAACCTTACATAGGCTAATATTTTTTCATGGGTCTCCCTATGTTACCCAGGCTGGTCTCAAACTCCTAGGCGCAAGCAATCCTCCCGCCTCAGCCTCCTGAGTAGTCAAAATCAAAGAATTTCCAGTTTTGTTTGGGACTTTTTCACCTGTAGCAGAGACATAATATGCGATGCTGCAAATTTTTCTCAGAAGTTTACTGGGCACAGTGACTCTTAGGACTTTAACGGCGAGAGTTCCCTTGCAGTGCTTCTCTCCCATGCCTGCCTCCACACATACAGGTGGCCAATATATACCTTGACTTGTAAATTCCTAAGACATACCAGTATGTAGTCTCCAATCTGCTCCAAGATTTGATATGTACTTGAACTACACTGGATTTTCAGAGCTGGAGGACAGAAGAGGAAATAACACAGTTACATAAGTCCGGGCAACATCCCTTGCTTTTGCCTTGCCCTGAAAAACTGAGCAACTCTGAAACATGACCAAGAAAATTCAACTTCAGGAATCTCACCTAGTGAAGAGGTATCTCAGAGCACATCCCAGCAAAAATCCCCCAAGTGCTTCACATATAATAATAAGCTCTACCTGATTAGCTTTTCCCATCACAGTTACGTGGCAGGGGCTGCTGACCTGGGGGAAAAATCTTGTATATTCTAGAGAAAAGTTTGTGTCTACTCTTACTTTTGGACAGTTTTTCAGGGATATCTGCCCCTTCTTATCACATACCTCCCTCAAGCAGCCAGCTTTTGGCTACCTGAGAGAAAAGCAGTCAGAGCAAGGTAAAGATATGAAGCCTCTTGAAAACTCTGCACTCTCATTGTAACCATTTCTTAGAGCAAAGATGGTGAGTCTGCCTTGTCAGGTGCATCCCACATCATGATTTTTTTTTTTTTCGAGACAGAGTCTTGCTCTGTTGCCAGGCTGGAGTGCAATGGCACAATCTCAGCTCACTGCAACCTCTGCCTCCCAGGTTCAAGCGATTCTCCTGCCTCAGCCTCCTGAGTAGCTGGGATTACAGACACGCACCACCACACCTGGTTAATTTTTTTTGTATTCTTTAGTAGAGATGGGGGTTTCAACATGTTGACCAGGCTGGTCTCGAACTCCTGACCTTGTGATCCGCCCACCTCGGCCTCCCAAAGTGCTGGGATTACAGGCGTAAGCCACCACACCAGGCCCACATCATGATTTTTGCTACAGCCATACCCCCACCTGAGCTATTATTGAGTTAACATCTCTCTTTAAGTGGCCTCAATTAATCTTTTTAATAAAGAGTAGGAAAACTTAGAGAGTCAAAAGAAAGCATCTTACTACCAAAGTAATTCCCATTTTCCCCTGATAATCAGAAGCACTGAAAGAAAACAGAAAAACAAACAACTTTCTCATGATGTGACTTAATGATAAGCTCTTGTCTCTTGATCATCTAACATCACCTACTGGCTGATCCAAAGGTAGTGAGTTATCTCAATTGATTGTTCACAGTCAGTTACAGATCAAACTCCTTGTTCTATGCTTTTCCCTCTTCTCATTACTGCACCAAGAATAAATAAATATTAATAAGTAAATAAATAAAATCACCTAGTAGTATGACCTCGTGTTTGGGGGTGAGGGGCTCTAGGAAAAGCCCAAGCTCCCTCTCCCACACCTGCACATGCATACACACACACACATCCACACCCCACCTTCCACACACATGTCTCCATGGAGAAACTCGGATCCATCATCAAGTGCCCCACGATGGGCCATAGCTGTCAACAGAGATTGGGACCTTGGATGGTTAAACCAAAAGGATTAAGTCTAATGTCACATGGCGCCCTTCCTAGATCTCTTCCAGATCGCCCCTCCTCCTTCACTTCTTCCCACTCCACTGGGTGGTCAGATAGCCCAGAGGCTGCCTGCCACTTACTGGGCTCCCAGCTCCCACACTCACTCCTCGGAAAAAAACAAAACTGGGGACCCGGAGGAGGTATGGAGAGAACAGCTGAAGCTAGCCTGTTTGGGGCCTCCAAGAAAAGAATTCTGAGCTCTGCATAGGTCTTTTGGACCTTCTTTCATCCGGAGCCTTAGGATCCTGGAGTGGATCCTAAGGAGCCTTGAGCTGCGGGGCAGAGGAACTTCTCTTGCTCAGAAGTGGTTCTGCTCAGTCAGCAGGATCTGAATGTCATTTCCTCTGACAGTCAACCCTAAACCTTGTTAACAAGGGACAACACTGAGTGGCCAACCCTGTGTTTTTATTACCCTGCCCACCTAATTAAGCTTCATTAAGCTGGAAAGAGGCAACATTTGGATAATGCCAACCAGAATAATTGTTCTCTGAATAATTGTATTAGTTATATAAGCCAATCATGACTGAACAGAAATAATGGAAAGTATATTACTTCCAATAAGGCAAGTAATAAACTTGAAACAGCACTTACCATTTTTAAAATTTTTATACTAAAATTCTCTGTTGAAGCTCCATAAAGACGTTATATCATATTAATAGTTATTACCATTTGTTGGCCCTGACATATATAGCAAGTACTGTGCTAAGATTCTAACAAGTACTATGTCATTTTACCCTTATAGCTTCCCTGAGAGGTAGTTAGACTCACCCCCATTGTATGCGTTAGGTAACCGAGGCTAAGGGAGGCTAAATACATGCCCAGGAGAATAGAACTTCATAAATTGCAGAGCCAGGATCCCAAATCCCATGCCTTAAACAGTTCAATAATATCACCCTAGATCCTAAACTATTTCCCCTCATACACATGAATCACGGAAAGCAGAAAATGAGAGAGCTTAAATACCATTGTCTATAGAACAGAGGATACATTTGCCTTATTTTGATCTTTTACCAACCCAGTAGAGGTTTGGAGAAAAGACTTTTAGTTTAATTCTAATCTTTTGCTACTTGAGTCTTTTACTTTTAGGTAACAAGCCTCCATTAATGAATGAAAGTGGTTTTTAAAAGGGCATGGCTTAGGACCTTTGAGTATCTTTTTTGGTTTTAACTAACACAAATAACCTGGTTGGTAATGCATCATAACCAGAAATCCAAATGGAAATTTTCCACTTGGTGGTTGGTTTTTGAAAGATGGCCTTAATGTTCCCCTCAGCGTGACAAACTTTAGACAGCTTTCTCTGACCTCCCTTTCTTAGAGCATTTATTTTAGAAAACTTTCAATTGTAAATTATTTCTGATAATTTTTTCTGAGATATTTTTTGATAATTTTGAGATGTACATCTTCTTCCAGCCTCTTGCCACTTTTGTAACTCAGGAATACCTTTCTTAAGGATCTGGGAGCCATCCTTTGAAATGTAATTATCAAGAAAGACAGTGCCCCTATCTCCCAGACTTTGTAGGAGACTAAGAACCTAACTTCAATAAAGACCAACTAGGAAACACTGATGGCCTAATTACATTGACCAGCCTACTCGCTGACATACTCTAGTACTTTTCCACTAGCTCACCCAGAGCTTTAAAAATGCTCCCGCTCTTGTTTTAGTGGAGTTGAGTTCAATCCCTCTCCTCTATCGCAATCATCTTGAATAGCCTTCCTTGACTATCTAACTCCATCTGGTGCCATTTTTCTTTGATTTACTGTAACCCATGCCAACACATCTTCTCACTACTGGTGATGACTGTGTGCTTGTAACAACCCAGGGACTGCAGATGCTCTTATAAGATGATGAGGTGGAAATGAGTGCTTGTAGGTTTGGGGGCCATTTCTGATCCATGTCTTCTACTCCCCTGTGATCAGCCAGCAGGGAGGCTATAGGGAAATCATCCCAATATTGGCAAAGATCACCACATTCAGCCTGGCTCAGACCTCCACCTGTACCCATCCCCCTATCACCAGGGCTACTTTCCACTCTTTGGAGCATCACTTAGGTTCATATGAGCTTCTTCAGGGAAGTAAACGCCCCCTGAACTGAACTCAAGTAGAACACACCTGGAAATGTTTGGGACTGTGATGGTTAATGTTAAGTGTCAACTTGATTGGATAGAAGGATGCGAAGTATTGTTTCTGAATGTATCTGGGTGCTTCTGGGTGTTGCCAGAAGAGATTAACATTTGAGTCAGTGGACTGGGAGAGGAAGACCCACCCTCAGGAAGACCCACCCACACTGTGGATGGCCACCATCCAATTAGCTGCCAGTACAGCTAGAAAAAGCAGGCAGAAGAAGGTGGAAGAATCTGACTTGCTGGGTCTTCCAGACTTCATCTTTCTCCCGTGCTGGATGCTTCCGGCTCTTGAACATCAGACTCCAAGTTCTTTGGCTTTTGGACTCTTGAACTTACACCAGTGGTTTGTCAGGGGCTCTTGGGCCTTTGGCAACAGACTGAAGGCTGCACTGTTGGCTTCCCTACTTTTGAGCTTTTGGCACTTGGACTGGGCCACTACTGGCTTCCTTGCTCCTCAACTTGCAGATGGCCTATCATAGGACTTCACCTTGTGATCGTGTCAGTTAATTCTGTTTAATAAACGCCCTTTCATATATGCATACATTCTATTAGCTCTGTCCCTCTAGAGAACCCTGACTAATACAGGGACCCTACTACCTTGGAGACCATGAAGAATGTGCAGATCACAATCAGCTCACTGAAACAATAACCTTATATTTCACAAAATTTCCATCCAGCTTGCACTGTCTTCTGTGCAGAGCCCCGGTGATGTTTCCCCCTCCCCTGAATCCTCCCCCTCCTCATCAAGCAGTGCAAGTTCTCATCTAAGCAGTTGTGATGTTAATGCCCTGTATTGGACCTATTTGGACTCGACAAATAGAGAGTTAAAAGAAAAAAGGTTTTAAGGGTTTTTTTTAGAAGGCAGCAGACAGAGGAATTACCACATAATTTGATGTGTGGCTGTGATCTGAGAGACCAAAATAAAAGCTCTTTTATTGATTAAGATGAACCCTAAGGTTAAAGAAACAGAAGTTACCCATGGGTTGAGGGTTCAGGGATCAGCTGGCATGGCAACTTCCTAAATTTCTACAGCTATAAGAAAAACCATATTCTTGCTAAACTCTATAACTAGGAGCTACTGGTAAAATTATCAGCTGATTGACAACCCAGACCACTACAATGCTGATTGGACAGAAGAACAGCCCTACAAACATTCTTTCCTGATAAGCAACTGCAGACCTTAAGCCAATTTCAGCAGCTTATAGAAACTCCACACAAACTGTCTTTGTGTCCTATAGTTCACCTTTTGATGTAAAGAGCCAAATTTCACCTCATTTTAATGCTAAAACCTGGCCCCAAAGTGAACACGCGATGTATGTTATATATGCATTTGCCGATTGAACATGCATTCCACTCCCCTCATAAATACATATAACCTTTCCCCAAAACCTGCTGGATATGTGTGACTCTATTGTGTGATGCAGGCCCTGTGAGGCATAAAACCCAACCTGCCCTTTCCCTCTTTGAAGAGAGCACCTTCAGTCCACACCCAAGACTGCTCCTTCCCAGTGTGCAAACTGCTATCACCAATAAAACTCTCTTTTCTGTTATTTAGCCATCCTGGTGGTCTTTTGGACAACATGGGAAAGCACACAAACCAAACCCTTGGAAAAGCAGATCTTTCACCGTCTGCCAAAGAGGGCATCTCACCTTAGCTGGTTACCTCCATTCGGAGGCTGTGTTCACAGTGCAACAGTGAGAGAAATATAACATAGCTGATTTCATCTTGCTTCTAGCCTCAAAATTGACTGCCTTTATTTGTTCCTGCCTGTAAGCCACGCTAACTGTAGGAGGAATTCAGTTTAACATTAAAGCAAGGATGATAATAGTCGCTTCCCAAAACTAACCCCCAAAGAGATGAGGAGAGCATACACACAAGTAACAATATTATGTTAAAGATTTATAGGAGCACTGTGACCTGATCAAGGACAAAGATGTTTTGCAACCCCCTCAGACTCCGGCTGACACCCAGATATCTGTGGTCACCTGTCATATCCTGACCACAACCCCCTTCTTGTTCCCCCTTTCCCAATATAAAAAGAAGCCTGAGATTCATGCCTTTAGGATGGTTCTTTAGGACATTAGTCTGCCACCTTCTTGGTTTGCTGCCTTTCCAAAATAAAGTCGCCTTTCTCACCCCAACACCTTGTCTCTTGACTTATTGGCTGTCATGAAGCAAACAGTATAAGCTTTGGATTTGGCCACAACTGCATCTCCAAGTAGACAACATCAAGGCGTTTTGGTCCCAACAACTCCAGCAACACTGGCCTAGTCAGTGAGAAAAATTCATGGATTGAGAATCTACAAGCCTATGAAGGAAGTTATACATTAAGTCTAGAGTAAGAAAACATGAAACACTTAATGTGTGTCAAATTTGTGCCACGTGCTTTGCACTTCCTTTTATCATCCTAACAACCTTGACAGGTAAGCACTGTCATCCCCATTTTAGGTCACACAGACAGGAAAGCTCAGAGCTATGATCCAAAAAGGTGTCTGTTTAATTTCAAAGCCTGTTCTCTTTTCACCGTACAATGCCACACACTTAACTTTGAGGAGTAACTAATCAGGCTTTGACTCTTGTTTCTTTACTCCCTAAGGGAATGTAGCCATTTGTTTAGCATTCAGAGGATTTGCTCTGTGGTTCAGACAGCAAACATTTCACATTTAATTACAATGTAATTAAATGAGGTAGAGATTGAGGGAGAAGATTATGCTGTGAAGTTAACATATCTGGTTTAAACATGTTGAAAGTGGTGTCCATGTAAGAAATGCAGATAGAGGGGTCTAAGGGACATTTGTCACCAATGGCCTATAGCTCGTGAGAGGTCTAGGATAAAGATAATGACTTGGGAGTTTTCATCAGCAAAGAGCTGTTTGCAAACCATAAATGTGGATGAAATTGCCCAACTTGAATAGAAAGATTGAGTAGACAGAGGGCCAAAAACGAAGTCCTAAAACTATCAGAGAAGAAGAAACAGTGGAAGAGACCTGAAGAAAAGTCAGCCCAAAAGGTAGGAAGGGAGAAAAGAGAATGGTGAGCGGAGAAGAGGAGAGAGATGGAAGAGCAGGATCAAGTGAAGTGAGAAGTAATAAAAGGCCTCAGGGCAAGGTAATGCTTCAGGGCAGAGGATAATTTATAATGGATCGAGGAGCAGAAACAATCAATAGAGATGACTTTAATAATAACAACTAATATTTCAGAGTACTTAATAGAAGCCAGGCACCTTATACATACGGTACCTCACTTAATCCTTATAGCTACCCCATGAGTAAAGTACTCTGACCATCTCCACTTGATGGATGAGGAAAACAAGGCACAAGGAGGTGACACAATTTACCCAATATCTCAAATCTAGTAAATAGCAACAATCTGATTTGAATCCAGGCTATCTAACTTTCTTATCCTGAGGCTAAATTGCTTCTCTAAGTAGAAGAAAAAAAAAGACAGGATTAAACTTAAGTAAGAGAAGGTGCCAAAGGAGGTTTTTCTATACATGTTTGATTTTGGATGGGAAAGTTCTGAGTATGTTTTTAGACTGAGAGAAAGGGATCAGTGGAGAAAGTCTGAAGATCTGAGAAAGAAAAAAAAGTCAATAGAACAAGTTCCCACAGGAAGAAGGCAAGATCAGAAGCAATTCTTTATCTAATATTAACTCCCCAAATCCTCAGTGAATGCCTGTATGCCAGGCTCGGCTTGGCACTGGGGAATCAATGGTGAACTTGATTCCCAAAGGGGCCCTGACCTCAGGAAGCGTCGAGGCTAGCAGTGGGGCGACAGGTGAGAAACAAGGGAAGAGACAAACATAGACCATGGTATGTGTGGTGAAGGAAACAAACCAAGTGCTGGATAAAACATGATCTTCCATAAATGGTGACACTAAAACTGAAACCTGAAGTTTGGGAAACAGACAGCCTTATAGAGACTGGAGCGGAGAGGTCAAGGTGGGGAGTCACGGGGAGAAGGGGACAAGGTGCTGCAAGAGGAAAGCAGAATCTGCTGGGTGTCTTTTAAAAATACTGCTGGGAGGACGAGGGATAAAAAACTACATATTGGGTACAATGGACACTACTCAGGTGATGGGTGCACTAAAATTTCAGACTTCACTATACAATTCATCCATGTTACCAAAAATCACTTGTAACCCTAAAACTACTGAAATAAAAAGAAATAAGTAAAATTAAATAAATAAAAAATACCGTTGACCAGATCTCACCTCATCCAATGTGAAAGAAAAATAGAATCTCAGGACCCCAAATTCACTATGCCAAAGGGAAAGTTAAACTTGGGAACTGAGTCATACAAAAACCGCCTTCCTTTTGTTCCCAGATAGCTGTAATTTCGCATGCTTACTTTAGCTTATATAAAATGTAGATTTCCTGAGCGCTAATCAGAGCCTCACAAGAATGTAACCACTGGCCTCATTGCTTGCTGTCTCTTTTTTTTTCCTTCCCTTCCTGCTTGCTCTTTCTCCTTTACATATTAATGTTTCCAAAACCATCTTTGGAAAAGGTGCAAGTCACAGGTCCTACCATGATTTTTGTTTCTTCTTCCTGGGCACATCCTCAACCTTGGCAAAATGAACCTCTAATTAATTGAGATCTGCTTCAGTCACTTTTTGGTTTGCACTGATTAAAGCAGAGTTGCCTGGTGGAGGCACCTGGGCATGGCTATGCTTTTGAGCTTCCCAGTGCAATCTGGGAAGAGAACTACCATTTTAGGGCAAGCATTTCTTGAAGACCGCAGTAAGGAGTTTGCTTTTTAGTGAGGATGTAATTGGAAGTATCTGGGAGGTTTCAAGCAGAAAAATGACATCCTCACCTTCACTGGTTTAAACTGTCAAAAGAACTCATTGGTGGAAAGAAACCAGCTTTATGAAAGAGGAAACTCTTTTCTAAAACAAGAACAAAAGACAGAGAGAGAAGTACTTTTATAGATAAGTTTAAAAGTGAAAAGGAAAGTTTACATCGAAGAACTTCTGTTTTCCCTAAGAAAGGAAAGACTTGGTCCCACCTGCAATGATTGAGGGGCATGTGGGTGTGGCTCAAAGGAGAAATGGGAGATCAGAAACAGCCAACAAAGGGAACAGGAAAGGAAGACATCTGGTCAATAAGAAGAGCTAGAGGCACCAGGAGCCTCAGCCCTGAAATCAGCTCCTTGGGGAGTTTATCTTAGGTGGAGCCCTCATCATCAGGTGAGGTTATGTAAGCATCTCTGCTGTGCAGAAGGAGAGTCTGAGGCCTGTTAGACTGACCAAGAGACACAAACTGTAGAGCAAGTGCAGATTAAAAAAGAGGTAGCACAGAGTTGAGCACTGTCAACAGGAAACCACTCTAGAGATTGATCATGGATTCCAGGCTGCATGAGAAAGAAAAGCTTGTTAGGCTGGAACAGTTGAGATCCCGGAGGCTTGGAGCAGCTGAAGAACAAATAGATGTAGTGAGACAGAGAGAAGAGATGGAAGATGTGGACCCAGGGTGGGACTTATTTTTTTAAAGGAGCAGTTTCAAGCAATGATGAGGTCTGGGTTGTGACCACAGGAACAGCAGCAGCAGCATCTAGTTTACCCACCACAGTGTTGAGAGAACCATGCAAGTCAACAGACTTTTGTTTATGAACTGAAGGGCTCAGAACATGACACAACAAAGTATGCCACTTTGGTATAAAGGTATTTTGAGCTGAAGGCAGGTGAGAATCAGCAGACACAGAAAAAAAGCTCTCTACCCTCCTCCTATTTGCCTAAAAGAAGGGCATAAATTTCCTAGACCCTTATCATCCCAGAAATAGTACTGAGAGAAACCTGCATCACAAATGTTACTTAAATAACCCTTATCTTCCATTAGTTTCTTCCACATATTTGCCTTCCCACAATTTACTGTCACTAGAAGCTCAAACACCTTTCCTTTGTCTTGTCAATTCTCTGCAAATGTATTGCCCTTTGTTAAAAGGGCAAAAATAACTGTCAGGTCTAACTACTTCTTTGGGTTTTTATTTCATTTTTGTGAGCCCCTCATATGCATATAAAATAAACCTTTTTCTCCTGTTAATCTCTCTTTTGTCAGTTCAATTCCAGTCATTGAACCTAAGAGTGTAGAGGAAAAAGCCTTTATTCCTGTCTGACAGGACATTAGTTAGCTTCTGAATTAAAAGTGCTCTACAACCTCCAAGCATTAGAGTATTATTGTTATGAGATATTGGGGAGATAGACTTGAGTCATATGCTTGATGGTGTTCTGGCACCTTCCTTGAAGCATTTAAACCCTGAAGATCAACAATTATTGACCTATATTATCTCAGGGGGTGGGAAAGTTCTCTTTGAAAACAATTCACACCATCATGTTATCAAAAAACTAAAATCAATGACTCAATTCAAAATATCACTCTGTTGCTGACACCCAGTTCTGACAACTCCCCTGGTTATTTCTGTCTTGGAAACAAGCTTATCAACATCTTGGTTGGCCAATTGCAAGATTCTTTCCCCAGTCAACTGGAAGTTCGATTGTGAAGGCCAGCTGAAAACTTAGGAACCACTTTGGAGAAGTGAAGGTGAGAAATAGGAGCTAAAGCTTCAAGCCCCCTGCTGTGAAGAGCACCAGAGTGAAGAGTTAAGATTACTGGCTCAGTGATGAGATCTGGCATCAAGATACATCTCCAACTTACCAGATGGGTAGACTTCCACAAATTTGATTCTTACTGTCCTTTTCTGTAGAGTGGATTCATAATACCTACTTGGTCTTTGTAGGCATTGTGAATCCACTTCATAATACCTGTGAATGAAACCTTTGTTACAAAGGTTAAAACAAGATCAAGTACATAAAGCACTAAGCACAGGGTTTGACACATAGCAAACATTCATTAAACAGTAGCTACTTTTGTCATTATTATTATTATTATTACTATTATCAGGTTCCCAAATAGTATGCCGAGAGTAATGAACTGCTTCCAAGTTATTGCTGAGGGATTGCAGCCGCTTTAAAGAGCTCTCCAAAGTGATTACACAGCAGCTGGAGGGTGCAGGTAGGAGAGCCCTGATTTGTAGCCACATGCAATTTCATGCTATTACATGATATCTATCACTGCGTGCACATTTTGCTCTCAGGAGTCATATAAGGTAGCTCCCACTCACCTCTGGATGGTCGTCTGAGATTTTCTCCCAAAGGTCTTTGGGAATTCATTCATCTGTTCACTTAATGCATGTAGATATGCATATATAGAGATACATAGATGTATCTCAAACACCTACTCTATTGTGGGTCAAACATCTACCATGCAAAGAGGATTTTAAAAATCAAGAAGACTGGCCCTTCCTTCCCCCAGAGCCTGTGATCAAGGAGAGGTGGGCGATTAGACAGCCATGACAACATTAGAGGTAGAAGCCCTGAGGGAAGAGCAGTGTGGCCAGGAAGTTCAGGGAGGGGCACTTCACCCATATGAGAGTTTAGAGAAGGCTCCTAGTCTAGACACTGAGCAGTAGGTAGACAGGTAAGGTGAGAGCTGTGGGTGTGTTGAGCAGAGGAAGAGTGAGTGCTAAGGCACCGTGGCCTGAAGGTGTGAGCAGATACTAAGAGGTTAGTATGAGTGAGCATGGCACAGACGGTGGGCCAGGGCAGAAACCCCATCATCTAACCCCACCCAGGCCATGCAGGGTCTGTGAGCAGTGGAGAACCAATATGGAGTTTTAAATAGAAGCATGAGAGGGTTGGGTTTGCCTTTTAGAAAGATTGCTCTGATGCATTATGTAATTTAAAACATGGTTTTTTTAAGTGGAGAAAATTTAAAACAAATTTTGTTAAGTGGAGAAAATAAAGATGAGCCTGGTTATAGTGTGGATAAAAATGTAGTGGGGGAGGGATGGGTAAGACTGGAGGCAGGGAGCACCACTTGGAGGCTGTTCCTATAATCTGAGCAAGGGACGATGGTGCCCTGCCCCAGGGATGGAGAGAAGGACAGTGATGAAGATTCAGGACGTGGTAACTGCTAGGAGTGGTGGGAGAGGGAGAAGGAGGGGTCGAGAATGATGTCCAGGCGTGTCTGCCCTGGTGGATGGACATGCCATTCTCTGAAAAGCTGAAAATGGGAGGAAAAGAAGCAGTACTGAAGTGGGGAAGAGTATGGGGTTCAGTATTGGACATGTTGAGGTGGAGGTGCCTGAGGGACACTACTCAAGGATGACAAGCAGGAGTGAAATAATTCCCCCTGGTATGCAGGAAGAAATCCGAGCTGGCGACAGTCTTCAGGGTCTCTAGCACAGAGGTCCCAGCATAAGCTATGGGGGTAGTTTAGAGCATCCATAGAGAGGGAGTAGTTAGGAGAGGGCAGGGCTTAGGGTAGGACTATGAGTATCATCAACTTTACACCCCCAGGAGGAGCACCTGTAGGAGCCTGAGAAGGATCAACCAGATACATCAAAAGAAAACCTGGAAAATGAGGAATGGTGACTCTCAAATGAAAACTGTTTCAAAAAGGAGGAATGAGGCCGGGTGCAGTGGCTCATGCCTGTAATCACTAGCACTTTGGGAGGCTGAGGCAGTCAGATCACTTGAGGTCAGGAGTTTGAGACCAGCCTAGCCAAATGCCAAAACCCCTCTCTACGTTTACAGAGATCTGAGCATGTTTAAAGGCTAATAGGGAGAAGTCAGTAAAGAGGAGGAGGCTGAGGGGGCAGGAAGAAGATGTAACATGGGCCAGGCTGAGCCTGAAAGGAGCTGAGCCCAGGCTTCCAGTCACCTCTCCATAGTGGAGACAGCCCTAAGGGTCTCCGATCACCCCGGAGTTCACCATCCCAGTGAGGAGGAGAGGGAAGACAGGCAGGAAGGGACAAAGGAACACGTAAGTTGTTAGACAACTGGGACCACACCAGTTTGTAAGTTACTAGTACCAGGCCCCAATTATTTAAAGCACTACCATTTTGGGGTAGTGTGACTAAAACTTATTTTTAAAGTTATTCCATGAAACAAAGTTTTTTAGTTTTTTACCAAAATAAATTTTTAGATCCTGTAAATGCTTAGAAAAGGGAATCCCAACTGGCAGCCTGTACATCCAATCCAGCTGGCATATAAGTATTTTGCCTAAACAGTGTTAGAAAATATAGGAAATTTCACTTAAAAATCTAGACTGCTAAATTCTTTTGAAAACGAAGATCTGGCAACACCAGCACTGCATGGCATCCCTCAGATATCTGAGTGGCTGCTCTGCCCCCATTGAAAAGGAGCAAATGCACTCCATCCAGCTTCTCATAGCCTCACCAAGCCTCTTTCCTGGCCCCAAGAGGCAAACTCCTCTGCCTTTGCACAAAGGTGGGTCCCATGGTGCTGTTGTCTGTCCCAGCCCTACCTTGTGATGGAGCACCTTCCGTGTGCCAAGCAGAGTTTGAAGGCACTAGGGATACAGCAGTAGCTGCTACACTCTTCCTGTTCACAGAGCTTAGAAACTGGGGAGGCCAATGGAGCTCTAATCTCAGCAGGGTGGGGCTGCTGGCATCCTTTAACAGTGCAGATTTAACTTTGCATGTAGGGAATATTCCAGCTGTCTGCTCATCCCACACACCCACTGATGAACAAAAGCACATTCAGAATGGATGCTCAACTCACTATAGAAATTTTGACACGAATTTCCTGGAGTTTGACATTGTATTGTGACACATTGCTTTAGCAATCAGGTCAGACCACTGTCTGAAGAGGGCAGGGAGGAGAATAATTCAGTGTAATACAAGAGAATTTAAAAGTGCACTGGAATGTTTTTGGCAATAGCAGTTTCATTGCATTCCTTCATTTTTCTTTACAAGCTGGAGTCATTTCCAATATTGTGCCGGTATCTGACCTGGTCTTTGCCAGACTCAACTGAAGATAGATTAAAACAATAGAGCAGGTATGACCCTTAGGGCTCAGAGGATTTATTTGTTTTCCTAAAACTCTTGCAGCTGATCATTTGGCCAATGTAAGCATCTGCCTGCCTGTGTCCCTTGAGGGTACTATTTTAAGGAGAAGGTGCTTTGTGGAACAGAAGGGATTTTTCACTACTGAGACTTCCCCTATTCCTTCTGCAGAGACAAAGGGGAAAATATATTTGATAAAGTTTTAGTGGGAACTGAAAAAGGCACATCACATAAAAGTATGACCTTTATCTTTTGCAGTAGAATTAATTTTCACTGAATAAGAAGCAAAGAAGGATGAAAACACCTAAGGTCCCAAAGAACTTAATACAATAAAACAAAACCATAATATTCCTGTTTTGAGAACTAGTGCTAATCAGAAACTCTGAAGGGGTATGGACATCGAGGTAAGGGAAGCAGGTTGTTCTAAATTTCTGGCAAAGACAGTAACAGGATTTGGAAGTGAGCTCACGAAGGCTGCTCTGTTGACCTAGTGGACCTCCCTCCCTTCCTCCCTCCCTCTGTTCCAAACCAAGGTAACAGCATAGCACAGTGAAGTATGGATTAGGGACTGTTTGCCTGGGACAGACCTGGATTTGAACCCCAGCTCTGCTACTAACTAGCTGGGTAACCTTGTTACCCAGCCTCCCTAAGCTTTAGCTTCCTCACTTATCAAAGGGGATTGTTAATACATATTTCAGAAGATTGTGGTGAGAATGGAATAAGAAGCATTTGTAAAGTAGCTGGTCCGTAGTAAGTGTTCAGTAAGGGGCACCAAGAAACAGACAGTTCTGAGTGTACAGTCAAATATAATATATTGAGGACCTTTTCATAATATCAGTTATCAAAATTTGACATCTGAATTCCTGTATTCCTAATCTAACTTTCAAACTATTCAAGTGTTCATTATGTAAATCTAAAGAACCACTATAAAAGCTAAGGTGAGAGCTTGAGGGAGGGATACTGGGAGGGAAAAGGGATAAAAGACAGATGTGAGAGGGAGAATTACTTTTTACTGTTCCCTTTTACACACTTAGAAATTATTTCCATCTGTATTATGGTATAATTTAGAAACAATTAGACCGACTCATTTTAAGTGTACAGTTTAATGAATTTGGAAAATGAATATAATCATGTCATTATGTAACCACTCACTCAAGATATACAACAGTTGTAACACCCTAAAAATACCCTGTGCCCCTTTGCAGTCAATAACCTCCTCCACACAGGCCCAGGCAACACCCATCTGCTCTCTGACATGATCTTTTTGCCTCTTCTAGAATATCATATAAATGGAATAATACATTATGTGGTATTTGGCCTTTTGCTTAGTATGTTTTTGAAATTCATCCACATCGTGGCCTGTATTACTATTTCATTCCGTTTTATGGCCGAGCAATTATCCATAGTATGGCTATATAACAATGTGTTGATCCATTCACCAGTTGATGGACATTTAGGTTGTTCCCAGTTTGGGGGTCTCATGAATAATGCTGCTGTTACAAATCTGTGTTGCACCATTTACATTTTGCTCCAAATGCATGTATTCACACTTTAAAGATCAGAGTGTGGGAAGAATCACCTCTCTGAATAACTAGAACCTGGAATAAATGAATATAATTACAGTTTGGCTGGCCAAGATTTATATAACTTCTCTCCACATTCAATACTCAGTGTCTTTTTATGTATTATGTATGTAAACATACAAGAAGTATATGTCTTCTGCTAAGCAGTATACATCTGGTTTATTTCCCCAACAGACAACATGAATCAAATCACTATGATGATGTTAAATGTTTCCCTGTGGCCTTAAAAGTGTTTGATTTTCTTAAAAACTAATCTTTAACAACTGCATGCAGCAACATGCAGGAGATACGAATACTTACATTAGGAACAAAAGAATACGTAAGTTCAAATACAGGATGCTATGGTTTGAATGTGTGTTCCCTCCAAAACTCATGTTGAAACATAATCCCCAAGGTAGCAGTATGGAGAGGCCTTTAAGGGGTGATCGGGACATAAGAGATTTGCCCTCATGAATGGACTAACTCATTCATGGATTAGTGGGCTATAATGGGAGTGGGACTGGTGGCTTTATAAGAAGAGTAAGTGAGATCAGAGCACTCTCAGCCCCTCGCCATGTGATGCCCTGTGCAGCCTTGGAACTCTGCAGAGAGTCCTTAACAACAATAAGACCCTCATCAGATGTGGCCCCTTGACTTTGAATTTCTCAGCCTTTGTAACTGTAAGAAATAAATTTATTTTATTTATAAATTATCCAGTTTCTGTTATTTTATTATAAGCAACAGAAAACAGCCTAAGACACAGGCAAAATTAATTTGTGGAGATAAAAATTAGATAAGTGGTTACCTCTGGCAGGAGTCAGATGTATTGACTGTTGCAGGAAGGAGGAGATGGGGAAAGGAGTGTGATCGAGTCTTAGGGTGCTGGAATTGTTCTTTATTTTCATCTAGGTGCTGGTTCCATGTTTGTATACATAGATAAAAATTCATCGAGCTGTGCAATTAAGATAAGTGCACTCTACTGTGTATATGTTGACCTCAGTAAAAAAGTAAAAAGCTAATAATAATAATCTTTCAATCTTGGATCAAAACAGATTGGATATGTGACTGCCTGACATTATTCCTGGCACATAATAAATGGTGATTAATAAATATTCATGCCAGGTGTGGCAGCTTAAACCTGTAATCCTAGCACTTTGGGAGGCCAAGGTGGGCAGATCACTTGAGGCCAGGAGTTCGAGACCAGCCTGGCCAAAATGGCAAAACCCCATCTCTACTACAAATACAAAGATTAGCCAGGTGTGGTGACGTACACCTGTAATCCCAGCTACTAGGGAGGCTGAGGCACGAGACTCACTTGAACCCAAGAGGCGGAGGTTGCAGTGAGACAAGATGGTGCCAGTGCACTCCAGCTGGGCAACAAAGCAAGACTCTGTCTTAAATAAATAAATAAATGTTCATTTATCTCCATTGCTTTCATTTCCAAGGAAAATGTTTGGCAAAATGTTAACGTTACAAACATGGGGTTTAAATATTCACTCTTCTTTTGGCCTGTGAAGATTAGGTCACTTTTTCTTCTCTGAAAATTGATGCACCATGGAGTATAGGGAGGAGCGCAGAGTGGGCTTTATACATCCTATCAGAGTGGGCTCTTTACATATCCTATCAGAGTGGGCTCTTTATACATCCTATCAGAGTGGGCTCTTTACATATCCTATCAGAGTGGGCTCTTTACATATCCTATCAGAGTGGGCTCTTTATACATCCTATCAGAGTGGGCTCTTTACACATCCTATCAGAGTGGGTTCTTTACACATCCTATCAGAGTGGGCTCTTTACACATCCTATCAGAGTGGGCTCTTTATACATCCTATCACAGTGGGCTCTTTATACATCCTATCACAATGGGCTCTTTACACATCCTATCAGAGTGGGCTCTTTATACATCCTATCAGAGTGGGCTCTTTATACATCCTATCACAGTGGGCTCTTTACACATCCTATCAGAGTGGGCTCTTTATACATCCTATCACAGTGGGCTCTTTATACATCCTATCACAGTGGGCTCTTTACACATCCTATCAGAGTGGGCTCTTTATACATCCTATCAGAGTGGGCTCTTTATACATCCTATCACAGTGGGCTCTTTACACATCCTATCAGAGTGGGCTCTTTATACATCCTATCAGAGTGGGCTCTTTATACATCCTATCACAGTGGGCTCTTTACACATCCTATCAGAGTGGGCTCTTTATACATCTTATCAGAGTGGGCTCTTTATACATCCTATCACAGTGGGCTCTTTACACATCCTATCAGAGTGGGCTCTTTATACATCCTATCAGAGTGGGCTCTTTATACATCCTATCAGAGTGAGCTCTTTACACATCTGATCAGAGTGGGCTCTTTACACATCCTATCAGAGTGGGCTCTTTACACATCCTATCAGAGTAGCTCTTTATACATCCTATCAGAGTGGGCTCTTTACACATCCTATCAGAGTGGGCTCTTTATACATCCTATCACAGTGGGCTCTTTACACATCCTATCATAGTGGGCTCTTTATACGTCTTATCAGAGTGGGCTCTTTATACATCTTATCACAGTGGGCTCTTTACACATCCTATCAGAGTGGGCTCTTTATACACCCTATCAGAGTGAGCTCTTTACACATCCAATCAGAGTGGGCTCTTTATACATCCTATCACAGTGGGCTCTTTACACATCCTATCAGAGTGGGCTCTTTACACATCCTATCAGAGTGGGCTCTTTACACATCCTATCAGAGTGGGCTCTTTACACATCCTATCAGAGTAGCTCTTTATACATCCTATCAGAGTGGGCTCTTTACACATCCTATCAGAGTGAGCTCTTTATACATCCTATCAGAGTGGGCTCTTTACACATCCTATCAGAGTGGGCTCTTTACACATCCTATCAGAGTGGGCTCTTTACACATCGTATCAGAGTGGGCTCTTTATACATCCTATCAGAGTGAGCTCTTTATACATCCTATCAGAGTGGGCTCTTTACACATCCTATCAGAGTAGCCCTTTATACATCCTATCAGAGTGGGCTCTTTACACATCCTATCAGAGTGGGCTCTTTACACATCCTATCAGAGTAGCTCTTTATACATCCTATCAGAGTGGGCTCTTTACACATCCTATCAGAGTGAGCTCTTTACACATCCTATCAGAGTGGGCTCTTTACACATCCTATCAGAGTGGGCTCTTTACACATCCTATCAGAGTGGGCTCTTTACACATCCTATCAGAGTGGGCTCTTTACACATCGTATCAGAGTAGCTCTTTATACATCCTATCAGAGTGGGCTCTTTATACATCCTATCAGAGTGAGCTCTTTATACATCCTATCAGAGTGGGCTCTTTACACATCCTATCAGAGTAGCCCTTTATACATCCTATCAGAGTGGGCTCTTTACACATCCTATCAGAGTGGGCTCTTTACACATCCTATCAGAGTAGCTCTTTATACATTCTATCAGAGTAGCTCTTTACACATCCTATCAGAGTAGCTCTTTATACATCCTATCGGAGTAGCTCTTTACACAACCTATCAGAGTGGGCTCTTTACACATCCTATCAGAGTAGCTCTTTATACATCCTATCAGAGTGGGCTCTTTATACATCCTATCAGAGTGGGCTCTTTACACATCCTATCTTGTCTTACCTGAGTGGATCCCAGCACATATTGTCAGGAGGACATTGGACTTATGTGGAATCTCAAAGGTTTTGTGCACTGGTACTAGGTCCAGGGCCATGTTTGCTATTTCCCTAGCATGGAGGATCCCTTTGGACTTGGGCACCCCAGATGCCACCATATTTGAAAATACATGAAAAAATGGCACACTTGAATGAACTAAAGCAGACTGTAATTTTTTTAAGGCTGCTGGCAAGGGTTTTCTATCCAAAACCTTTACCTGTACCTTCCCTTGCAGCTTGGAAAGTTTATTTAGGGCAGAGGGTTTGAAAAACATTTCAAGGAATGGGTCTTTAAGAGCAAAAGTCACTACAAGGTTGGGTGCTCTGGACATGAACTGATCCAATAAATGTTTCTGGTCCATGAAGTAAACAGACTGCCTCTTGACAACTATTAGTCAGTGCTTCTTCCTTCTTATGTTCAAGCAGCATTGATTTCCTTGTCTTTCTGACATAGCCTTGTTCTTAATACTCAGTCTCAAGACAAACAAGAGAAACAGTTTGGGAGCAGCCAGCGATGTTTGAGTCAATTTCTTATAGTTCTTTCATACTGAGAATAGGAACTCTGGGTCAAAGCTATTGAGGGCCACAAGAAATAATGAAATGATGTCCTGAAAGTTAATTATTTGATTTCCACGAGATGATTTAGTGCAATGAGAGAAATACTTATGAAATAGCAGTCCAATAGCATGCAAGAGTCAAAAGGCTTCCAGGGATATGGAAAATTCATAAAGATCGAGTCCTGGGCTCAATGCTCCAAGCTATGAACAAAATGGATTTCCTAGCTCAAAGTTGAATGATGTGTCTTGAAAAAGCTGGCCTTCTTTAGAGATGCATGACAAAAATCTTAGAAACTTGAAACTGTAATTTGTAAGAGGTTCTCCAGAGTGGGATACAGAGAGTTAGAGGTTTCTGCAAGAGATGAGACTAGAAAGTTAGAGCAGAAAAGGTTAATAGAGCAGTATCGGCAGGATCAGAACACTGCTGAATCATAGTGTGCATTGGTACAATAAAGAATAAGAACTTAGACACTAACCTTGAACGTATGAATGATGGAATAGCTGATCGGGAGTTTAATTGAAATTGTGATGCTGAACGATATCTTCAACCTTTTCTGACACTGTTGCTTAAATGAGTGGGTAGACACTCCCTGTTCAGGACACCTCAACTATTTCTGCCTGGATGCTGAAGGTGCTGCTTCCAGACACCATTCAGCAGACACATATGCATGTGCACACACACAAACACACATACACGGTTGTCATGACAATTGAGGCATGGACATTGAGGCCATGTCTGAATGGAGCCAGTAATTCAGACACCTTGGTAAAGGTGTTTTGTTTTGGGAGTGAGGGAACTTGTTTGTCTACCCAGCAGTAGCAAAAACCCATCTTTCTACCCTGCAGACAGCGGTCCTTCCTAACGAAGTGCTCAATCCTGGGATCTTGGGATACTAAAACAAGGCATCATTATTTCTCAAAAGAGCTCTCTAGATGAGATTTACCCAACTTTTATAGGTTCTAACCCACAAGGGGTCACAGTAAAAATAACTGCCAAGCCAGTCTCACTCAGTGCATTGGTTCCAGGGAAACATTTTTTGACCTCTTGGGGACCACTTATGTTAACCCACCACTTGTTGTTTTCATTTGCAAACATTATGAAGGTCAATTTGAATTTGATTGTTTTAGGATCTAATGATTCACTTAGATAGTGACATATCTAAATTAAAGCCCAAATCATCAGAAAGAATAAGATACACCCAACAAAGATGCCTAATTTACAATCATGAAGAAACAGTTCAGTTCATGTCAAGAGATTTATCGAATGCCTTACACACAAGGAAAATTATCATCAATAATAAGCATTTTCTAAGCAATTACTTTGGGTGGACACATAGGTTCAGAGAGATATAAGGCTCAGGGAAGTCTACGAATACCAGTCACATTGCAAAGCCACACAAGGCATACACCAACTAGTTAGAAAAGTGGGTGATTAGAAAAGCTTTGGGCAAAGTTTCTAGGGGTAAGACTTAAGCTGAGCCTCATGGAATGCAAAGTGCTTCTGCATTTTAGAATTAAAGGGAGAAATATTAAAGGTGAAAAAAAAAACTGCATGGTAAGGGACTGTTTGAGTATTACCTTGTTTGGCAGGAGATGGCCTGCAGAAGAGCAATGGGAAATAAGGCTGTGTAGTAAACAATTAACCTTACCCAAAAAGAAGTCTGGCTTTTACCCTAAGGTACTGGGAGTTGGCTCCTAGGCCCCTAGAATGCCCTGCCTGAGTCTTTGTTGCTGGGGAGCTTTGGCTACTAACAGCCTACCAATGTGATTTGTGATTGTGGCCTTAGGGCCACACAGTGTCATTTATGACCTCTGGAGGAACAACTAAAGATATTAGCTTGATCTCCAGTCTCCAGAAGTGGCTGGAAACTCAAGGTCAGCCACTCAGGCAGGATGAGATCAGGCCCCAGTAAATCTCTGAACACCAAAGGCTGAGGTGATCTTTCATGGTTGGCAACACTTTGTGTGTCTCATTGCACGTGGTGACCAGGAGGAAGCAGTGTTGTCCATGACCTGACAGGGAGAAAATGACTGGCAGCTGGCACTAGACCCTGCCTGGATTCTGCCCCATGTGTCTCCTCTCTAAGCTGAATTTAATTTGTATCCTTTTACTGTAATAAAACTACAATAAGGAGTATAGCACTTTCTTGAGTTCTGTGAATCATTCTAGTAAATTATTGAACTTGAGGGTGGTTGTGGGAGTCCCCAAATTTGTAGCCAGCTGGTCTGAAATAAAGATGATCCTGGGCATTACCAAATTTGCAGCTGATGTCAGAAGTGAGGGAAGTCATGTGAGGACTGTTCCCTCAAACTGTACAGTTGTCTTAACTCATTGCAAAGGCTGTAGAAGTTAGTCATGTGGGGCATTGAATGCAAGCCTGGAGAGTCTGGATATGATGCCATAGGCAGTTATGTTCTTGAGCAAGAGAACAAGACAAGCTTCATCTCATAATAGTGTAAGAGACAGGATGCTTAGAGGACTGTGTTTTGTCCAGATGTGGGAAGATGAAGATCTGAACCAGCCCTGAGGCAGAAAAGGAAAGGCCGTGTGAATAATAACACTGACTGAGCATATGCCATGCCAGGCATCCTAAGCGCTCCATGTGCTTTCAATCCTCAAAACAATCTTATATGGCAGGCAACATTCTCGTCTCCATTTTACAGACCAAAAAACTGAAGCCCAGAGAGACTAACTAATTTGCCCAAAATCATCCAGCAGGAAGTGGCACAGCTGAGATTTGAACCCAGCTGGAATCTGACTCATAACCATTATCTCACACAAGCGCTACCACATGGAAGACACTGTGGTAAAAGGATCAACAGGATTTGCTGACCGGCCATCTGGATACAAGATGAAAAAGCCAGGAAGAGGACAGGACAACTCTAGGGTTTTCCATATTGATAAACAGAAATTGCAGATGTTCCTATAGCCCAAATTTCCTATTTCACCTTGAGCAAAAAAGACATGAGCTAAGGAGATCTAAGTCATGGGCGGCTCAAATTTGCCAACTAACAAAGGGAACCTAGCTAAGTCTTTTAACTTTCCTGGGCCTAAGGTTCCTCTTCAGTTAGAGTAAATCTCTAAATTTCCTACCGGCCACAAGAAGCAAAGTAGTAAGTGATCAGTAGCATGTGCTCTTAAATCAGACAGGTTTAAGACCTGACTCTGCATTTATTAGCTACGTGACCTTGGACAAGTAACTGAGTCTTGGCATTCCCATCTGGGAAATGGGGATTATAATAATATCTGGGTTATAGAAATGTTGTGAAGATATATACCATGATCAAATAATCTATGTCAAGCCCTTAGCACAATGCCTGACATATGACTAAGTATTTGATACACGACGGTTTTATTGTTAGTTTTCATGCAATGAGATAACATAGAACTTAGCCCCAAAACCACCATTCCAGATAATTCCATTGGCCAAACTCAGAGGTGAATAATTAATTTTTTAATCATTATTAATAAAGACATGAGAAAAGCTTACCATGTTTTAACTACCCTTGATGCAAGTATACAGTTATGTTATTCTACTGTGTGAGTCATTATTGTCCAGTGCTGTGATGATACACACCATAAGCATAAAAGTTCACATGATGCATGATAAAATTGTGCAACAATAAAACACACAACATTAAAGGATGAAGATTCAGCATCACTTCAGATTTCGACCAAAACACAAGTTAATCAGCACTTCCATAAAGCATAACAAAGCAGAAAGTTAGTTACAATCAAGTCCTAAATGCCTAAGTACTTAATCTATTTTTCATCAACTCCAAGCAAAATTTACTTCAAATTTAGCCAAAAGATTATTTCAATTTTCTTTTTTTTTTCCTTCAGCAGTGGCCATCAGAGATAGTCTTATGACCCTCACCCACATTTCTGTATAATGAGCTTACTTTGGAGAATAAAGGGAAATCCTTTAAATCTGAGGGTTATTGAAAATCAAAATCCCTGCTTACTATGTAGTTAGCGCCCTGTATTTACCCATTAATTGTTAGATATATTAAAAGTTATTATCTTTGCTGGGAGCAGGTTTGGGTCTAAATACCTGTTCAATGGTTCTGAATTAGAGGCAAGGGGAAGAAAAGCCCAGAGATAATAGTAAAATTCAAAGTAAATGTGGTTAATTACATTGTCACGTATGATAGCAACTTTAATTTCGTGATGCAGTGTTTTATGGTAATGAAAAGAAACACAAGGAATTGTAGGAACACAACAGTTTCATCAACATTAACCTCATAATGCAGTATTTTTCAGTAATGAATGGAAAGAAAAGGAACTGTGTGGGTTGCAGTGACTCACTGCAGCAACCTTCACGAGCAGCAGGTGGAGTAATGAAGGTGATGGGAGAAGGATGTCTCCTCCTCAACATGGCTATTGGTCTCAGTCCTTCTATGTGTTACTAGACTGTACCCTGAAGGTAAAGATCCTATCTATCACATTCAGCTTCATGCCCTTTAGAGCTCCAATGCTAACACAGTGCCTGGCACATACAGGTTTCTCAATTACTGTGCATTGAAAAAATGAATCTTAAATACTTTCTAAATCTATTTTCAGTTTGCCTGATGGCTAACAAAACATTTCGTTGTTCCCTTCTCAAATTATACAATTAAAAATGAAATTACAGTCGGTAATCATTATTGATATTATAATTTTATCTAAATATTTGTTCTGTGTGTCTTTCAAAATTCACCGCCTTTCCTCACTGGCCATGAGGAAAGGAAAATACCTATGTCAGTAAAAGGTTGGAGATCATTGAGCTAAGTGCCGGAAAGTCTGACCACAAAAATAAAAATATAAAACCAGTTTGTTTCCCTTATTATTGAAAAGGATGGCTCTCAAATCAAAGCAGTAGACATTTCCTCGGGGCCAACAATGAGAAAAGCCATAGGCACAATTGAGACTACTAAGAAGATTTGCTTTCTAGGAGCTTACAACTTAAGAAAGTTAGAATGTTTATATAAATGGTTACTTTCCATTAATTCCAAGCTTTGTCTCCACTAAAAATTAATATTATTCCATGTCTAAGGGAATACCCACCCATACATCAAGTCACTCACAAGCATTTCCTATCGTCTCCATGTTGTAGACACCATAATGGTCTATAATTTTTCCCAAAGGTGGTATAGAGCTTGTCCAGGAAGTCCACTACCTGATACAGTGTGCTGGTGTGGAAAGTTGAGGGAAGCTTACTATGTCACTGGAATGGAGCAAGGAGGTAGAAAAAAGTAAAATCAGGCAAAATAATTGGCAAGACCTAATTAAGCAATGGTACTTCTTGTTTGGCACAATTTTTTAAAGCTCTCAGAAATCTGAGCCAGGCAGACCAGAAAGTCATAAGTCAGTTAATTGCTTTAGAAAATATCCTTAGTTGTTTGTAACTTGTTTGGTTGGGATTTTGTTTGGGTTTGCTTTTGGTGTTTGGGTGTTGGTTTTGTTTGGGTTTTGCTTAGCTTCATTTTAGACACTGTTGGCATATTCAAAGCTAGGGAAGCTGGGTGCATGAGAGCTCTATCCGCTAACATCTGGACTCCCCCTGTTTCTGTTGATCAAGTGAGTGGATTTATATAACAAGAGATTTACATGGATTGAGACAGCTGTGCAAACTCATTTAGAGAAGTCCCAGGTCGAGGTTAATTTGCTTCCCAGTTATCCTGATTCCTACCTGCATTCTAGTTTTTGTTGGTTTGTTTGTTTGTTTTTGTTTGTTTTGGTTTTTTTTTTTTTTTTGAGACAGTGTCTCTCTCTGTCATCCAGGCTAGAGTGCAGTGGCTCAATTGTAGCTCACCGTGACCTTGAACTCCTGGGCTCAAGTGATATTCCCACCTCAGCCTCTTGAGTAGATAGGACTACAGGCACTTGCCACCCATGCCCATCTAATGTTCTGTATTTTTTGTAGAGACAGGTTCACCCTGTTTCAAGTGATCCTCCCACCACAGCCTTCTAGATCTTTTATTTTTTGGTTGTTAATGATGCTTTCATATCTTCAGATAGATTTCTCTGAGGTTATACTAGCCTCTGCTGGAGAGAGGGTCTTTTGTCTTTTTCCTCCCAGGAAGGAGTCTCTATCAGTGACATGACATGGCTTTAAACTCTAAAGAGCCGGTCTTTAAGCTCTATGCCTCAGTTTATCGATCTGTAAAACACGGAAGCTCTCTTAAACCCCAGTCAGAAACTGACTGCTTTGAGTAACTGCAGTAAACTGCAAATCATTTGCAAGGCTTCCACCTCACAGCTTACAACTTCAATTTATGGGTTTTTCTCAGAAATTTCTAAACTTTCCCCCAGGCAAGGCAACCCTGGTTCTGCCTCATCACAGATGGGGTCATTGTATGTTTTGTTATGGCAGGGAAGAACTATATGGCTTATTTACTTCAGATTAAAAAAAAAAAAATCCCTGAAATGAAGTATAAGCATTCTAAAGCAATTTCCTGCTGTTTTTGCTAAGCTGCATGCCTTTTAGCTCTAAGAAATTGATTTAAGTTAAAAAAAAATAATAAGGTGGTGGGGTGGAGGGACTTAACCAAATCACACTAACGTATTTTATTAACAACATGCCTAAGTGGTGAGCTTGCTGCCACTTGATTCAAATGCCTGCATTTTCTTCTTTTGCAGATATTATTTACTCTCCACCTACTGCCAGTCACGCACAAATTGTATAACACTGTAGATTGCTCCAACTCTCTGCCTTTTAAGCTGAAATCCTAATGCCAGTCATGTTAATTTACCTGAAAAGATGGACACACTCAGGTATCTCTGAGCCAGGCAGGTTGGCCTTGTCTTAGGTCATCAACAACTTGTTTCAGTAGCGTGCCTATTTTTAGGTATGAATCCGAACAGTTAATTACCCTTGAGGAAAAGGACACACGAGGGCCCATTGTCATGCCTGCAGCAACATTTTTTACCATTGGCACTCTCGATTGTTCTGTCCTCCATACACAGTAAGTAGGGTATGGTTTATATACTGTTTGCTGACCCACAGTGGATTTGTACCAAGTCAAGTGTATTCCCTAACCCAGTCTTCCCTGGGGCCACTGTTGAGATGGGGTCAGTGGTGCTGCTAGGAGTGGAGAGAGAGGAGAGTCAGTTGGAGGAATGGAAGCTCTGCCTGCGACCTCATTAGGATCGACCTTTACTCATCTAGCACTTTGGTCATTGAGATTGATGCCTCCCCTAACTTAAAATACTTATTATGGGAACCAGGACCTCTCAGGGTGTGTTAAGCAGGCCCAGCTTCTACCCTGCAGTGATTTGCAATTTCCTTGTTGCAAATCGGTGGCAGCATTGTTAGTTCAGAGAGCTGGGCTTTGCCCTTTTGGGAGGTTGTGGGGCTTTTTGCTCCCAAGAGGTGGCTATTACCTTCCTCATGGGGAGTTTTTTTCTAAACAGGAAGTGGTGCATGAGCAATTTTACCATGTCCTCCTCTAGTCTTGGGGATTAAAAATCTTAAGTTATTTGAATCGTTAGGCGGTCGGGAGAAAAAAATCAACTAAGATCGCCATTCTGTCTACAGGATGAAAGCAATCAGAGTGATTTACTGGGCACATTTAGCACTCATTTCCCTTGCAGGAAGCTTGGGATTCCCTGAAGGGATAAAGGATGAATATTTATTGGAGCCTAATAATGGTAGAAAAACCTGATTTTGTATTTTTTTCTGTGAAAGAAATAGGGTGATCTTATATATTTCCCTTAGGAATTTCTGTCTCAATAGCATTTTTGCTATATATATTCATAATCTACCCTGGTAATATTGTCTGCTAAATACTTATAAATGCAGCATGATCTGGCTATATTGCTTCATCATTAATTGAGGAATATAAAATGCAATCAGGCCTCCAATCAGTATTTACAGAGCACCTACCATGTCCCAAGCACTGGACTAGGCACTGAGGGATGTAAAAATGAACAAAATTTAGTTATGCCACACAAGAATTATATAATCCTGCTAGATAAACAGAAATGTGTACAGTTAATCACATACATATACTACTTGAATATAAAAGTCAGGCTTGCCATGGCCAGGAGAAGGTTTAAAGGGTTACACAGGAAGTATTGACATGTTTCTACCCAAAGAGGGGATATCTTTTATTTCACATAGATTTAGAAAGTTATTCATCTCACCAAAAGGAAGAGATTAACTCATCCAGTCTACGGACTAGGACTGGCAAAGACCCCAAAGGCTTATGAAAATGAATAACTTGGATTAGCTTGGTTCTTCATTTTTGAGCTGCCTTTGAGAATATGGATGAAAACACGGGTCCTCTCCTAGAAAAATGCACATATATACCCAGTCTTGCATGTAATTTCAGGGATACATGGGCCACTTGAAATTTCAATATGGACTGTCTAGAGCACCGAATTTAGATAAGCAGACAAAAGAGCCAACAATGACATTCTAGTAAACATCAATATTTAGAAGTAAAAAGGCATTTAGAGGAAGTCAAACAGAGAAGAGCCATTGAAAGAAACTACAGCATTGTCAGAATTGAGTTGGACTGTGGGGGCTATTCATCCAGGGCAGCTCTCTGGGTCATCAGGCATCACCATTTGGTAAAATATCCATGTAAATGCAATAAAATGGATGTATTAGTCTGTTCTCAGGCTGATAATAAAGACATACCTGAGACTGGGTAATTTATAAAGGAAAGAGGATTAATGGACTCACAGTTCCACATGGCTGGGGAGGCCTCACAATCATGGCAGAAGGCAAGAAGAAGCAAGTCATGTCTTACATGGAAGGCAGCAGGCAAAGAGAGAAATGAGAGCCAAGTGAAAGGGGTTTCCCCTTATAAAACCATCAGATTTCATGAGACTTATTCACTACCACAGGAACAGTGTGGGGGAAACCTCCCCTATGATTCAATTATATTCTGCCGAGAACCTCCCGTAATATGTGGGAGTTATGGGAGCTACAATTCAAGATGAGATTTGGGTGGGGACACAGCCAAACCATATCAATGGAGAAAAATGTATTTACCAAAAACTCCTCTAGAGGGGCTTACCACATATGACTGAATGGAATACTTGGATAGCCCACTTGGGAAAGCAATGACACCTCTAAAGGACATACTCTCTAACAACATAGTCACCAAACTGCCTTCCTAGGAAGACAGGTCAGATTACTACTTGGCTTTTGTTTTGCTGAGTAGACTCTGTAGGGTTGGGGCCAAAACTGAACTGCTTGGGGTAGGGTTGGGGTAGTGAAAGCTGGGAGGCTTTTTTGACTTCAATCCTATATAGTCAGTACTCACCTCCCTCTCTCCATCATCATTACCACCATCATCAAGGTCATTATCAACATCATCACTAACACTTGTTCTACTCCAGGCCCTGTCTAAATACTACACAGACTAACAACGAATGCTCACAACTCTCCTATGATGTAGACATTATGATGTCCATTTTATAGGTGAGCAAGAATGGAAGAGATGAAATTTAAACACAAGGAGTCTAAATCTAGAGCCCTTTTTCTTAGCCACAACACAATACTGATAACATTCAAATAAAACAGTTTTGTTTTGTTTTGTTTTGTTTTTTGGGTCGGAGTCTCACACTGTCACTGGGGCTGGAATGCAATGGCGTGATCTTGGCTCACTGCAACCTCTGCCTCCCGGGTTCCCATGATTCTCCTGCCTCAGGCTCCCAAGTAACTGGGATTGCAGGCGCACACCACCACACCTGGCTAACTTTTTGTATTTTTAGTAGAGATGCGGTTTCACTATATTGGCCAGATTGGTCTCCAACTCCTGACCTCGTGATCCACCTGCCTTGGCCTCCCAAAGTGCTGGCATTACAGGCATGAGCCACCGTGTCCAGCCAATAAAACAGTTTTAAAGGACAGAAAACTTTGGGACTTCCCAGGTTGCCCATATGCCTTGGTTTGAACCTATATGTTTTAGACCTTCCTTGAGTCAGAGAAGATGGAGGAGAAGCAAAAGAGCATTGTGTCCTAGAAGCCAAAGGACAAAAAGGATAGAGTGATAACTTTCTCAAGTTTTTAGAGACGTGACCTAGGGTGAGGACTGAAAAGTAACTGTTGGTGTAAGTCATGGGCTTGGCATAAGTCATGGGCTTGGCGTAAGTCATGGCCTTGGTGAGGACAGTTCCTATAGAGTGATGAGGGTGCAGATTGCAAAGGGTTGAGGAGCAAATGAGAAGTGGAGAGGAATCATTGAGTAGATACTACTTTTTCAAATTCTTTAGACAAGAGGACAGAAAATAAAGTTACTCTGGGATGAGGAATTTCAAATTAAACCCCGCTACCAGCTGGCCATGGTGGCTGATACCTATAATCCCTATAAAGCACATTGGGAGGCTGAGGTGGGAGGATGGCTTGAAGCCAGGAGTTCAAGGCTGCAGTAAGCTATGGTTGTGCCACTGCACTCCAGCCTGGGCAGCAGAGTGAGACATCACCTCTAAAAAAAATTAATTAATTAATTTAATTTAATAAACCTCCCTGCTCTGCTCTTTAGTAGGAGAACATTTGTGGCACTCCTATTAAAAACTAAGCACTAAGTTTCTTATCGTCATCTCGCTTAATTTTCACAATAGACTCATTAGGGTTATCTCCCACATTTTACAGATGAAAATATAGAGGCTCAAAGGGATTGAGTCACACAGCCAAGAAAGCGGCAGAAGCCAACTCTGAACTCAGGATGGTCTGGTTCTGAAACTCCTGACATTTCACTTAATTAAAAGAAAAGAAGACTGCACATATTTATAAACTGAGGTGAAAGAGTTAGAACCAAAAGAGACACTGGGATTATGGGGTGCAACGGAGAAAGAAAATAACTGATGGGGCAAGGCCCACTAATGATTTCCTTTCTACTGAGTCCTTCCCTCAGCTACTGCATCTCCTAAATTTAATAAAAGTCTGTTGACTACTCAAGCTACAGTTTCATTTCTCTACTCCTCTTTAGAGCAAAACTCCTGAGAAGAGTTGCCCAAACTTGCAGTCTCCCTCCACTTCTTCTTGCCCTATTGTCCCCTGAACACACTCCAAAGCAGGCTTTTTCTCCTCCACATTCCCTGGAAACTGCTCTTGTTAAGGCCACCAGGGATCTCTCAACTGTCACATGCAGAGGTTGATTTAAGAATCAACTTTACCTTGCTTGGCCAGCCATGGTATTTAACACAGTTGACCACAGTTCACTCCCTTCTGCGGGAGATACTTTCCTCACTTGGCTTTGGGGACACTACCTAATCTTGATTCCTGTCACCCTATCACAGTCCCCCATGCTGGTTTGTCTTCTCTGTCTCTCCCAGGCCTCAACATTGAGGGATCACAGTGTGCAGTCGGCAGATCTCTTCTCTTCCGTATCTATATTCACTGTCCTAGGGGAGCTCATGCGGTCTCATAGTTTAAATATACAATCTATCAGTATATGCTGCTAGCCTGGAACTCCTTCTTGAACTTCAAATTTGTATAGCCAATGCTTAACTGACATCCCCCATTGAAGAGCTAATAGTCTTCTTGAAATAACATGTCCTAAATTTTGATTTTTCTTCCCAAAAGTGACTTCTTTCCAAGACTTTAGGAAACAGCAACTCCACGCTCTCAATGGCTCAAGCCAAAAATATACAAAGCATCTTTGATTCCTTTCATTCACATTACACATCCAAGAGCTAATCCAAGAGCAAATGCTATAATATCTAACTCTAAAACAAATCCTTTATTAGACCACTTCTCACTAATTTATTGCTACATCCCTAATTGAAGCCAGCATTACCCTTCCTATGGACTTCACCTCCTAACTGGGCACTCTGGCTCCACATTTACCTCTCCTACCACCTTCTTTATTCAGCAACCAAAGCATTCCTTATAAAAACAGAAGTCAGATCATATTTTTCCTTTGCTCAACCCTCCAAATGCTTCTCACAGCACTCAGAAATCTGTAGTCCTTGCTAAGGTGTCCAAAGCCATGCTTAAGCTTGTCCCAGCTACCTCTTACACTTTTTCTTCTGCTTCTTTACCCCGCCATCCCACTCACCAGCCTGCTTGCTGTCCCTCAAATTTGCCAACCATGTTCCTACCTCTGCTACTCCTGCCCCTCTGCCCCAGAAGTCATTCAGTTCATTTAGGGATCTGACCACACCATAGAAAACAGCAGCCCTAGTCACTCTCTCACTCCTTGCATGGTTTTACTCTCCTTCTTGCATTTATCATCACCTGATGTATCACCTATTTATTTACTAGTTGGTGCCTTTTCTGTCTTCCTCCACCAGACTATAAGCCCTTGTGAACTGCTGTGTTGTCTGCCTATTACAATACCTAACACAGAGCAGATAATTAGTAAGCATTTGTTCAATGTCTAAATAAAAGGAAGCAGAAGGATGGGTTCCAGAACCCAAGTGAAGAGGTTGGCCTCAGAAAGTGGAAGGCACAGCTCTTCTGTTTGCAGAATAAGAAACGAGGTAGAGATGGGCCTTAATTTGGTAAATTTCATGATAGTTGGAAGTCAGTCAGTTTCATACTTTAGAACCTGTAATTGGGAAGACATGGTGGTAAAGCCAGGTGATTCTTTGGGAATGAGGAGAGATAAGATTAAAAAGGGATGTAAGGAAGAAGTAAAGATTAGTAACGGCCATCATGGCAATTAGGGATAGATAAAAAGATTGCTGAACAGCTATAGTTCTGGTGGCCCAGAAATATCTACATCAATGCCTGGAATTACATATCTGGATCCCAAGATAGATGGAGGCTTAAAACTTCAAGTACGGAAATCATTGGCATATAGGTGGTCGTGGAAACTGGGAGCTAGAACTAAATCAGAAGGTTTATTTATTTTATTATTATTATTTGAGATGGAGTCTTGCTCTGTTGCCCAGGCTGGAGTGCAGTGGCGCAATCTTGGCTCACTGCAACCTCCACCTCCCCAGTTCAAGCAATTCTCCTGTCTCAGCCTCCTATGTAGCTGGGACTACAGACACATGCCACCACACCTGGCTAATTTTTGTATTTTTAGTGGAGACAGGGTTTCACCATGTTGGCCAGCCTGGTCTCGAACTCCTGACCTCAGGTGATCCATCCAACTCAGCCTCCCAAAGTGCTGGGATAACAGGCATCAGCCACCACACCCAGCCTAAATCAGAGGGTTTAGAATGAATAAAAAGCATGCCAGGAATAGCATGCCCCGTTAATCTTTAAAATTTTTTTGTAGAGACAGGGTCTCACTATGTTCCTCAGGCTGGTCTCGAACTCCTGACTTCAAGCAATCCTCCTGCCTTGGTCTCCCAAAGTGTTGGGATTACAGGTGTGAGCCACTGCTCCTGGCCAGTTTTCTTATATTTAAAATAACAACTGTCAATGTCCAAGGTGTATGAAAGATGCAAAGCTGCTGAAAAGACTGTGAAGGAACAAGCTGAGCAGTGGGAGGTGAACCAGGAGAAAGGGAGTAGGGAAATCCATGGAGAAGAGAGTTTCAAAAAGAAGAGAGAGGTCAGCCATGTCCAGTGCTGAAAAGAGGTCAAAAAGAAGAACCAATTATCCCAATTGGTTACTAAAGAATTATGGGTTTGGCAATTATTGTGCTACCAGATGTTTACTGATTTTAGTGCATTAAAACAATGCTTAGTTTACTTATTAAACTGCTAGTCAGTAGTTTTCCAAGCTGGTTGCATATTAGAATCCACCAGTGAGCTTTTAAAATACCAATGCCTGAATCTTCTCCCCAAATAATTACAGCAGAATGTCTGAGAGGTGGGGCACAGGCATTAGTTTATTATAACAGCCCCCAGAGGATGGTGATGTGCAGCCAGAATTGAGAAATTCTGTGCGAGGGGGAGCTGGGCTTTCTACAATAACACAGGAGGAACCTCTATGCCTAGTACATTCTGGGCAATCCTAGCCCACCCAACAAGACTATAAACCAGGGCAGAGGACAGAAAACTTTGGACCTGGAGATAATCGGAACAATCTGTTGATATGCTGGCGGACCTTTCCTAGGTACCTGTATTAGTCTGTTTTCACACTGCTATAAACAAATGCCTGAGACTGGGTAATTTACAAAAGAAAGAGATTTAATTGACTCACAGTTCTGCAGGGCTGGAGAGGCTTCAGGAAACTTACAAGCATGGCAGAAGGCAAAGGGAAAGCAGACACCTTCTTCACAAGGCAGCAAGGGAGAGAGTGAAGGAAGGAGGAACTGCCAAACACTTTTAAAATGATCAGTTGTCGTGAGAACTCCCTCACTACCACGAGAACAGGATGGGGGAAACCACCCCCATGTTCCAATCACCTTCCGTCAGGTCCCTACCTCCAAACATAGGGATTACAATTCAAGATGAGATTTGGGTGGGGACACAGAGCCAAACCATATCAGCACCTAAGCCTGAGGATGTGATGGCCACTCTCTCTGCCAGGTACCTTCTACTGACTTGCTTCCTTGGTTTGGCAAATCATTAAAACAAAGATCCTACTTGATTCACTTACAAATAATAATAGTATCTATTACCCTATTTGTACCAAACATTTGCTGAGTGTTACATGCATTAACTCATTTAATATGAATGATACTCCTATGGAGTAGGTATCGTTTCTAACCCTATTTCATAGGATAAAGAAATTGAAGCTCACAAAGTGACTTGCCCAAGTGTCATGAAGCTAGAAGAAAGCAGAGCTGGGATACTTGTCCAGTTCCAGTTCATTTCACAACCCAAGCTCTGATCCGTGTCTATGTCATATCGGTTCCCTTCCACCATGGGGGTTGGAATCCTCAACCTGCCTGAGCGCCTGCCCTGCAGCCTCCAAGGAGGGCTGCTCTCCCAGCTCCACTTCCCCAGAGTCTGGACACTTCCTTCCAAGACTCATTCACAGCTGCCTGAGATCCAGTGCTGATATGAAATTATTTCCTTGGCATTCGAGGTAGAGATTTGTCTTTTACTTTTACCCTTTGACACACAGTAACTTCTGGTAAAGGGACTGAGAATTACTGAAATCGTAGTACAAATGAGAACTGATCCTTAAAAATCCATGTAAGCAGAACATAAAATTCTAAAACAAAGATGTAAAATTGTCATTTCCATGGCTTCAACAATTAGCTCTCAGAAAAGAACACTTCAGAGAAACAAGTTAAGTAGAAATGTATGAACTAACCAAATCAGTATTATTGACATTGTACTTCAATATGGAGTTACTTACTACAGAGCAGGTGGTCCGTTTTGTGTTTTTCATGCATTAGGTCATGGGTCCTTTCTGCCACAATGCTTTCAGGTGTTTGCTGTACTTCTCCATCTAAGCATTAATCACAAAGGGAAAATACTTCATAGGAACACGGTGCTCCCTGTGTATTAATTTCTGACTCTTTGAAAGCTCCTAAAAGGCAGAGGAATTTCAGTAGGGAGCTACTGGGCTTGTAATTATTATCCGTTTGGGATCTAATAACCAAGCCAGCTGAGTGCTCCCTGTGAGGGGGTGCACCACCGAGCCTTACCCTGAATGCTATGGCAAATCCATACCTGAACAAGTGAGCCTCAATCAGCTACTTGTGTGCAGTTCAGGAGGAAGGCTTACCAAGGGCATCATCATGTATGGCACACTATCTTTGTTGGGATTTATTTTGTTTAAAGCTTCTTTATTTGCTGAAACTCAGGTCTTTGGTATGAGCTGTTTTTCCTGCACCTCCTGATAAGGTGCAGTGTTTAAAAGTAGCAATCAAACACTGATTTATCAGTATTCTAAGTAGAGTTGCAGAATCAAACAATCTGTAAATCACCTAGTCCCAGGTTTCTCTGCCTCTTTTGACCTTAGTCCCATCAGCCAAGAAAATTTGGTTGAGCTTTACTTTCAGTAGCTCGAACTCCAAAATCAATGTGTACAATTTTTGTTCATTTTACAAATACAAAACTTGATGATAAAATTCAGTGTGCTTTTTCAGATCACATATGATGCATGCTCTTATGGGGGACTGTTTCCAATTCGGATATGCTACTTGTGTCTGCCCCTTGGACTCACTAATGTAGTAACCGTTTTTTTATTTTAAATATAAGAAAACTGGCCAGGAGCAGTGGCTCACACCTGTAATCCCAACACTTTGGGAGACCAAGGCAGGAGGATTGCTTGAACTCAGGAGTTTGAGACCAGCCTGAGGAACATAGTGAGACCCTGTCTCTACAAAAAAATTTTAAAGATTAACTGGGCATGATGGTGCACACCTGTGGTCCCACTTATTCTGGAGACTAAAGTGGGAGGAAAGCTAGAGCCTGGGAGGTCAAGGCTGCTGTGAGCTGTGATCAGGCCATTGCACTCCAGCCTAGGAGACAGACCGAGACCCTGTCTCAAAAAATATAAAAATAAATAAACAAACACGAGAAAACTAAGGCCCAGAGATGCTAGAATGCCAGAGGCCTGGGATTTGAGCTCATGAGGGCAGTTAATGCCACGGCTGGAGCTAGACTAAAAGGCTTTGTAAGGACAAGGTGAGAAGATTGTTTGAGCTCAGGAGTTCAAGACCAGGCTGGGTAATATGGTGAGACCCTGTCTCCACCAAAAATACAAAAATTAGCTAGGCATCATGGCACACACCTGTGGTCCCAGCTACGCGGGAGGCTGAGGTGGGAGGATCTCTTGAGCCCAGGAGACAGAGGTTGCAGTGAACCAAGGTTGCACCACTGCACTCCAGCCAAGGTGACAGAGTAAGACCCCATCTCAAAAAAAAAAAAAAAAAAAAAAAGGCTTTGTAACACCACTGGCTGGTCCTTTCCACTCCACCACTCTCCCTTTCAAAGTTACAATTCTCATTTTATGTTTTAGTAAATTAATTCCTGTCAATTAGACAAATTATAATAAGCCTAAATGAGTGTCTAAATCTCCAAGTGACGGGTGTTACGGCACTACAGCTGTGTCTGCAATGGGGCATGCTGCATATGCGAGCGTGCTTACTTTGTTTCATCATGGGTCACTTTGTCATGTTTTGATGGCACCAGAGCTCTCTGGGAATGCTGGGCTCACGTCTCAGGATTCTGCTATGGCTCCTCTCTCTGCTCTTCTCTCTATAAACATTCTCCCTGAGAAGGTTACATCTTCATCCACATCTGCATTATAGCCCTACAGTGCTGGTTCCCAAATTTCTCCCTCCATCTGAGCCTCTACCCCAAGCTCCTAACACATATTCCGATTGCCTGCTGAATCATCTGCACCTGGAGGTAGATTCCAAAAAGCCAGAAAGACACCAAGAAATTGTTACTTAAGGCAACAGCTTACTCCTGTCGATATATCTCTTTCCAAGACATAAACCATGAGCTTGTGGTTAGACAATGGGATAGCTTCTGAGTCAGCACCCATCAAATAACCTTTCCCTCTTACCTCCTGCCCTCTGCATACTCTGAGGGGCAAGGATAGTGATTCTCAGGCTTTCCTATGATCAGCAACTCAAGAGGGAGACATAAGGAATGCTCTTCAGAATAATGCTCTTCCTTCTATGGGAGGGGAGAAAAGAAATGAAGAAAAATAGAAATAACATAGCATTCAAAATAATTAAAACAGAACCATGTGCTCAACTACTTTAGAGCAAAAATATAATTTAACCCCTCTGAAAGCCAGTCTCATCTTCACTGATTTATTTATTAATTCATTCAACTAACATTTATTGAGTACCTACCTTGTGCCAACTATGTTATGGACACTTGGGCTACAGCAAGGAGCAAAGAGTGTATAGTCTGTGGTTGGGTAGAGAAGATAGCAATCGACCAAACACGTATAATTCAACAGTTGGTGATAAGACAACGGAAGAAGAAAGCATAGGCAAGTGAGTCTGTATCAATGATGGACCATGGACTCTAAGCCAGGTTCAGAAAAGGAGGCATGGGAGGGGTGAGAGGCAGTCAAGTCAATGGGTTGGATGTCCCAGCCTGATCCATTGGTGGAACTGGGAAACTAAAGGGAATTTGCTAGAAAAATAGGAGCAGGAAGCCAAAGAGTGAAATGGTGACATTGAAATTGTGAGGAGGATCCAATGATGGGTAATGAAACTGTCTCGCTGTTATACAGAATGAGTAGCTGAGGCAAAATGAAGGAAAAGATCATGGGAGAAGATGGGGTCAAAGAACTGATGGGCCAGATATTGGACACATCGTCCTTCGGGATATTGACATCACCCAAAACCATAATGGAAGTAGTGTTGGAGAAAGAGGAATGGGGACCCCAGGGCTGAATTTATATCCTTCCACCAGAGAACTAAATGGGAGTGAGAGAGTGAGCTGGAGCCTTAAACAGGTCTCTTAATCTCAGTTGCCTTGTCTGGAAATAAAATGGCACAAATAATCTATAAGGTGACTTCCAGATGCCCCCAAAGAACAAGCTAAAATGGTTGATTCAACCCCTGAGTCTCCTCCTGACAGGAAAAAAAAGGGGGTCAAATTAGCAAGTGTATCCATTTATCTGTTAAACAGCACTTAGAATTACACTGCGAATTAGGCCTGCTTATATGAAATCCACTCTAGAGCCTTTTCTAAGTGCCTTAATTAACCATGACGGAAAGAAAAGTCCATTCTGCCACCCATGTGTGTCTCCTTCTTTCCACTGTGTCATTCCCACCATTTTTAAGAGGTAACAGTGCTCCTTTCTGATCAACTGTGGCTTCCACAACCTGGCACTTACGAATCTCCACCAAAAGACCCCTCCTAGATATCCAGCATTCCACGGGCTCCCCAGCACAGACTGATGGCTTCTAACAACACTGGTCGGTCCCTTACTCCCCACACGCATACTCGGCTTCCTCCTCTGGAGGACAGGGTGCAGTCAGCCTAGTCCCTGACATAGACTAGTTCCATATATGCTTATTGCTCTGTATAGAAATGACCTCACTCATCTGCATTTGTCTGAGACAGTGCTTTCAGATACAAACAACAAATGGTGACTACTATGATCCAGTCCTCATGAAGAATGGTAGGTTTTTTTATTGGTTTTGTTTTGGGTCTCTGTGGAACTACACTTAAATTGCAAATACAAGGTTGTTGTTGAAAATTAACTTACTTAAACATACATTGCAGCTGGTGGTAACCAGATGATTGGGGGAAATTGGAACAGTGTATGAACCCAAATAATGTCATAATTGGCATAAAGTGAATTCTTCGTTATATTCAAAATGTCATGATTTTTCTGATCTGAAAGTTGAGGCAGATTTTTCCTTTCTTTCCTTTCTTTCTTTGTTTTTCTTCTTTCTTTCTTTCTCTCTCTTTTTTTTAGACCAATTTTGCTCTTGTTGCCCAGGCTGGAGTGCAGTGGCGCAATCTCGGCTCACTGCAACCTTCCGCTCCTGGGTTCAAGTGATTCTCCTGCCTCACAGCCTCCCAAGTAACTGGGATTACAGGCGTGCACCACCACACTCAGCTAATTTTATATTTTTTTAGTAGTGACAGGGTTTCACCTTGTTGGCCAGGCTGGTCACAAACTTTTGACCTTAGGTGATCCACCTGCCTTGGCCTCCCAAAGTGTTGGGATTACAGGCATGAGCCACCATACCCGGCCAGATTTTTCTTATTATATACTTTCACCTCTCCTTCTGTTCCTCCTTGCGTTTATTTAAAAGCAGTAAGATCAGACCAGCCTGGGCAACAGGGGGAGACCCTATCTCTACAGAAAAATAAACGAATCAGCCAGGCACAGTGTTATGTGCCTGTAGTCCCAGCTCTTCAGGAGACTGAGATGGAAGAATGGCTTGAGTCCAGGAGGTTGAGGCTGCAGTGAGCCACCGTCATGCCACTACACTCCAGCCTGGGTGACAGAGCTAGACACTGTTTCAAAAAAATAAAAATAAAGCAGCAAGATCAGTTAATAATGTTAGCTTGTGCTGGATGATATTCCCACACCCCTTAATTTATCTGTTAAATGGCAATTAGAAGCACATGAAACTATTGGTTAACATACACAATTCCCAAGCGTTTTACAATTCAAATAATGCACTGAAAAATGATTTCAAAGAACCGGGCTCTACCTCACTCACCTATTTCTCTTATAAACAATAGCTTTATGACAGTTTTGATCTGTGCTGAAAATGTGTATATTTCTGACTCACAAGAATTTATAAACCTAGAGGTAAATTTCTTAAAATAAATAGACAAAACTTAACAGAAAAATTTATTGGAGGATTCACATCCTGGGGAATAAAATCCATGCTCAAAATCATCACGATTAGAATGTGGTCAAATGAAACAAATCCCAAAGGATCCCCATTTTCCGGATGTAGCCAGAGTATTTTTAGTTATGGTCTCCTTCAACTCAATATACCTAAATTTGGATAGGGGAAACTCACCCTAATAGCCAGAAGACTTTACAGTATGAGACTTTTTCAAACAAAAAGCATATGCTATTCTAAATATATACTAAAATATATATTATGTCTATCTATGGATGTATCTATATATGTATGCATATATAGATACAGACATATATATCATATTCTTTCTTAAACATATATGAACAAATCAGACACAATATAATTCTCTGGCTAGGGCAGAGCACACTATTCACAGCTGAACAATTGAGAAACAGACTGCTTGATGGTTCACTTGAAAATCTGTTTAATAGAGTCTTACTGAGACTGGGTCACTGGATGTGGCCATCTCCAACAAAATGACAGCAGCTGCAAAAAGACACACAGCTCATTTTGATGTAAAATCTCTCATCCAGAGCAAATTAAAAATCCACACATCTTGCCACCTCCTGTGAAAGCAGAGCCTCTGCTGGCAGAGACAGTAAAGATATGGCCTAGGTGAGCTTGGCTATACCCACATTTCTGAATTCTACCAGGTCATAATTATCCAAAAAAAAAAAGATAAATATTTCTTCCAAATAAATCAGATTCATTTGTACATATGTCACATTTAAAAATAAGTTTAGCCGGGCGCGGTGGCTCACGCCTGTAATCCCAGCACTTTGGGAGGCCAAGGCGGGCAGATCACGAGGTCAGGAGATCGAGACCATCCTAGCTAACACAGTGAAACCTAGTTTCTACCAAAAATATAAAAAATTAGCCGGGCGTGGTGGCGGGCGCCTGTAGTCCCAGCTACTCGGGAGGCTGAGGCAGGAGAATGGCGTGAACCCAGGAAGCAGAGCTTGCAGTGAGCCGAGATCATGCCACTGCACTCCAGCCTGGGCGACAGAGGGAGACTCCATCTCAAAAAAAAACAAAAATAAAAATAAAATTAAATAAAATTAAATTAAAATTAAAATAAATTTAGTTGTCCATAAACTTGTCTATAATTATAGACTAGAGGTTATTCATTAGGACATTTACATTACTAATATCCACTAGACTATGGATATCAGCCTGAACTTTTTTGTTTGTTAGTTATAATCACAAGAGATAATGTTAAAAATAACTTCCCAATTACTCATGTGTCTGTTAATTTTCATTGTGGTGTTATATAATCACATGTAGGTATTTCCTTCTAGTACTTCTAAAGTTTCATTTTTTCATATTGAAAGTATAAACCTGTCCCAAATTAATTCTGGTGAAGGGACCTGATGTTATTTTTGCCAAATGGTCAGACAGTTGTCCTGAATCCTTTATTTAAACAATCTCTCCTTTCCTCACTTATTTGAGATTTTGCTTTTATCAAATACTAAATTATTAGATCCATTTCAGGATTACCTATTCTATTTTTTCTTTTTTTTTTTTTTTTTTGGAGATGGAGTCTTGCTCAATAGCCCTGGCTGGGGTGCAGTGGTGTGATCTTGGCTCACCACAACCTCCGCCTCCCAGGTTCAAGCCATTCTCCTGCCTCAGCCTCCCTAGTAGCTGGGATTACAGGCATGCACCACCACACCTGGCTAATTTTTGTATTTTGAGTAGAGACAGAGTTTCACCATGTTGGCCAGGCTGGTCTTGAACTCCTGACCTCAAGTGATCCACCCACCTGGGACTCCCAAAGTGCTGGGATTACAGGCGTGAGCCACCACACCCAGCCAGGATTACCTATTCTTATCTCTATCTTTCTGTCTATCCTGCTAATAGTATCATACTAATTTTTTAACTTTTCTTTGAGGTTTATATTAAAAAGTGCACAAAGCATAAGTGTACCACCTGATGGATTTTTATAAACTGAACACACTATGACACCAGCTCCCAGACGCCAGCCCCCTAGAGCCCTCCTCAAGCTCCATCCCAGTCACTGCACACACACACAAACATACACAGGGTAACCACTATATTCACTTCCAACAACTGAGGTTAGTTTTGCCTGTATTTGTCCTTTATATACATGGAATCGTGCAGCAATACCAAGCTATTTTAATTATAATTTTCTAGTCCTTTCCTAACTTTCTCATGGTTATTCTCACATATCTTGTCTTGACAATGTGAACTTTATCTGTGCCCTCTGCTCCTGGAAGACACTGACAGTCAGCTTTTCAGAACCTATAACATGGTCCCAAATCCACTTCCATCTTTCCCACTTTTTAAAATATGTGTTTGTTTTGTGCATTTTGTTGGTTTGGTTTTTATGTCAAGGGCAGAAAGAAGGATAAAAACAAGTCACAGTTTGACTCCTTTCCTTGATGTCCAGTCCTCTGAGAGTTGTCATCCAATCGGAAAAAGGGTTCTTAGCAACCAAGCTGGGAAGCCACTGGCTCCGGTGCCTCCCAAGCACCCATCAAGTCTTGAAGCGTTATGGCCCTGACATTCACACCTTCTTCACCAGATGTCAGCAGAGGTAGCTGAGAAGTAATTCCCATTCCTAAATGGTGGGTGGGGAGGCTGTTTCCTCTGTCAAAAGAGCCTCATCAGAGTTTACAGGCTCAGTGTCCCCAGCCTCATCAGGGTCCTCCCACACATCCCCATTCCCAGTTGCAGGGTCACACTCTTTTGCAATCAATGCCCTCACTTTAACAGTAGACACCTGGCGAGACTGAGCATGCACCTTTCATGGCAGGTCAGCCACTTGCATGATAAGAGCTTGTGTGTGATTTTCCACAATTTCAGCCTTTGTCTACAAGAGATAAGACTCTCACTCAGGGCAATCTTAGAAAACTTGAGGCTCAGTATGTGCTTCTGGGGCCGGGAGTTACAATCTCTGAGCTCAACAGTTTTTTTCATTACTTTGTCAAGCGAACTTAGGAACAACTAACCACCTTCATTACATTCCTTGGTTCTCCACATATGGTCAAAGTTACTATGAATAGTCACTAAACTCCTTGCCTCTCAAGAGCAGTGAATCAGGAGTATCAAATGCATTTATTCTGCATAACTCTCTAAAGAGTTCACACCAAAGACTATCAGTGTTTTCTACACTATTAGAAGTAGAGTCCTCAGCATTTTCAGGTCTAATCAGCTTAAGCAGCCAACTCCAGAAACCCCAAAACCAACTAAAGAAATCCATCCTTAAAATTCTGTTCCTTTAGAACCACTCCTGATACCAAAACCTGTATTAGTCAGGGTTCTCTAGAGGGACAAACTAATAGGATATATGTATATATGACAGGGAGTTTATTAGGAGAATTGACTCATGTGATCACCAGTGAAGTCCCCCACAATAGGCTGTCTGCAAGCTGAGGAGCAAGGAAGCCAGTCCAGGTCCCAAAACCTCAAAAGTAAGGAAGCCGACACTGCAGCCTTCAGTCTATGGCTGAAGGCCCAAGAGCCCCTGACGAATCACTGGTGTAAGTCCAAGAGTACAAAAGCTGAAGAACTTGGAGTCTGATGTTTGAGGGCAGGAAACAACCAGCACGGGAGAAAGACGAAGGCCAGAAGACTCAGCAAGTCAGCTCCTTCCACCTTTTTCTGCCTGCTTTTCTTTCTGAACTTTTAAAATATTTCTACAAAAAAGAATATTTTTAATTCAACTGCTAAATGTTCAACATGAATAATTATAATGCTAAATTGTATTTGTAATATTTTCTCCACTTATAGACAATAAAGAGCTTCAAAATGTCCATCTCTAAGATTCCCACATTCAACCCAGTAGAGTCACGCTAAGTCTATTCATCTCTCCCTTAAAAGATTGCAATTTCATCCTGCCCATTTAATTTTTCCCTGGGACAACAGACAAAAATGAAAATTAAACCTTTTTTAATAAGAATACACATTCTAATTTTCTAGTCTTCTACTTTTTCTTCAGTCTTGTCTAATAATCTGAGATTATGTCTCCAAGAGATCAAAATTGATGTTATACCATAACTAACCAGTTTGTGGTTGGAGATACTTTTATTATCTTGCAATAGGGAATAATAACCCTACATTTCTCATGCTTAGCCAATCTTGTATGAATTCCTAAAGAGTTAATGAGCACTATACTGTTACACCTCTGAGTCTCTGCCCAGGAGGTTCCTTCTGTTCTGAGCGCTGCGGCAGATTGGATAGGATGGCTTTGACCTGGTTTTGAATCCCCACTCTGCCACTCATCACTGTGTAACCTACAGATTCCTATGTGATAGAGGTGAAAACAGTATATGCCCTGCAGGTTTGCTGTATAGATTACGTAAGGTCATGATATAGAGCACTTAGCAAAGTGCCTGGCAAGTACATGCTCAATAACTGTTAGCTATTTTCATTATTATCATTTCTATCATTTCCTTAGCTACCCTACTCATCTCTAGCACCCAGAGCTTGCCTCCCTCTTAGCACTTACCACCCTGGTCTTCACTGGCTTACTCCTCTGATTCCATCTATTCCCCAAGGGAAGAACCAGTCTTATTTGATTTTTTTGTTGTTGTTTGTTTCTAGTGCCCAGAACTATGCTTTGTTCACAGTAAGTCTTCATTAAGTGTAATTAAAGAAAGGACAATGAGAGGAGGAAAAAATGAAGAGACGAAGAGCTATCTGTACACATCTCCTGGAGCAGGAGTTTCACAATCCAACACGAAGTGAGTTTCTGGGGCCAGATTCATCTGTTTCAGGCACTGTTGGTATGAACCACATCATGCATTGAAATCTTATTTTCTGTACAATTGCAAACCAAAGTTTACCATTAAAGAAAAGAAACACATTTTTCATTGGGGATGTACAACCATTAAACTGGAAAGCACCACAAGTATCGTCATCATCATCATTGACCTAAATGTCTTTGTGATTTAGGTCCACGTGAAGTCCACGACAGATGACAATGACAGAAGTCACCAAGTAAAGAAAGTGGAATCATGATCACCTAAGATTTGACTAAATAAAAAGCATTTGCCTAACTAAACTTAGATTTAAAGGTAATGCATGAGGGAAAGGAGAAGATAATGTGAAAAAACTAATCCATTTTCATTCAAAGAGCACTGCCCAAATCTAAGCACTAATTCATGAACTCCAGATTATCTGCATGATTGTATTTTAAGAAGATTAGTGTGACAATCCTGGTCTGCCCACCAATCTCCTCTTGGACTTAATCTTTATCCATCACTGACCTATGTCTTTTTTTGTCTTACCTTTTTTATTATAAAAGATTTCAGGCCAGGCACAGTGACTCACACCTGTAATCCCAACACTTTGGGAGGCCAGGGCAGGTGGATCACCTGAGGTCAGGAGTTCAAGACCAGCCTGGCCAACATGGCGAAACCCCAACTCTACTAAAAATATAAAACTTAGCTGAGCGTGGTGACAGGTGCCTGTAATCCCAGCTACTTGGGAGGCTTAGACAGGAGAATCACCTGAACCTGGGAAGCAGAGGCTGCAGTGAGCTGAGATAGTGCCATTGCACTCCAGCCTGGGCAACAAGAGTGAAACTCCAACTCAAAAACAAAAAGCAGATTTCAAACATATGTAAACTCATGTGCATATCACCCAGATTCAACAATGACCAAATTCTATCATTTGTGTTCCACCTACATTCTCCCTACAGTTGGCATGTTTTGTTTTGCTGGAGAATTTTAAAGTAAATTTCAAGCACCCTATTATATTGCCTGTAAACAACTTTAGTCTATGCCCAACAAATGTGCATGTTCAATGCCAGGACCACTACTGCACAACCCCAGTGAGCGCCATTCACACTAGTCTTTGTGCAGTGCACAGCCTAAGCAGCCATATATGGCAACCATGTACAACACTTGCCACAGAAGAGGAGTCTGCAGACTTTTTCTTTAAAGGACAGATGATAAATATTTTAGGCTTTGTGGGCCATACAGTCTCTGTAGCAACTACTCAAATCTGCTGTTGTAGCACAAAAGTAGCCACAGACAATACATAAACAAATGAGCATAGCTGTGTTCCAATAAAATTTTATTTACCAAAACAGGCTGCAGAACTAAAAACAAACAAAAAATACAGGCTGTGGGCTGTAATTTGCTGACATCCCCATCCCTCCCCAACACTGGCCTTTTGTATAGTTCCATAAATGATAGCTATTGTCAAAACCGAACAGACCATGTCTAAAAAGTGATTCTGGAGGGAAACATACGCTGTTGCTAGGAAAGCATGTATACCAATATGATGCTTTTCCCTTTGCCTGAGATTTTACAAATTCAGCAACCATCAATCACATAGTTAGCAGATTTTAGCTTCCCACGGTACATTTTGCACTGATGAAGATAGGCCATTCCTTATGCAACATCCAGGCAAAGAAAACCTGGACATGCCAAAGGACTCCATGTGAGCTGAGAACAGGACTCAGGCCTCCAATGTTCTTAGAAAGGTCATACTTTAATCAATTCCAGAACAAAAATAATAAACTTTTGCAACAAAAACAAAGCTCCCTACATCTTTTAGGAGGAACTTGCATATCATAAATAATTGACTTCTCAATGTGCGCCCACAACAAATATGAATAGAGAAAAGGAAAAGAAGGAGTTAGAAGAAGAAATTAAGAAAAAGAAAGAGAAGAACAAGGAGGAGAAGGAAGAGAGAAGCATAGTATCACACACATGTATTTTTAGAAAGTCTTCGAGTTCAGTTTTCTTAGAGTTCTATTAGGCTCCACCTCATTTGCTTCCTGAACCTGAAAGTGTTTCTAAAAGGAAAGTGTCATCCAGAAGAGTAGCGAACAGGATCCAAGTCTGTCTGCCTTACATCCCCACAGCTACCACCAAAGCACCTTATGTGGAAGGTTCTAGTGCCAAGTGCCAATCCCGATTCAAGGCAGAAGGGGTTTCAAGACCTCCAGCCTAATACTGTTGGACTCAGTGAGGATTACCCCACCTTCTGGGCCATCCTCAATTTTGTGCCCACATAAATTCTGACTTGACCTGCTGGCCTGTTCTCCACTTGTATCCCAGAGTTCAGGTAATCAAATCTCTGTAGCTGATCATATTTGAGAAGAGGAAGGGAAATGCCAATCAAAACCACAATGAGATGTCATCTCACCCCAGTTAGAATGGCTACTGTCAAAAAAAACAAGAAGAAGAAATGTCTACCCTTCCCCAGCTCACCTCCAGTAGGAAACCTTCCAAAGCCCATTTCCTATCCCCAGTCTGGGCTAGATGCCACTCCTGTGCACCTGACATACCCCTAGGAACTCTATCGCTGTTCTGTAACTCTGCTTATTTGCCTTCCCCAATGGACCAAGACATTCTTGAAGGCAGAAAATCTTTCTCATTTATTTTTATTACCTACAGTGTCTGTCTAGCATAGTGTTTGTTAGATTAATTAGACCTACTGCTCGTCTTGTCAGGACTATTTGCTGTGGCCTATAGCTATGCCAAACAGAATGTTCTACACAGAATGTTCTACTTAGCCAGGTCTCCTCTGGGCACCAGCTGGGGGAGAGGGACCTCATTCAAAATCCTATTCCGTCTAGTCTTCCCTGCCTAGGTATACCAACCTGCCCATCCATGCCACAAGATACAACACAAGATATTGCATTCACTTCCAGGATAATTCATTCCAAGATAATGCATTCACATGGCAATGAGCCTTAGGAATGTTGATCAAAGAAGGGCTTAGTTGTAGGAGTTCACTGGTTGTGACTCCTACCACTCAAATGTCTGGCTCCTACCAAAAACCCCAGTTGAAAGAGATGTCATCATTGAGCAGAACATCCATCAAGCTTCCCTTTGGGCAGTATTCCATCATAATAACCACATCTGGCAGTGCAATACAGCCTCCAGTGAATCTGCAGATGTTTGGATGATCTAATTCTCTAGAAAAACCAATACAGATCAGAAAGGATTTCTCTGGGACATGATCTCCTAATTCCCACTTTAAAATCTGACCTAGTTTTTCTGACCACATAAAGAAACAAATATCCCCCTAGATTTATTGTTGTGCAAAAATAAAGCTTGCAAATCCACCCACTGTGATGCAGGGTAAAGCATTTAGAAAAAAACATAATCGTCATCAAAATTCATTCTGGGCCAGAACTTTATATTCAATATCTGTAATTTGTGCAACAACCCTGACTGGTGGCTATAACTGCCCTCACTCTAAGTGAGGAAACCAAGGCTCAGAGAAGTGATGTAACTTAGCCAAGATCCCCCCGATAGGTAACAGAGCTAGATCCTAAACCTGACTTGGCCTAATTCCCAAATTCATTCACGGTGTTTTTCAAACATTGCCATAGTGCATTCCAATATAAAATACAAATACAAAAAGAAGAGTTCTCACACCGGGAAAAGTTGAATTTTCTTCACAAATAATATTGCTTCAGAAACAAAAGGCAATTTTCACAAGCCAAGTAGTCACAGACTCTTCAGTCTCTCCGTGCCAACCTCTCATATTTATTTTTCTTTAAGTTGGATTCACCCAACCCCCACCCCAGGGAGGGAGTAGGCTCCCTTAATCCCAGGCTTGCGGCTGGCATTTCAGCGTGGTCATTACTACATCTGCACCATCAGCACAGAGTCACAGGTGCTGCTTTGCATAAACCAAAGACTGATTTGCAGATTATCCATGAGGAGCTTTCCAGTCACAACATTTTTCTCCAATCAAAATTCCACCATCCTTTGTGCAAGTACACAGGCAGTAGGGGAGGGAAAATATCTACTGTCTTTTCAGCTTAAGTTTGCTTCCCCAATCATCACATCTCGAATTACATCGCAAGACATTCTCCAAGGAATAGCACAATAGCAGTACTTTTCAGAACTGATGCCAGGGAGGGGAGGAATGTTTATGCTTGTAGTAAGTCCCAACTGGTAGACGAAGGGCCTTTTCCCCACTCTTCGGAGTGGAATTCTCTGGTCTTTCCTACCCTTACTCATTCCCACCAAGGAAAGGGATCATTGATGAGTGGGAGTTCACACTCACTATGTCACCATTACTGGTGGGCGGCATCACTGTGGTAAAGACCATCTCTTCCATTACTGCTCCCACATGGTAAGCACCACTGGGCAGTTCCTGTGTGGGAAGAGCTGCCGTTCTTCTTGTTCTACCTACAACTGGGGTGGGTGAGGTAGGCCCATAGTCCTGGTGTATAGGTGGTCAGATAAGTGGCTTTATGTCTGCTCTGCAGGCCAAGCTGCTCACGTGCCCACTCGCTCGTCTGGCTGAGCATGTGAGTCTAATGACTCGGATGTGGGCTCAGTGGTGGAAGCACGCACTTCGGCATCTGGCTCTCCAATCCAGCTTTTAGCAGAGTTTGCTTTGAATATCAGGGACTTGATACTCAGGACAAGTGTTACTTTCTTCTCTTGCTATTATTCCTTATGTGTTCTTCCCATTGGTCAGAAGCAGAAAGGGAAGAAGAGATGAATAGCAACCTGAACATTTAACAACTGAGGGCTCTTGGAAACCAGGCTCTGAAAATATTCTCTATCAACATTAGAATGGCACCAAGTCAAGGGCACATGAGGAAACCCCTCCCAACTGCAGGATGAGATGTCTGAAATACCTGACGTAGGGCATATTAAGAGAACAGTTACCTGTGTCCAGCTTTATCATCTATAATACGTGTTTTATATACTCATCAAGCAAAGATGCTTTAGTTTGCTGAACCCGGTGAATCACAGAGACTTTTGCAAATGTGAAGAAATAGTATGTAGCTGCAGGATACTGCAGGCTCCTTTGCTAGCTGGAATATTAGTTGCTATATCTTTGCAAAACCCCAAACTTCAACCCAGCCCATTCTCTCTTAACCAAGATAAACTGCCGTCAACCCAGCATCTCCCTCTTCCATTCCCTACCCATTTCTATTTAGAGAAGGAGGAACTGAAAACTGATAATAATATATTGCTGTATGAGTTTTTTGGAATAAGAGAGGAGGAAATAGGCCTACTCCCCTTCTCTCTTCCCTCTCCTGAATCTAAAGCCAGCCTGATGCAATAGGGAAGAGTGGTGCGAGCAGAAAAAAGCTGAATCTCGGTGGGGAAGTGCAATTGTGATTTCCTCTAATAGGTAAGTTTTTGGCGTAATCTGTGCACAAAATAAGGCCTTAGACTGTAAGAAAATAATTACTTTTTCTAATAAAAGCCATTGTTCTTTTGCTGCAATCAACTTTCAAGTTCTCTAAACATTTGTGATATTAATTCTGTCAAGCTCTAACCCTTTGGCCATCACTAGTCGTCTTGTTCTTAAGAAGAACCTCTATTTATCCTTTGCCATGATGGGTTAAATATAAAATAAGATATAATACAAGTAAATGAAAAGCAAGGAAAACTATTAGGTTTGTCCTTGTGTACCAACTCTGAGAGATGATTGGAGATGACTGAAGCACTGTGTTGGGAAGGATTCTGAGGCCAGATCTGTACTCAGAGGAAAGGTACTAATATTAGAGAGGTCCATGGGCATGAGCAATGCACACATTGTCCATCCTTGAAAGATTTAGAGTCTTACTCTTGAGTCCAAAAGGCCAATTCACAAGGACATCAGTATGGAAGGTTGGTGTTGCAATAATACATATGAAGATTTGGAGTTTGGACCAACTATAAACTCAGTATGAGCCAGCAACATGAGGGCATTGCCAGAGATGGCAGCATGGGTGGAGGCATGTTGTCCAAGGGTAGGGAGGCACGATCTGCTCTGTACTGGCAGGATTGTGGCAGGAGTGTTGGGTTTCATTCCCGGTGCATGCTTGGAGAGAATTGTTAGTCAACAGCTAGAGAGCAGTGCACTCGATAAAGGGCTTTTGAATCTATGTTTCATGGAGAAAAACAAGGATGTTCAAACTGAAGAGAAAACTTTCAGGGAATCCAGATACCCACCCTTCTTGGTAATACCTGTTGCCCCCAAGGTGAGCTTCCCAGATTCTTAGCAACCACTAACTTATCTAATGAGGTAACCCACATGAGCTCTCCAGTGCATTTACCTGCCTGCCACTATCCTGGTGGGTCTGCTGCACCCAGATGTCAAGCTGGTAGGCTGGGATCAATTAGCAATTGTAATTAAAACTGAATGTAATTAACCACATAACAGTGAGATGTTCTTGTTTAATTTCCTGAAGTTAAGAGACTATAATGTTCTGACAGAAGACAATAAACATTTCAAAAACTCCTAAATCTGGTTATGCATTTGAGTTTCATCCAAATAATTGTTCACCAAGCCATTGTTACCGAATACAAATGCATTGGCCCACACACATAGGTTAACAATCTTAATTAATGATCTTGTGGCCCACTACCAAAAGACTTGAATGCCCCTGCTGACTTTAAGTGCTTAAAAAATAGATAGCTGATGGCCGTACAACCATGTGAATGTGCTTAACATCACTGAACTGTAGACTTAAAAACGGCTGCAATGGTAAATGTTATGTCATGTATATTTTACCACAAAAAAAAAATGTTCAGGCCAAGAACAATAGTTCATATCTGAATCCCAGCACTTTGGGAGGTCGGGGCAGGAGGACTACTTGAGGCCAGGAGCTCGAGACCAGCCTGGGCAATATAGTGACACCTCGTCTCTAACTTAGAAAAATAAACAAAGTTTTTAAAAATAGCACAGTGCAGTGGTAAGAGTACAGGCTTTTGGGTCAAGCAGAGAGGTACTCAAATTATGACTGGGCTACTTATCGGCTCTGTGACCTCAAGCAAGTTGCTGAACATCTCTGAATCCATTTCTTTATCTGCAGAATGGAAGTAATAATGCCTACCAGTCTAATTAGGTGGGTAGCGAGAAGTAAGGAATACAACTGATACATAGAAAGCATCCAGTGGGTAACATGGCAGCCAAGGATAGATCAGACTCAGCATAAAGACCAGTAGGGAGAAGTTATAGGAAGACCTGCTAGCGTTCATGATAAGGAAAACTTGCTAACTTAGAGCAGTCTAACAATAGAAGAGGCACCTCTACAGAAACACCATCGCACTGCAAAACCATAGCCCCACAAACCACAGCAATGGAGAAACAATGACCCACGAAGCAGAGGTTCACAAACAATAATTCACTCCCCAAGACTGAGGCTTATAATCCATTCCGTAGGAGGAAGGAGCCACCTGTAAGCAGCAAACAATCTCAGGCTCAGGCTTCCCACAGGGGTGGTTCCTCAAGGCCACCAGCCCCGTGTATTCTGTTTACTTTACTTGCTGCACTTCCCTATGGGTCACTTTGGAGAAAGTAAATGTCTTCTTGATCCTGTTTATGGCCACAGTCCTCATCACTGTAATAAGATAAGCTATGTACACTCTTATTTGTGTGAGACCAGAACTACATTCCCCCTCTCACCCATGGGTAAAGTTAAAGTGGCGTCCTCCCAGGAAAAGCTGGTTTGATGGGCACAGGAATTTGCTAGAGAGCATGAGACATTCAGTTGCTGGGGAGGCTCAGGAACTGGAAAAAGCTACCAGGTATCTTAACAGCGTTGCAGCACCTCTTGCTGAAAACCTTCCCTGTGGGTCCCATTAGCTTCAGGCCTCTAAGAAGAGTCAGAAATGAGGAGACAGGGGTGGGGATTACCGCATAGTATTTGGAGCCATTGATTCCTACAAAGTTTTGAGTATAACCTCTCCTCGATTGTTTTCTCAGCCTTTCTAGGAGCTGCCTTATTGGAGCTCCCCAAAATATTGCAGTAATCCTTTCTAATCACCTTGCTTTGGACATATCTGCTTAAGTGCACATGTCTGTACTGTATTGTGAACAACCTGAAGACCTGCGCTATGTCTTTTTCTTTCTTTTTTAGACCTGTGGTCTCACTATGTTGCCTAGGCTGGTCTCACACTCCTGGGCCATCCTCCCCCCTCAGCCTCCAAAAGTGCTGGCATTACAGATGTGAGCCTCTGTGACCACTGGCCTTATGTCTTTTTCTTGCTCATATTCTCAACACCATTGCCAAGCGCGGAGCCAGCTTTCAGTGTAAGATTGTAGAATAAATTGGATAGAGAGCTGGGGCCAAATGGGCTGCAAGAAGACCAAGAAAGGAAGGCAAGGAAGGAGAAGAGAACTCCACAGGACACTGACTCCACACTTGACACGCTTTCCCCTACGTCGGGTGATGATGATTTAATCCTTGTGAGAACCCAACCAGGGTAGGCACTATTGTTACCTTCTCTGAATAGAACAAAGAAATTAAGTAACTGGTGCAGAGATACTCATTAGTGAGTGAGGGGTCAAGATTCAACCCACATCTACCTATTCCAAAGCCCAGGCTGTTTTCTCTAAGAAAACACAGCTCAGCCCAGTCCCTTTCCCTGGTTCTGCAGCTCTGCCCTGTCTCCATTCTGCAGAACCCTCTCCCTATTACTGAAACCTCTCAACAATCCAGAGAGCTGGCAGTGTTACTGCAATTCCAAGTCCTACGAATCTACACCATTGCAGTCCTGTGTTCTTCAGGTAGGAACTATTTGAGAGAATGAATTCATATACATTAGCTAGGTGCTACTTTCATTCTCAAAATAGTAATGAATACCTTTGGTGTGAAATTATGGTAGGAAATAAATTATTATTTATGATTTTGTTAAAACAAAACAGCTCTAAGATTGGGTGCAGTGGCTCACGCCTGTAATCCCATCTTGGGAGGCCAAGGTGGGAGGATCACTTGAGCTCAGGAGTTCAAGACCAGCCTGGGCAACATAGGCAGTCCCCATTTTAAAAAAAAATTTTAATAAAAAATTTTAGAAAACAGCTGTAATGAACTAAATTCTAGCATGCTTAAGTGAAAATTGGGAGAAAAAATTTGGATTGTGACCACCAAATGAAAAAATTACATCCTTCTGTCAATGGCTCCAAATACTTTTAACTTATTCCATTTGCAGTGTGCAGAGCATTTTAATACAAATTAATCTCACTTGGTCTTCCAAGAAGAATCAAATAAGTTATATATCTTCATCTTTTAATGCAGATAAATCTATCAATATGTTCATTTCAAGTTTATTCATTGCTTTTCAGTTCGTAAACTCCTTGCTTAAAATTTTTTCCTTTCGGGAGGAGCCAATATGGCCGAATAGGAACACCTCCGGTCTACAGCTCCCAGCGTGAGCAACGCAGAAGATGGGTGATTTCTGCATTTCCATCTGGGGTACCAGGTTCATCTCACCAGGGAGTGCCAGACAGTGGGCGCAGGACAGTGGGTGCAGCGCACCGTGCACCAGCCGAAGCAGAGCGAGGCATTGCCTCACTTGGGAAGCACAAGGGGTCAGGGAGTTCCCTTTCCTGGTCAAGGAAAGGGGTGACAGATGGCACCCGGAAAATCGGGCCACTCCCACCCAAATACTGCGCTTTTCCGACGGGCTTAGGAAATGGCACACCAGGAGATTATATCCGGCACCTGGCTGGGAGGGTCCTACGCCCACGGAATCTCACTGATTGCTAGCACAGCAGTCTGAGATCAAACTGCAAGGCGGCAGCAAGGCTGGGGGAGGGGCGCCCGCCATTGCCCAGGCTTGCTTAGGTAAACAAAGCAGCCAGGAAGCTCGAACTGGGTGGAGCCCACCACAGCTCAAGGAGGCCTGCCTGCCTCTGTAGGCTCCACCTCTGGGGGCAGGGCACAGACAAACAAAAAGACAGCAGTAACCTCTTCAGACTTAAATGTCCCTGTCTGACAGCTTTGAGGAGAGCAGTGATTCTCCCAGCATGCAGCTGAAGATCTGAGAATGGGCAGACTGCCTCCTCAAGTGGGTCCCTGACCCCTGACCCCAGAGCAACCTAACTGGGAGGCACCCCCCAGTAGGAGCAGACTGACACCTCACACGGCCGGGTACTCCTCTGAGACAAAACTTCCAGAGGAACGATCAGACAGCAGCATTCGCAGATCATGAAAATCCGCGGTTCTGCAGACACCGCTGCTGATACCCAGGCAAACAGGGTCTGGAGTGGACCTCTAGCAAACTCCAACAGACCTGCAGCTGAGAGTCCTGTCCGTTAGAAGGAAAACTAACAAACAGAAAGGACATCCACACCAAAAACCCATCTGTACATCACCATCATCAAAGACCAAAAGTAGATAAAACCACAAAGATGGGAAAAAACAGAGCAGAAAAACTGGAAACTCTAAAAAGCAGAGCGCCTCTCCTCCTCCAAAGGAATGTAGTTCCTCACCAGCAACAGAACAAAGCTGGATGGAGAATGACTTTGACGAGTTGAGAGAAGAAGGCTTCAGACGATCAAACTACTCCGAGCTACAGGAGGAAATTCAAACCAAAGGCAAAGAAGTTGAAAACTTTGAAAAAAATTTAGACGAATGTATAACTAGAATAACCAATACAGAGAAGTGCTCAAACGAGCTGATGGAGCTAAAAGCCAAGGCACAAGAACTACGTGAAGAATGCTGAAGCCTCAGGAGCCGATGTGATCAACTGGAAGAAAGGGTATCAGTGATGGAAGATGAAATGAATTAAATGAAGCGAGAAGGGAAGTTTAGAGAAAAAAGAATAAAAAGAAACGAACAAAGCCTCCAAGAAATATCGGACTATGTGAAAAGACCAAATCTGCATCTGATTGGTGTACCTGAAAGTGACGGGGAGAATGGAAACAAGTTGGAAAACACTCTGCAGGATATTATCCAGGAGAACTTCCCCAATCTAGCAAGGCAGGCCAACATTCAGATTCAGGAAATACAGAGAACGCCACAAAGATACTCCTCGAGAAGAGCAACTCC